>NC_058096.1:77240312-77548046 GCF_020171115.1 Neogale vison | reverse complement strand
CTGCCTATCTCAAGTTAAGTATAAAGGAAGAAAAAAGAAAAGGGTGAGAAGTATTTTAAAATGTCATAGCTTAAAGACCCAGAGCCACTAAAACAAAAACAAACAAATGAAAAAACTCCATCACTACAGTCTATAAGAGACAAAGCAAGCATCAGAACCTGATTCAGATATAACACTATAACACTGATTTTGGAATTATCAGGGAATTTGAAATAACTATGATCAGTATATTTAGGAATCTAAAGGAAAAGTAGGCAATACAGAAAAAAGGATGGGTAATATTAACAGAGAAATGGTAGCACTAAGAGAGAATTAAAAGGAAATTCAAGAAATAAAAAACCATATAAAAGAAATAGAAAAACATGGAGCTCCTGGAGCTCAGTTGGTTAAGCATTGCCTTCAGCTCAGGTCAGGATCACAGGGGCCTGGGATCAAGCCTCTCGTCAGGCTCCCTGCTCTTCAGGAAGCCTGCTTCTTCCTCTTCCCTCTGTCTGTCACTCCCCCTGCTTATGAGCTCTCTTTCTATCTCTCTCTGTCAAATAAGTAAATAAAATCTTTTTTAAAAACTAAAAAAATAAATACAGAATGCATTGAAGGCTCATTGGTAGACTGTACAAGGCCAAAGAAAGAATCAGTAGGCCTGGTAATAGAAAGTTCTTAAACTAAAATGTAAAGAAAACCAAGGAATTACAAAAATAGGAGATAGACATCTGGGTGGCTCAGTCAGTTAAGCATCTGCCTTCAGCTCAGGTCATGATTCTGGGCTCCTGGAAGCAAACCTTGTATTGGAATCCCTGCTCAGCAGGAAGTCTGCTTCTCCCTCCCCCTCTGCCTGCTGCTCTACCTACTTGTGCTCTCTCTCTGTCAAATAAATAAATAAAATCTTAATAAATAAATAAATAGCAAAAATGGAAGAGAATACCTAAGTCCTGTAAGACAATTATAAAAGGTGGAATATATACCTAACGGGAATACAAAGGGGAGAAAAACAGGAGCATAAATAAATAAATAAATAAATAAATAAAACGTTTGAAGTAATAATGGCTGACAATTTTCCAAAATTAATAGGAGACACAAAACCACATATCCAGAGGCTCAGCAAACACCGAGGAGGAAAAATATTTTTAAAAATTTATTTAAAGAATAAATTTTGAAAGAAGCCAGAGGAAAAATCACCAAAGAAGAAGAACATTAAGAATTCTATTAGACTTCTCTTCACAAACCAAGAAAGTTGTGTGAAATATTTAAAGCATTGAAAGACAAAACCAAAAAACTAGAATACTATATTTAGCAAGTGTACCCTTCAAAAGTAAAGAAAAATTATCTTTAGATAATTTAGGAATTCATCAAGCAAAAACTGGGGGTATTTATCATCTGTACCTTCGTTGAACGAAATGTTCAAAGTTCTCCAAAGATAAGAAAAATTATATAGGTAATGAATTCAGATTTACATAAAGAAAGGAAGAGTATCAGAGAAAGAATAAACAAAGTTAATGCCAAACTCTTTTCTTCTTATTCTTAGTTGATCAATAAATGACTGTCCAGATTAGTAAGAGCAACAATGTATTATATCACAATAACATTTGGGTAAGTGAAATGAATGACATTAATGTTAGGAGGGATAGGAGTGAATAATGGAGAACACTGTTATAAAGTGTCTATACTAAGAGTGAAATGCCATCGTGTTATTTGAAAACATATAAATAGTTGTCAATAGACATTCTAAGCAACCACTAAAACATTTTGTGGAAGAAGTGGGATTCATTTACCAAGAGAAGAGAGGAAAGGGAAAAACAACATGTTCAGTTAAATCGGAGAAGGGAGGAAAGAGGGAAAGACGTGAAGAAACAAAGAACAAGTGTAATGAATAGCAAAAGATTGCAAACATGGTAGATAGTAATACAACAATGCCAGTAATCATTTTAAATATCAATAGTCTAAATAACTAACAAAAGAGCTGTCGGAGTAGATAAAAAACAAGAATGGGTCTTTGTTGTCTACAAGAAACCCACTTTAATTATAAAGACACAGATAGATTCGAAGTAAAGAGAGTTACACCATGCTAACACTGAATCAAAGGAAACATGGACTTAGTACAATAATTTTAGACAAAGCAGATTTCAGAACAAGAAACTTATCAGGGATAAGAGGCATTATGTAATAATAAAGGGGTCAGTTCAAAAAAAAAAAAATCAGAATCCTAAACATGTATATACCTAACAATAAACAGTTAAAATACGGGATGCCTGAGTGGCTCAGTCAAAGGTCTGCCTTCGGCTCAGGTCATGATCCCAGGGTCCTGGGATCGAGACTCACATCAGGCTCCCTACTCAACAGAGAGCCCTGCCTGTTTCCCTCTGCCTGTTTCTCTCCCTACTTGTACATTCTTTCTTTCTCTGCTAAATAAATAAATAAATCTTGAAAAAAAAATTAAAAAATAGTCAAAATATGTGATGTAAAAAATGATAGGAAAATAAGGTTAAATACACAAATCAACTATTATAAATGAAGCCTTTAGCATCTCTCTTAAAATTGACAGATCTGAGGTCCCTGGATGGCTCAGTGGGTTAAGCCTCTGCCTTCGGCTCAGGCCCTGATCTCAGGGTTCTGGGATCGAGCCCTGCATCAGGCTCTCTGCACGGCGGGGAGCCTGCTTCCTCCTCTCTCTCTGTCTGCCTCTCTGTCTACTTGTGATCTCTCTTTTTGTGTTGAATAAATAAATAAAATCTTAAAAAAAAATAATTGACAGATCTAGCTGGCAGAAAATCAGGTAAGATTGAAATGAACAGTTGAAATGAACAGCCCCATTAGACAAATTAATCTAATTGATATTAATAGAATACTTCATCCAACAAAATAAATTCTCCTCAAGCTCACATGGAATGAAACAGACCTTATGGTGACCATAAAACATCTTACCACACTTCAAAGAATAGGAATCATGCAAAATATGCTACTATGTTAAATAATACATAACTGAAGAGAATAAATTTAACATGAGATTCAAGTAAGCTGTTCAGTGCAATATGTGTGCAGTAATGGCTCATGTAGGTGAGCTGCTCAGAACTTCTTAGATACCTTTTAAAATATTTTGTGTATCCTGGGTTGTGTATCCTGTACTCTGTTATGTCTGAACAGACATCCACCTGTCTCATTTTGAAGACTTTCCCTGGGATGCTAAACCAGTACACATTGACAAATATCAAATCCAAACAATTAGAGTAACTTGAATTTCTTTTTTTTTTTTAAAGATTTTATTTTTATTTGACAGATAGAGATCACAAGTAGGCAGAGAGGCAGGTAGAGAGAGAGGGAGGAGGATGCAGGCTCTCCGCTGAGCAGAGAGCCCGATGCGGGGCTGGATCCCAGGACCCTGAGATCATGACCTGAGCCGAAGGCAGAGGCTTTAACCCACTGAGCCACCCAGGCGCCCCGAGTAACTTGAATTTCATACCACAACAACCACCACTCATGCTTTAGCTGTATGGTGCCAAGTAAAGTAATTTGGAAGCCCCAGCTCTACTTCCTAGGGTCCAGACAGCTCTTCTCTGCAACCTGCACTCCAAATTCTTGTGCAGAAGCAGACTGAAGCTACATTCTGAGGGTCCTAGCCAGATACCATATACTTACATGGCTTCATCACCTTCTTTTTCCTACTTCCTCCATTACCTTATAGATTTCTCTGAAAACACTTCCTTAAGAAATTATTGGGACATGTCCCTTTGTCTGTGGTTCTTCTTCTGGACAACAGTACTTAGGACACATGTGCCAACAACCAACTTTTCAGTAAGAAAGAACAATAATGCTAAACTGATTCTTCCACGTGATATAATGAGAAAAAAACTCATTTTATGAGTTCAGTATAAACTTAATATGAAATCTCGACAATGATATTCCAAAGAATATTATAGAAAATTATCACTCGTGAACATAGACGCAAAAATGTTAAATTGTTGGCAATCAAACCAAGATGTATGTAAAATACACAAAATCATTGGATCTTGGTCATGATGTTTTACTAGCTGGTTAAATCCACAAAAATTTTAAGGCCCCTTGGAAATATCTTGAGCAAGATTCAAATGTTTTCAAAACACTCATCTGCAGATGTTAATTCACATGCAATACAATTTGAAAGATAAAAAGGAATAAATGGCACACTCACCCTCCCTCTCTGCCACTAGAATTGAAAAATTTAATGAAACCCCAGATATAAAGAAACGGTCTGTGCTGATAAATATGTAAATTTGTGCATTTGTGTTCTTTCCCCTTTTATGATAGTGGTAGAACAAAAGAAGGAAGTGGCTAATTCTACCCAGAAAATACCACAAAAATGCACCACAGAGTTGGTAAGTACATCTTAGGATGCGAAATGAAAGCTGAGTTAAGTTGTCACATGTATTTGTGGGGGGAGAGGGTAAGAAGTAGGGTTATGGACATTGGGGAGGGTATGTGCTTTTGGGTAAATTGGAAGGGGAGATGAACCATGAGAGACTATGGACTCTGAAAAACAATCTGAGGGGTTTGAAGTGGGGGGGGGGGTGGGAGGTTGGGGTACCAGGTGGTGGGTATTATAGAGGGCACAGCTTGCATGGAGCACTGGGTGTGGTGAAAAAATAATGAATACTGTTTTTCTGAAAATAAATAAATTGAGAAAAAAAAAAAGAAGTAACACCTTCTATGTAGAAGGAAAAACCCAAACAAATGAATTTGATTGCCTAATTCTAGGCAATTACAAAGGTAATTCTGGATGTAGAGATAGAAAAACTGGCCTGTGGCATAGCAGCTGTATAAGCCATTACGTAGGAGCTTACGTTTTATCTTGAGGGACTGGGGGTACATGCTACACAGGGTGACATTATGTCTCTCTTTGTCTGAGGTCATCACAGTTTCTTCCTGTGGTGGTTGTGTCCATGTTCATAACAACTCTACTTCTTCACAATTACATTGGCTTGTATAATAAATTATTTGGTCATTCATCTATAGAGGTCTTTAGAATAACCACATGTCTGACTTCACATAGCTAGGCTGATGAGGGATATGTACTGAAACAAAACAAAACAAAACAAAACACCCAAGTACCCACAGAAGATCTGATAACACTGAATTTTGTGTAATGCAAACCCTGGGATAGAGTGCAACAATTGTCCTGCTGTTGCTTCCTAAGCTTATAGTCAGAAGGCAGAGATTCACAGACGAGGCTCCCAGAGTCATAAAAGCCCGATTTTTGTATTTAGAGTCATATCCTGATATTTCACAAAAAGGAGAAACAATAAAAACTAAAGCCCATCAGAAAGCAAAGTGGCAACAGTTTGTGCCAATACGAAAAATGCTCCTACCCTCGGAGTCTGGAATGAGGAGAGGTCTGCTCTATGCCTTTCTCTACAACTGGCATAGGCTGCCTGAGAGACCAGAATAGAGCCCAGGCACTCCATAGGCTGAGCCATGGGGAGCTACAAAGTTGAACTCCCCAGGCATCTCCTGTCCCACTTTCTGTAGCCTCATCCCCAGTCACCTTCAAAAGTCTGAATCCCCCCTGTGGCCACTCCTTCTCAGATCTTCCCTTCCCTGCAGGGCTCACATGCTACCTAACTCACCTAACTCACCTCGAATTCTCTCCTTCTAATCACAACTTCCTTTCCTTTAGAGAAGCTGATTTGACGTGTTATGAAAACATTACTAACAATAACAATGACAAACTGAAATCAAATGAACGTGTACATGTATCAGGCAAAACAACATGTTTGGAATAAAGAGATCACAATCAGGGCGCCTGGGTGGCTCAGTGGGTTAAAGCCTCTGCCTTCAGCTTGGGTCATGGTCTCAGGGTCCTGGGATGGAGCCCTGCATCAGGCTCTCTGCTCAGCGGGGAGCCTGCTTCCTCTTCTCTCTCTGTCTGCCTCTCTGCCTACTTGTGATCTCTCTCTGTCAAATACATAAATAAAATCTTTTTAAAAAATTTTTTAAAAACCACAATCATCACTTTGCACATCTCCCAACCTTCTAAATATCTAATCATTAAACCTCAAAAACATGATATCTCATTTTTGAAATAGTACACACCTCAGTCTATGATCTCTGCAAAGAAGGTACACTTCAAAACAGGTTTTGATGGCCTCTTTCTCCAGATTCAGATAGCACAGGCCAAACGGAGACCATGACATCTACAAAGGCAAGAAAAGGTCACCTCGAAGTACAACTACTGATTCCCACTGGAGTAGACCTGCAACCATCTCATTCAGCTAAGTCATAAAAGCATTAGGATTTACCATTTCCATAGTTCTATATAACAATTAAAAAAAGAAAGAAAGAAAGAAAGGAAGGAAGGAAGAAAGAGGTTCCATTTAGAGCCTGAACCATATCTAGAGTACTTTACTATACCAGATCTAACCACCCAGGCTGATACACCCAGCCCTCTGGTCTACCCAAGAATGTAATGAAAGCCTTTACACTGAGAAATAAATAAGAAAACTCATTTTAACCAACCAAAAACAGATTTTTAGAGTCGTGCCACCCTATTCAGGACGCAAGTTTCAAACCCCAATTAATGTAACTGCAGGATGCATCTTTTTCCTGACACACAAAATTACACGATTTTTCTTCTCAATCCCTTAGCACATGCACAGCATTTAGCTAAATAGTTGGTTGTTGATCTAGCTGTGTTCCAACTAGATCAACATCCAACTCTTTTGAACGACTAGGAATGTGATCTAAGGATTAAGAAAACAATCTGCACAGATGGAAGGAGAAGATATGGCAGATGTGAACTTCAGAGCCATGAACCTGGGGAGAGGAAAGCCCCACAGCTGCAAAGGGGAAGGAAACCACTTTGCAGAGCAAAGTCTGGGAGAGGAAGAGACCATAGTGGGTAGAGATCACACAATAAGCCCTGGTTGAGGAGATCCCCTGGGTTACACTAGGAGAGATCTCTCCCCTTCCTAGAGTACATTTGGAAGAGTGTATTTTGCCTTTCCAAGGACAAAAGGCCAGCTAGAGCCACTGAGCGGCACTAAACAGCAGGGACAGGGGTGTGCCCAGAGGGCAGATAACCTTGTAGCAACTTTTCACTGTGAGCCACAATAGACTTAAACCACCACATGCACGCCAAGCAGCTGCTTTTTTGGGACAGAACTGAGCAGAGAGCAGACTCTCTACACAGGCAGACTGCAGATAACCTGGCCACAATAGATCCAAGCCTCTGGGCCACGGCTTTTCTGGGACAGAATGGAGAAGGAGACTGAATTGAGCACAGATGTCTGATAACCTGATTGCAGCTTTTTGCTGAACTTTGCAATAAACTCCAGCCTCTGTGCACAAACTGTGCAACTACTTTCCTGGGTCAGGGTGGTGCTGGGCGAACCAGGAGGCTGGGGGAGGGGAGTCGGTCCACACCTTGCCAGGCCATTAAAAACTTGGAATTTTGAATCTCAGTCATTGGCCAGAGATAAAACACAGGAGGTCCATAGTACCAGGCGTGCCGATGGCCCAGCCATAGATAGGTTACGGGCAAGGAAGTGAAGAAACCCCAGGACACAGGAGACTGTTTGCTTTCCTGAGAGGGTCTCCTGAACAGCAGTGACCAATGGTTCCCCTCCCCAGGGACAAAAGGGTGGGGTGACACCATATTCTCCCTCCCCCCCCACCCCTCCCACCCACTCCTCAGAACAGTTGGACTTTAGTGAGAAACACAGTGGCTCTGGAGGAGGCTGGAGTCCCCTACACTAAACGCCACCCCCGATCTCCACCCCACCCCACCCCACCCCACCACCGTATCTGGTTGGGGCATCTTTACAAGGGCAAGTCAGTTTGTGAGCAGGCCTCTCCCTCAGATAAACAGAAACCCCCACAGGTACCAAGTCTATTGATTAAAGAATGTTCCAAAATGACAGCTTGTGGTGGAAATAGGACCAGACTCACTTCTCTTTTTCTTTTTCTTTTTTTTCCCAAATTTTTAAAATTTTTAAATTTTTCATTTTTCTGTTTCTTATTTTTAATTTTTTCTTTTATGTATTTTCTCTTTTTTCCCTTACTCTCTCTCTTTTTCTTTCTTTCTTTCTTTCTTTTTTTTTTTTTTTTGTACTAGGGAGAATTTTTGTTCATTTGTTGGTTTGTTTGTTTCCTTATCTTATTTTTCAGATCAGGCTTTTTATTTTTTTCCTCTTTTCTTCTTTTCTTACTCTTTTCCTTCTTTCTTTCTTTCTTATTCTTTGAAATCACACTTCTAGTTTTTTTTGTTTGTCTGTTTGTATTTTTGTTCCTTTTCCTTTTCTCTCATCTGGGATTAGGCTTTTTTTTTCTTTTTTTTTTCTTTCTCAAGTTTATCAACAAACAAATCAAAGCTCACCTACTTAAAGGCCCAAATGCTCCCCCACTAAAAGCAGGAGAAACTCTGTAGAGGATGCATCAATGGGAAACAGCAACCAAAATACAATAACAGAGTATACATAACACACAACAGAAATATTTCCTGAAGTTGTTGCCATTATTGTTTTTCTTTTTCTTTCTCCCTTTCTCCCTTTCTTCCTCTCTCCTTTCTTTTCTGGAAAAAAATGAAAAGACAAAGAAATTCACCCATAAGAAAGAATAGGAGGTAATACTCACTGCCAGGGATTCAATCAATATGGATTTAAGTAAGATGTCTGAACTAGAATTTAAAACCATAATGATGATAAAGATACTAGCTGGGCTTGAAATGAGTTTAGAAGATGCTAGAGAATCCCTTACTATAGAGATAAAAGAACTAAAATCTTTTTAGTCAGGTGGAAATTAAAAATGCTATTAACAAGATGCTGTCCCAAGTGGAGACCATAAAAATGAGGATGAATGAATTAGAAGACTGACTCAGTGATATAGAAGATAAAATGATGGAAAATAAGGAACCTGAAAAGAAGAGCTAAAGAAACCTATCAGAGGGGCACCTGGGTGGCTCAGTGGGTTAAAGCCTCTGCCTTTGGTTCAGGTCATGATTCCAGGGTCCTGCTTCCCTTCCTCTCTCTCTCTGCCTGCATCTCTGTCTCCTTGTGATCTCTGTCAAATAAATAAATAAAATCTTAAAAAGAAAAAAGAAAGAAACCTATTAGATCATGAAAGTAAGCTGAGGGAATTCAGTGATTCCATCAAGAGAAATAATATGAATATTATTAAGGAGTGGGAGAAAGGAGCAGAAATTTTATTTGAACAAATTATAGCTGCTAACTTCACCTATCGACATTCAGGTCCAGGAAGCACAGACAACTCCCCTCACAATCAACAAAAATAGATCAACACCTTGACGTTTTATAGTGAAGCTTGCAAATTAAAGATAAAAAGAAAATCCTGAAAGCAGCTCAGGAAAGGAAGTTCTTAACCTACAAGGGTAGTTAGAGAAGGCGGGCAGCAGACCTGTCCACAGAGACCTGGCAGGCCAGAAATGACTGGCATGATATATTCAACAAGTTTTTATCCAGCAAGTCTGCCATTCAGAATAGAAGGAAAGATAAAAAGTTTCCCAGATGGGGGCACCTGGGTGGCTCAGTCAGTTAAGTGTCTGCCTTCAGCTCAGGTCATGATCCCAGGATCCTGGGATTGAGCCCCACATCAGGCTCCCTTCTCAGGGGGACACCTGCTTCTCCCTCTGCCCCTCCCCTGCTCATGCTCTCTCTCTCTCTCATAGATTAATTATACACAAAAAAAGAATTTCCTGGAAAATAAAAGCGAAAGGAATTTGTAAACACTAAACCAGCCCTGCAAGAAATGTTAAAGGGGATCCTCTGAGTAGAGAGAGAGCCCCAAAGTAACAAAGACCAGCAAGGAACAGAGAAAATCTATAGGTAATACAATGACACTAAATTCATATCGCTTAATAATTACTTTGAATGTAAATGGACTGAATACTCCAATCAAAAGATAGAGAGTATCAGATGGATAAAAAACAAGATCCATCAACTTGCTGCTTACAAGAGACTCATTTTAGACACAAAGTCACCTTCAGATTGAGAGTGAGGGGATGGAGAACTCTCTATCATGTAAGGGACATTAAAAGAAAGCTGAAGTAGCCATCCTTATATAAGTCAAACTAGATTTTAAATCAGAGTGTAATAAGAGGTGAAGAAGGACACTATATTATAATAAAGCTGTCTATGCAATAAGAAGATCTAATAATTATAAATATTTATGACCTTAACTTGGGAGCAGTCAAGTAGATAAGGCAATAAATAATAAAATTAAAGAAATTCATTGATAATAATACAATAATAGTAATAGAGGACTTAAACCCCCCAATCATAGCAATAGAAGATCATCTAAGCAGATCACCAAGGAAACAAGGGCTTTGAGTAACACACTGGGCCAGATGGACTTGACAGAAATAATCAGAGGATTCATTTCATCCTAAAGTGGCAGAATACACTTCTTTTGAGTCCACATGGAATATTCTCTAGAATAGATCACACATTGGATCACAAATCAGGTCTCAACAGTACAAAAAGATAGAGATCATACCATGCATATTTTCAGACCACAATGATATGAAATGTCAAGTCAATCACAAGAAGAAATTTGGAAGAACCACAAATACATGGAGTTTAAAATACTACTGGGGTGCCTGGGTGGCTCAGTGGGTTAAAGCCTCTGCCTTCAGCTCGGGTCATGATCCCACGGTCCTGGGATCGAGCCCCACATTGGGCTCTCTGCTCAGCAGGGAACCTGCTTCCTCCTCTCTCTCTCTGCCTGCCTCTCTGCCTACTTGTGATGTCTGTCAAATAAATAAATAAATAAATATTTTAAAAAAAATAAAATACAACCTACTAAAGAATGAATAGGTCAACCAGGAAATTAAAGAAGAATTAAAGAAGAATTAAAATTAAAATTACTATATTCGAACTGTTGTGTTTTAACAGTTCAAAATCTTTGGGATGCAGCAAAGGCAGTCCTCGGAGGGAAGTATATAGTAATACCGACCTTCCTCAAGAAGCAAGAAAAGTCTCAAATATACATACTAATGTTACACTAAAAGGAACTGGAAAGAGAATAGCAAATAAAGCCTCAATCCAGCAGAAGAAGAGAAATAATAAAGAGTAGAGCAGAAATCAATGTTATAGAAATAATAATTTAAAAAAACAGTAGAACAGATCAATGAAACTAGGAGCTGGTTCTTTGAAAGAATTAACAAGATTGATAACCCCCTAACCAGGCTTATCAAAAAGAAGAGAAAAAGGACCCAAATAAATAAAATCATAAATGAAAGAAGAAAGATCACAACCAACACTGAAGAAATACAAACAATTAAAAGAGAATATTATGAGCATTTATATGCCAACAAATTAGGCAATCTGAAAGAAATGAATAAATTCCTAGTAACATATGAACTACCAAAACTGAAACAAGAAGGTAATGGAAAGCCTGAACAGACCCATAACCAGGAAATAAATTAAATCAGTAATCAAAAAGCTCCCAAAAAACAAGAGTCCAGGGCCAGATGACTTCCCTGGGGAATTCCACCAAACATGTAAAGAAAAATTAATACGTAGTCTTCTGAAACTGTTCCAAAAAATAGAAATGTAAGGACAACTTCTAAACTCATTCTATGAGGCCAGCATTACCTTTATCCCAAAACCAAATGCCCCACTAAAAAGGGGAATTACAGACAAATATCCCTGATGAATATGGATACAAAAATTCTCACCAAAATACTAACTAATAGGATCCAATATTACATTAAAAGGATTATTCATCATGACCAAGTGGGATTTACTTTGGGGCTGCAGGGTTGGTTCAACATCCACAAATCAATCAATGTGTTATACCACATTAATAAAAGAAAGGACAATAACTATATGATCTTCTCTATAGATGCATAAAAAGCATTTGACAAATACAGCAAACTTTCCTGATAAAAACCTTTGACTATGTAGCGATTGGAGGAACACACCTCAATATCTTAAAAGCCATATCTGAAAGCCCCATAGAGAATATCATCTGAGAACTTTCCTCAGATCAGGAAAACCACAGGGATGTCCACTCTCACCACTGTTGTTCAGTATAGTACTAGAAGTCTTAGTCTCAGCAATCAGACAACAAAAAGAAATAAGAAGCATCCAAATTGGCTTCTATTCACAGATTGATAGTCTATGTAGAAAACTCTAAAGACTCCACAAAAAAATTTCTAGAGCTGATACAGGAATTCAGCAAAGTTGCAGGATATAAAATCAATGCACAGGAGTCAGTTGCATTTCTGTACACTAAAAATGAAGCAGAAGAAAGAGAAATCAAGGCATCAATCCCATTCACAATTGCACCAAAACCCATAAGATATCTAGGAATAAAACTAACCAAAGAGGTAAAGAATCTGTACTATGAAAACTATAGAATATTTGTGATAAAAATTGAGGAAGACACAAAGAAATGGAAAAACATTCCATGCCCATGGATTGGAAGAAAAAATATTGTGAAAATGTCTATGACACCCACAGCAGTCTACACACTCAGTGCAATCCCTATCAAAATACCATTGCCGTTTTTCACAGAGATGGAACAATCCTAAAATTTATACGGCACCAGAAAGACCCCAAATAGCCAAAGGAATGTTGAAAAAGAAAACCAAAGCTGGAAGCATCACAATTCCAGACTTCAGGCTGTATGACAAAGCTGTAAACATTTAGACATATAGCAGTGACATAAAAGCAGATATATAGATCAATGGAAAAGAATAGAGAGCTCAGAAATGGACCTGCAGTTCTATGGTCAATTAATCTTCAACAAAGCAGGAAATAATATGCAATGGAAAAAAGACAGTCTCTTCAACAAATGGAGTTGGGAAAATTGGACAGCCACATGCAGAAGAATGAAACTGAAGTACTTTCTTACATCATATACAAAAATAAACTCAAAATGCCTGAAAGACCTAACTGTGAAACAGGAATCCATCAAAACCCTAGAGGAGAACATGGATAGCAGCCTCTTTAACCTCAGCTGCAGGAACTTCTTGGTAGACCTTTCTCCAAGGGCAAAGGGAGCAAAAGGAAAAATGAACTATTGGGACTTCATCAGGATAAAAAGCTTTTGCACAGCAACAGAAACAGTTAACAAAACTAAAATGCAACCTACAGAATGGGAGAAGATTTTCAGAAATGACTTATCAGATAAAGGGATAGTACCCCAAATCTATTAAGAACCCACCAAACTCAGCACCCTAAAAAACAAAAAATTCGGTCATGAAATAGAAGACATGAAGAGACATTTCTCCAAAGAAGAAATATAAATAGTTAACAGACACATGAAAAGATGCTCAACATCACTCATCATCAGGGAAATACAAATCAAAACCATAATGAGATACCACCTCATACCATTCAGAATGGCTAAAATGAACAAGTCAGGAAACAACAAATATTGGAGAGGATATGAAGAAAGGGGAACTCCCTTACACTGTTGGTGTGAATCCAGACTGGTGCAACCACTTTGGAAAACAATATGGAATTTCCTCAAAAAGTTAAAAATAGAACTACCCTATAACCCAGCAATTGCACTACTAGGTATTTATCCATAGGATACAAACATAGTGATTCAAAGGGGTACATACGTTTATAGCAGCAATGTCTCAATAGCCAAACTATGGAAAGAGCCCATATGTCCATCAACAGATTAATGGATAAAGAAGATGTGGGGTGTGTGTGTGTGTGTGTGTGTGTGTGTGTGTGATGGAATATTACTCACCCATCAAAAAGAATGAAATTTTGCCATTTCCAATGATGTGGATTGAAAAAGAGCATATTATGCTAAGTGAAATAAGTCAGAAAAAGACAAATACCACATAATTTCACTCATACATGGAATTTGAGAAATAAAACAAATGCGTATATGGGAAAGAGAAGGAAAAATAAAATAAGATGAAAAGACAGGGAGGCAAACCATAAGAGACTCTTAACTCTAGGAAACAAATGGAAGATAGCTAGAGGGGAAGTTGGTGGGGGGATGGGGTGACTGAGTGATGGGTATTAAGGAGGGCACTTGATGTAATGAGCACTGGGTGTTACATGCAACTGATGAATCACTGAACTCTTCTTCTGAAACTAATAATGTAATATATATTTACTAAACTAAATTAAAATAAAAATATTTTGAGAAAAGATGTTTTGTGTACACACACACACTCACACACACACACACACACAAGAATATTATTCAGCCTTAAAAAAGAATGAACTTAAAAAAGAATGAACTCTATTCATTGCTATTTGCAATGAAATGGATGGATCTAGAGAGTATAATAAGTGAAATAAGTTAGTCAGAGAAAGACAAATACTGTATAGTTTCACTTATATGTGGAATTTAAGAAACAAAACAAAGAGCAAAGGGAAAATGAGAGAGAGAGAGAAACATAGAAACAGACTAACAATGATAAAGAACAAACTGATGGTTAAGAGGGGAGGTGGCTGGGGGTGATGGGTGAAATAGATGAGAGGGATTAATGAGTGCACTTATGATGAGCACAGGGTGATGTATGGAAGTGTTGAATTGCTTTATTGTACATCTGAAACTAATATGACACTGTATGTTAACTGGAATTAAAATAGAAACTTTAAAAAAATTGGTCTCATGAAGACAGATTACAGATTTTCTGTCAACCACAAGTAAACCTAACATAAATACATGCACATAAATACAATTTTTAAACACCATTTTAAAAAAAAAGAATAAAATTTTCTGGGACACCTGGATGGCTCAGTCAGCTAAATGTTTGCCTTTGGCTCAGCTCATGATCCCAGAGTCCTAGGATCAAGCCCCACATCAGTGTCCCAGCTCAGTGGGGAGTCTGCTTCTCCCTCTGTTTCTGCCCCTCTCTCCTGCTAGTGCAAACACGTGCTCTTTTTCTCTCTCAAATAAATAAAATCTTTTTAAAAAACATGCTGAAAACAAAGTAAAAATGTGATGTTTTTTATATCATAAACAGAACTCTAACTTATGTGTTACATATTGAACTACCAAAAATTGGTGAGAAAAAGATGAAAAATCCATTTTCAAAAATTGACAAAAGGAATGGGCAAATCAAAAAATAAAACTGGTTTTAAAATATATGAAAGAAGGATCATACTCAACTAAAAGGGGAATGTATTTAAATGTATTTAAATTAAATGATTAAATTTATAATAAAAACCATGTGTCACCTGCTGTGTTGGTAAAGAATAAAACTTTTGATAACAACCGTTGCAAGAATGGAAATAAGGTATAGTCATATATTATTGTTTGGAAATTAGATTGACTTAGACAACATAATTTATCATATAAACCAGAGTACTTTTGAGAGTAAAACAAACTGTTATTAGTAACAGTATTCATAATTTTTTACAGTTCTGGCTAACTGGCACTCGTATCATTTATGGAATCATTAACACTTTCACCATGTTTTGTGTGTCTTTCCAAATGGGCAGTAAACACATTGATGGAAGGCATTGTAAGATTTCTTTATTGTAATTCCTAAATGTTTAGTACTTTGCATATAGTATATGCTTAATATTTTAAAACAGCTAATTCACTAGTGCCAAAAGGAACAAAGGCATGCACCACATTGAATCCACCCACGGCATTAATATTTGGAATTAATACTAGGAGAGGCCATTGATGAGAAGGGCCAAAAAGGGAAATAAAAGTTATAGGAAACAAATGTCCTGTCTTGAAACCAGCTTACCAATTTTAGAGAGAGGAAAAGAGAGTGATTTTATGAGGCTAAATTGCAGCTGCATATATATAGGAATGAAAGGGCCAATGTATATAGTTAAAGAAATTACATATAGGTGTCTGAAAACTTTCAGAATCTGGACACAAAATGATTAAGGCTCATTCTCTCAAATTTGGAATAAATATGGAATTTGGAACAAACTACTATAGTAGGCAGAATAATGCCCCTCCAAAGATGTTCATGTCCCTAAGCCTTACCTATAAACACCTTATGTCATACAAAAAGAGGAATTAAGGCTGCTAATCAGCTCTGGAACATATCGGTAATTTCAATGTAATCACAAGGGTGTCTAAGAATGGAAGAGAGAGACAGAGGAATCACTGTCAGAGGGACGTACTGTGAAGCCAAAGGACACAGTCAGCTTTCAGAAAGTAGAAAAGACAAGAGAATGGACTCCCCTCTAGAGACCCCAGTGAAAAATGCAGGTCTGCCAACACGGATTTCAGCCCAGTGACACCCATTTCGGTCTTCTGCTCTACATAACTGTAATGTAACAAATCTGTGCTCTTTAAAGCCACTGAGTTTGTGGTAATTTGTTATACCAACTACAAATATGCCCAATGACGGTTATAACAGCAGTTGGTGTTATAACGAATGCACTCACCAGCAGTTGTAAAACGTTATCATAACAGGCTCTCATCACTGCCCTAAGAAAGTTAAAGAATAACCAAATGTGTTTTATTTAGAAAGAGGGTAAAATATATGTGACATGATGACTGAATCACTCTCATCATACTCTACATGTTTGCCTGGCACAGAGTAAGCACTCAGGGATTATAATTTATTGTCATTTTTGAAATATTATCATGTCTAGCAGATATAAGAAAAGAAAAACACTAAGAAAAGAAGAAACCAAGGAGTGCAGGGTCCTTCATGAGGCACAGATCTTAGTAGATAATCAGTGGGGGTACTTCACATCTACAGAGAGCAGCCTAACCGCCCAGGCTGCTAGGGAGTGGGGGTGCAGATCAAGAAAGAACACACAAAGAGGGTTTCACTTCGCAGTTAGACCCTGGCTTGTGTCTGGAAAGATCTTCTCTTATCCCGGCAATGACTCATGTCCCTCAGGATCATCAGTGTTCAGTTTAAGGGCAGAACAAATGAGTTGTATGAGATGAAGAAGCAGTAAAGCTGACCCCATCCTCTGCCAGACGGTTTTCCAGGCGCGGTGAGCAGCAGCGTTCTGTAGATGGCTTTATCGCTCAGCGGAATGAGAGGAGAATGAGACTTCCTAAAGCCTGACACTTCATACGTCACTTTTTTCTTTTATGGTTCTTTTTGATGATTTTTGCAGTTTTATCATTGTGGGGCAGTATTTGCCAAAGTCCTTACTCCATCACTCTTTTATTTTAAAACTCATCTTTTAAATGTTAGAGCTTTAAATTTACAGAAAAACTGCAAAAAAAAAAAAAAAAAGTAAAGGGAGTTCTCATATATTCCACACCCAGTAACCCCTTTTACTAACATCTTCTGTTAGAATGTTATGTTTGTTAAAAATTAATGAACCAATGTTGAAACATGACTACCTGAAGCTCATACTTTGTTTTTGTTGTTGGTGGTGGTGGTGGTTTTGGTTTTTTTTCTTTGTTTGTTTTTTGTTTTTTTACCTAATTCTTCTTTTCTATTCTAGGATCCTACATAGGATTATATCTACTAATTATGTCTTCTTAGGTTTTTCTTGGCAATGACAGCTTCTCAGACTTTGTCTTTGATGACCTTGACAGTTTTGAGTGCTGGTCAGTTACTTTGAAGTGTGTCCCTCAATTATGAATTTTCTGGTGACTGCCAGAGGGCAATCTAAGGGCATCAGGTCCTGGGGAACTAGAAAGACAGGTATAGAGGTAGAGAACAGACAACATGCACAAACTTTTTTCTATTTCGCCATTCTTTAGGTTCAGGCCTGATGTCTGTGATTTTTTATTCTGGCAATGACACACATCCCTGTAAATAACATTATTAGGAAGTGGGTAGGAGTGAGAGGAATCACACATAAAACTTATAGAAGGTTTAAACATCTCAGCTTCTCCCGCGTCCCCAAAATGTGAGCATTTTCCCCAACTCACTCAGGAGCTCTTAGCATCATTGTCTTTCAGCTGTATTAACAATTAACTTGTTTTTCCTCACTGAAAATCAGAAGGCCAAGAATTTTCTGGAAGATGTAGATATTTCTTTTGGTTTGTGAGTTAATGGGGCAACATGAAAATCATTCAGGGCAGAAAATGTGTATTATATCTTCTCTGTGACTTTCCATCACATGGGAACTATCTTAAATATCCGTGGAGATTCGGCAGCTTTTGAGACAGACATGGGTTCTCAAACCAGTATATAATAAATAATATTCTCCCAATTTTCTCCATGAAAAGTACAAATATCAGAGCAGGGCACTATATGTGTCCAGCAATAATGGAGTCCCCCTCTTGACTATAAGCCAGGCAAGCCTCAACTAAGGAGGCTTAAAGCCACTGGAACTTTTGTCACATTTCTCTCTCCCCCTGTGGAACATCTTTTAATTTTTCAGCTCAAACCTTACCTACCTCCGTTGTTTTTTTGAACACTCACAAGAAGGACTGACCACTTTTTCCTTTTGTGTTCCCTCCTATAGCAGTAGAAATTTCCAGTACATACCCTACTTGCTTAGGCAGCAGGAACAAATCTCATTTTCTCAATGATATGGACAAGAAATGCCAAGGTCCTTATTTTCTGTCAAAATTTTTTTCTCACTATAAATAAATGCATCTTTGTGTTTTTTGTTATTTGCAGTTTCAGAATTCCTACTTTTTAAATAATTTCTAGTTTTATGCCGATTTTTCTGAATTATGCCTTTGTATCTCTGAACTAAGCATAGAACATTTTAAAGCTCTCTTTGATATTATTTGGATTCCTATGGCTCTGTTTCTATGGTTTCTGTTTCCTTTGGATGTTTACCATGTGATATTGCTTCCTCGTGTGCCCGGGCATGCTTTTCATTTCTGTTTGAGCATCTGATATTGTACTGGAAAAATGAAATAATTTGAGACTTGGGATCATGTTCTATTTGTCTTCACTTTCATTCAATCACCTTAATCAAAGTATGCCAACTGAGAATAAATTGAATATGAGTTTCAATACCTGTTAAATCCATTGTAAGTCATATTTACTTGAGGGGTTTCAAACCAAAATTTTGGGACACTTACCAGCACTGCACCTTCTAACAGAATATGGACTTCAATTTTGGGGTTTTTTTTTTTAATACCCATGAGCAATGCAAAAGATCTGTTGAGCCTCCTAGTCTCCCAGAATGAGCTCATGTAGAATGATCAGACAGCTGTAGGGGAAAAGAGCAACTTTCAGGTTACTGTTGGTTTTCTTCTTTACCTGGATATTGGCCCTGAAATTTTGTCAATGCCATGTTGACTCCATGATTCCTTCAGGTGTTTTTTTTTTTTTTAATACCATATTTTGTTTTTCCAATGTTTGCAACAAAAGGGTTAGTTTTATTACTTGCTTCACTATTACTGAAAGTAGAAATCCCACTTTAATTCATTAATACATCAAAGTTACAGGCTCAGAAAATATTTTTGTATTCAGCAGGGGAAGAGGAACATTGACTCTCTCTAGTTGAGTTAAATGAACTTATAATTAGAGGTAGTTAGTACGTGTAGTCTTGGGCTCAGTGCTCATTAAGGCCTATATAAAACCTAGATAGATAATGCATTTTAGAATGGAAACAAAGTCTCCACTAACATGTTGATTTTTAATTTTGTTCAAATTTTAAAACTGCTGATGTTTTCTACGTTTTTAACATGAGATTGATTTCATCAATAAGAGAGAAGAAAATGACAGCAAATACAAGTCTTTATAATTTTTGACCTTAATATTTATATATCAATGATCTCAAGTCATAATATAACCATTTAAATAAGAAGCTTTTTCAAACACGTGGGTAAATTTGAGTCTTGTATATATGTGAGATTTGTGATTTTGTTTCACATATTTAAAATGTGAATTCTTAGTTATATGAATTACCATTACAGGGTCCCACCCTGTGGCTCATCTTTTTAAATTTTATATGGTATCTTTTGCTTTAAAAAAAAGTTTCCAGGGGACCTGGGTGACTCCGTGGGTTAAAACCTCTGCCTTCGGCTCAGGTCATCATCCCAGGGTCCTGGAATCAAGCCCCACATAGGGTTCTCTGCTCAGCGGGGAGCCTGCTTCCCCCCCTCTCTCTCTCTGCCTGCCTTTCTGCCTACTTGTGATTTCTGTCTTTCAAATAAATAAATTTTTTTTAAAAGTTTCCATATTTCCTTAATTTAAATATTTTATGTCTTGTCTCAGAAATCCACCTTGATGCCCTAAAAATATTCTATAATTATTTCTTGAAGTTGTTACTTCCATTTACATTAATTCATCTGAAAATGGGTTTTATATATAGTGTGAGTCATAGATCCAATTTTTAAAATTTTTTTATATTTTTAAATTTATATTAAATGTTTATAAATTTATATTCTATATTTTTAATATAGGAATGTTATTAGTCCTATACCATTTATTAAATTTTTTGCCACTTAGTTCTTATTTCTACACTGTCATATTTCATACTCTCTATTATTTTCTGTACTCTCAATGCTTTTCCATGGGTCTGTATGTCCAAACTTGAATCAATATCACTCTTTTATCATTAATATAGCTTCATTTGTTTTAATAGCTCAGGAAAATTTCCCAATCTTATTCTTAACTACATAACATAATATTGTTCAGTCTTAACCCTCTGTGTTCCATTTAAGTTTGGAAACAGATTGTCAAGTTTCATCCTAGGTACTGAAATCTTTCCTGAAATTTCATTGAAATCCTAAGTTATTTTGAGTTATACTGACAACTCTATGATATTAGGTCTTTTAATCCATGAACATGGTATACCTCTTCATTTATTTAGGATTATTTAATGTCTTTCAGTAATATTTAATTATTTTTCCCATAGAGTTCAGTGTTAAATTTTTCATTGTTGTTACATTTATTTTGGGATACCTTTATAAGGCATGTAAGAATTACATTTCCTGTCACTGTTAAAATGATAGACTTTTTGTTTGGGTAAAGAAAATGTAACTGATTTCCATTACTGGCTTTAAATTATTATATTATGTCATCAGAAGATTCTTTTGAATTTTTATGTAATAATCATTATTTTTAAAGTGTTATTTGTTTCTTAATTCATATTACTTTTATTTAGTTTTCTTGACTTACCACAGTTTTTAGCTTGGACTCCTGGTAAAAAGTTGAAAACATATGGCAATATCAGACAATCTTGCCTCATTCCTGAAATCAAAGGAAAGAATTTCCTTACACTTTCCCAACATGACAGAGATCCCACAAGTTTACATGAATTGCACAAAGACAAAGTTTCCTGACATAAAGTCTCCTGGACCCCATATCTCTCCCTGGCATCCTCAAGCAGATGATTATTTGAACTAAAAAGGTCAGCCATCAACTTCAGTTTTAGAAGCTATTGAGAAGAAACTCACCCTGAACTCACAGTGAATACACAAACTGAGAGAGGCCAAAGAGACTTTACTTACACCCTTCTCAGACAGATTCTGCTGCTTCAGAGGTATGTAAAGATCATGCCTTCAATTTCTTCCCTTGCCAAATCATTTTGAAATAAAGATGGAAGCTAAGTATTTAATCTAATCCTTAGCAAATGCTGAGGGAAAAAAGTGAGTAAACTTTTATTCTAGTAGGGGTTGAAAGAAACTTCAAACTTTAAACCAAAGAAACCTAGAAGTAATATCAGATTATGCAAATAAAAAAGAAATGTTAGAAAAGAAACAGGAACAGGCTAAAGAAACTTTGTCATCATGATGTATTGGACCATAGTAGTTCTGCCAAACTACTGAAGCTAGTTTGCTGAAACGGTGAGAATTGCTTTTCTCTGAACACACATGAGATATACACTAGTCTCCAAACAGTGTTGCTTACTTGTTCAGACTTATTTGAGGGTGGATACCAAAACTCTTTAGTATTTGGGAAACCATGAGTGGCCATTGTTCACATGGGAGGGCTATCCAAGGAGGCTTCAAATTTCCTGACCTAACCTGAGCCACTGGCAACCTAAGGAATAGTGGTGGAAATTACTATCTGGCTCCCACCATAAGGCAAGGCAGAAGACTGCTTGCACAGAACCTATCTGGAGTAGGGTGACAATGTCCAGTGCATTAGACATGGCCAGCTGCCAGTGAAGTCTAGGGTATTTCTAGAACATCTCACATCTGACAGTCTTTCAGAAAAGAAGCAGTTGTGTTCTTTAGAACTGGCACCACAGTTAAACTCTTCTGGTAATTCAGGGTATGCTTTGTCCCAGGCCAGAACTGATGTCAGAGCCATGAACGAGAACTCCAGTTGAGCAGGGACAACTGAACTGTCTTCAGAAGCAATTTTTCCAGAACATAGAGAGAAAGAACAGTATGAAGGTGAGTCTACAAAGGCCATTTATTCTATTAAAATTAGCCTTAAATCTCGTAGACAACACAGGGAGAACACCAATTTTTTTTTCCACCAATAGTAACCAAGATGGAGGACCAGAGGTGGCTCAAAGAGGCAGCAGCAACCCTTTACACCGGTGGTGGCACATTAAGGTATAGCTGGTATACCTGGGATAGCTTGCAAAGGAGCAGCCACAGTACAGGAATCCCCTCTTGGGGGGAGGGATATTGATATGGAAAAAGTTACCTAATAGATGGGTATAGTCCTAATTGCAAAACCCCTTACTGGTTCCAGAACATTGCCTTTAACACTATTAACTGTCTGAATAATGTCTGGCTCTAACTTTCCTTTGGGAAGCTAAATGTAATAGGTTTGTTTTCCCAAAATTACTTCATTTTTCCTGACTCCATTATATTGCTTACTATCCCAGTGCTCAATTATAAGGCTTATGCTCTCAAACAAACAAACAAACAAACAAACAATGGCCTATCAGAGAAAAGCTCAAAAAAACAAAGAAAACAAACAAACAAAAAAAGTAAATGCTACCCCAAAGAAATAAATGAAATGAAAATATATACTTTATGAATATTAATTTCAAATAAAGCTGTAAAAACATCCTTGCATAAAGTAATGCCTTATTATTGTCTTTGAAGGAATCCTAAAAAATTAGTTTTAGAATAAGAAAAACGTCATTCAAAAACCATCACTATATTGGCAGTTTCTTTTATATCTGGCCTAATTATTTTTTTAATTGTAGGCTACCTGAAAATAACAGATTTTATAATTCTGCTTTATTTTCTTAGTAGGCTTTTTTTCAGAAATTTAGTTTTATTATTTATTACTTCAATTTCATTCAAATTTTTGAAAACTATCGTGTTAAACGTTGACTTTTCTCTTTTTCACTAAAAAGTGTTCATTTCTTTCCTTAAAAAAAAGAAACTAGAAAAAGGACATGACTCCCATACTTTTGTCACTGATACAAAGTCCCTCTTTCTATTTCTGCCCAGTCTTTTTAGCATTGTGTGATATATCATTACTGAGTACCCACAAAAAGGAAATTTAAAAAATGTTGTGGGCACTTATTTTACATTTTTGTATATTACCTTGTTAGGATTTTACAGAGTATTAAAAATTATGTAACTAACCCCTCTTCTTCAAAGATAAGAAAACTGAAGCCCAGAAAGTTTGACTGAACAAATTTGCACAGCTAGGAAATGGCAAAGCTGGATCTAACACCATTTTTTAGGTCAACATTCCATCTGCTTTAAAAAACATACAATTAACTTCTAAATTTTGTGAGAAAGCCCATTAAAATTAAAAAAAAAAGATTAATGAAGAAAAATGGGAAAATCTTTTCAGAGAAAAAAGAACTTGACTTTTACTGTGAAGAATGTCTGAGATTACAAAAAGTGAATGAGGTATAATGAATGTGAATAACGTGCTATGTGGCCTCAAAGGAGCCATGTGTCACATTGGCACTTGGAGCCGAAGATTTTTTCATGGGAACATTTTTCAGTACAGTGTCCTTGTTTGATTTAGGGAACTACCACTCACCCTCTCTCACCCTTGGATGGGGCCTTTGGAAGGGCTATTGATGAAGAGGCTGCCCTCCTTCAGTCAACAGATGAGAAGGGAACCCAAGTGTTCAATCAGGTGCTCATCCACTGAGATTTGGATCTGAGACAGAACTACAAACTACAAAGTACAAGAATGTTTGAAACCACTTTATCCCCACAAGTAGAAGTCACTCTAGTTACTGCTCTGAGTAGTTACTGCATTAGCATTCTGGAACTTGACCAGTTCACACATTTTAAAATGTGGTACGTTAGCTTTCCTTTCAGTTCTGTGCTATTCCCAAAGTCCTACCAAGATGTACTATTACTTTTTCTTTTAAACTAGCCATAGTCACATTCCATTGCTTGCAACCAATAGAATCTACTAGATACAATCAATAGGTGGGGTGGGAACACGTTTCCATTTTCTTCTCAGGTAAAGAAACTAAGTCACACAAGGGTTAGTTTCCACTGATTGGATCCAAAGTCCCTATTGTATCTTCTGACAAAGTTGGTCCACAGTAGTCACCCTCATCTGCAGCTTTTCTTTCCATGGTTTAAGTTACCTGTGGTCAACTCATCCTCCTTCTGATGTTCATCAAAAGGCCATAGTAGCCTAATGCTATGTACACGCCTATGTCATTCACCTCACTTTACTTCATCATATAGGCATTTTATTATGTTGCATCATCATAGGAAGAGTAAGTACAGCACAGTATTTTGAGAAAGAGAAACTACATTTACATAACTTTTATTACAGTATATGACTATTCTCTTTCTACTATTAATTATTGTGGATAATCTCTTACTGGGACTAATTATAAATTAAATTTTTGTAGGTAAGTATACATAAAAAATAACATAGTATATACAGGGCTTGGTACTACCCACAGTTTCAGGCATCCACTAGGGATCTTGGAATATATAGGCAGTAGATAAGAGGGAAGTATTGTATAAATGCAATGTGTCATTGCATCCTTTTTTAAAAAGATTTTATTCATTTGATAGAGAGAGAGAGAACTTGAATGAGGGAAAGGGGTAAAGGGAGAAGCAGACTCCCCACTGAGCATGGAGCCCAACACAGAGCTCAATCCCAGACCCTCGGATCATGACCTGAGCTAAAGGCAGACCCTTAACCATCTGAGTCACACAGGTGCCCCTATCATTGCATCCTTATGAATATTTTTTTCAGGAACTGTGGTTATTTTTTATTTTCTGACATATAAAAACATATAATATCTCTCCTGGAATCACAATAGTGCTGCTATAATTCCATGGTCTCAGAAAAAACAAACAAACAAAAACCCTATATTTTGTACTTAATAAGCAAAAGCCACTCAATTACTAGACCAATTCTCAAATTAATTTTCTTCTTTTATTATTTCTAATTTTAGAAAGTCCTGTGCACATACAAAAGCACAAAAATTAAGTAATTTTAGAAAGAGAGTTAAGTATATTTTTACATTAAGAAAATAAAAGGAGAATTTTAGATTTCTATATTCTGAGACCAGTATTGATAATGAATGAAATTTTGGGAAATATTTAAAACAATGAGAATTTCCCCCCACGTTAATGTCAGTCATCAAACCATAGATCTAAGAAGCTCAAAAAATATCAATCAGAAAATGCCCCCAGAATTTTAACTCCCGGAATATCATTTTCAAGCTACAGAAAACCAACCATTATATAAAATTCCTCAAAGAAGCCAGAGGAAAAAAATACTTTACCTACAGAGGGAAAAAAAATGAGTATTACTTCTGACTTCTCTTCGCTAGGTATAAAGAAACCATGCAAGAAGAAGAGAATGGTGTGAAATATTTAAAGTTTTGAAAGAAAAAACCATCACCCTAAAATTCTGTACCCTGTAAAATTATTTTTCAAAAGTAGTAAAATAAAGACTTCCTCAGAGAAATAAAAATTTGATTTGTTGCCAATAGACTTGACTTACAAGAAATGCTGAAAGAAGTTCTTTGAGGAGGAAGAAAATATAGATCAGAAACTCAGATCCATCTGGAGAAAGGAAAAGCATCAAAGAAGAAGTAAGTAAAGGTAAAATAAAAACTGTTATTTTTCTTATTCTTAGTTGCTCTAACAGTTTGCAACCAGTTCAAAATAATAATAACAATAATGTATTCAATTATGTATGCTTATATATAAGTATATCTTATGAATATATACTCTTATAAATGTTTAATATATAAGTAAAATATATGACAGCAATGATGCAAAGGACAAAAGGGAGCAATTAGGATTATTTAGTTATTATAAGGTACTCACACAACCTGTGAAGAAGTACAATGTTATCTGAAAGTGGATGTTAATTAATTTTAAATATATATTACAAACTCTAAAGTGACCACTAAAGAACAATTAAAAAGTAGAAGCATGACTAATATGCTAAGACAATACAGAAAGTGAAATCATATAAAATCCTCAAAACCACAAAGGCAGAAAGGGAGTATGAAACAAACAAGAACAAAATAAGGGCAAGAAATAGAAAACAGTACCAAATATCGCAGACATTAATCTAACTGTATCGATAGTCACTTTGAACATCAGTGATCTAACTGCATGAATTAAAAGACTGAGTTTATCAGAATGGATCCAAAAAACATGACTCAATTATATACTGTCTACAAGAAAACCACTTTAAATATACAGACACACAAATTAAAAGTGGATAGGGAAAAATATACCACTGAAACTTTGTTTTTTAAAAGCTGGAGTAAGGGGCGCCTGGGTGGCTCAGTGGGTTAAGCCGCTGCCTTCAGCTCAGGTCATGATCCCAGGGTCCTGGGATCGAGCCCCGCATCGGGCTCTCTGCTCAGCCGGGAGCCTGTTTCCTTCTCTCTCTCTCTCTGCCTGCTTGTGATCTCTATCAAATAAATTTTAAAAAAAAAATTAAAAAAAAATAAAAGCTGGAGTAAGCTATATTAACTTCAGACAGAGCAGACATCAAAGCAAGAAAAGTTTTCAGGGATAAAGAAAGGCATTACTTAATGGTAAAGGGGCCATTTCTCCAAGAAAATATAAAATCCTTAACATGTATGCACCTAACGACAGCATAGAGTTACATGAAGCAAAAACTTACAGAATGGCAAAGAGAAGTAGATAAATCTACTCTCATAGTTGGAAACTTCAGTACCTATCTATCAGAAATAAACAGATGCAAAATTAAGCATATCCTTCTCATGCAATCCAGTAATTACATTCCTTGGTAATTTACCCAAAGAAGTTAAAAACGTATGTACACACAAAAACCTACACACAGATATTTAAAGCAGTCAGATCTTGGAGGTAAACAAGATGTACTTTAGTAGATGAATGGCTAAATAAACTGTGGTACATCCAGACAATGGAATATTAATAGCACCTAAAGAGAAGTGAACTATCAAAATATGAAAAGACATGGAGGGAACTTGAATTCATATTGCTAAGTGAAAGAAACCAATCTGAAAAAGCTATGTACTATATGATCCCAGCTGTACAACATTCTGGAAAAAAAGATGGGGACAGTAAAAATGTCAGTGATTGCCTTGTCTAAGGAAAGTATTAGCACTCTAGAGACCAGCTGGAAGGCAAGGGCTTTTAGTGAATGCACTAACCTCTGCCTCTAGATTTCTTCCCAGCCTGCTCTTACATACAGGTCCTAGGCCTGACATTCAGCCCCCAGTCCAGCCATCCCTGCAGCAGACCGGCTGCCCCCACTGCCCACATCCTTCTCTCCTGGCCTTTTTTCTTTTCTAGTGGGGGTTTGTGCAATTCAGAGTTGTTCCATAAACTGACCCTTCTCTTTGTAAAGCCTTTACAAGGAAATTGTTATAGTTAAGAAATCAAGGACATCCCTTTAGCCTTGAGCAGATTCTCCCTCTGATTCCAACCCAAAGTTGTATATACTTTTCTAGTTTACTACTCAATAAATGTATGGATTATTTCATACCCTTTACTATTCTACATTCTTAACATCCTATTTTAGTTTACAACTCAGAAATGGTGTGTGTGGGGGGGTGGATATCAATGATTGCCATTCTGCAGTGTTATCTAGCATGAATGCATAAACATTTAATCAAAGAGAATTGTACAGCTTTCTACCTGTGATATTCTCTTCTCCAATCTCTCTGCACAGTGACTAGTTTGATATTACTCCATATATAATAAACACTGAGTAGCAGGTCAGAAGTAGATAATATCATCTTATCTTAGGTAAGGTATCTTAGGTATCTTAGGTAATACCATCTTAGTAACCTGGACCTACTGTTCAGTTCCAAGGCTGACAGTGACAGACTGCTTCTGCAATTATGCAGACTCTTCGAAATGAAGCACAAATCAAGTATGCATCATTAGCATGTAATTAGTACCACTCACAGTGCTCTTTCACCCTGGGACAGGAGCCCAGCAACACTTCTTTGTTTTTGAGAATATAAGTAGAGTACTGAATAAATGAAGAAGTATAACTATATTATTGGTTTGTTGCAAATTTTAGTGAGAAGGGTTTAAAAAAATCTGTCTCCTAAGATCTGGTCAACTTTGGGTTAACACCATTAAAATGAAACATTAACAGTCAAAAACTACTGCTTAGTGCAGTGAACTGAGCTTTGGATAGGAAAATAGAGGATTCATTCTCATCCAAGCTCCATCATTCATTCGTCTAATTTTGAAATATTTATTTAGTGCCTACCATATGCTGGGCATTCAATGAATCTTAGAGTTTCACCATAGGAAAATCAACTATTCTATAAGGAAATAATCATTGTATGCCTATTTTGTGCTAAGTTCTACATTAGGCAAGGGATTAGAAAGGCAACCAAAAGCTGGGGAAAACCACACCTTCCGGGAATTGGTATATTCATCTTTCTCAGTTTTCCTTTCCTAAGGTTAGTTTTGGAGTTCTTACCCTATAATTTTTCATTAAACTAGTGCTGCACCCAGGTTTTCCTACTAAGTTTGGAGCAGAATTTGCTACTGTCACTTCTCTGTTTCCCCACCACATAATTTCTCATTGAAAGCCTGCTTTCTTTTCCTTCTTTGTATTCATTACAAAGAAGCAGTATAGAGGTGCCACGGTGGTTCAGTTAGTTGGGTCACTGCCTTCAGTTCAGGTTGTGATCCTAAAGTCTCAGGATCGAGTCCTGCATCAGGCTCCCAGCTCTGCTGGGAGTCTTCTCCCTCTGAAGTTCTCCCCTCTTATGCTCATTCTCACTCTCTCTCTCAAATAAATAAAATCTTAAAAAAAAAAAAAGAAGAAGAAGCAGTAGCACTGTTCTGAAACATTTGAGGAATAAAGATAATCAACATGTATGAAATAATAAAGTCAATACAAGTGGGCAGATATTTTTAAATAACCAAAATATTAATAGTTTTGTGTGCTTTCCATTTTCTCTGCTTTCCCAGCACTTCATTTTCCTCATTGGTTCTGACCTTTTTCCCATTCAGGCAGCTAAGCTCTGATTTTCCCATTGTCTCAAAGATGAGAATTTCCTATGACAACTACCTTTCAATCTATAGGTCAAAAAAAAAAAAATGTGAGAGTTCTTCTACTTGCTAGGAATATTCATCTATATTATGCTTTCAAGAAGGAAGGAAAAAGCAATGGGAGTAAATGAATCCATTAAACTCAGTGCAAGATAGACTTAATCAAAACATCAATTATCTAATTTCTATGTTCTCTTGCTCTGATGGGGGAGAAGCAGGGGAAGGGAATAGCATGATGGTGCTTTGGGTCCTCAGGTATGTGTGTGGATTCAGAATCTATACCAAACATCTGATGAAATATGTGAGTATTTTCCTTCCCTCAGCATAGTTATTCAGGTAAATGGTCATATGTCCCTTTGCACAAGGGTTAGAAGAATTTTTACTCAATACATCAAACAACTGTAGCACTGCAGGGACTTTCGTAAAACTGACTCAGTCTCCCCTTCAGTAAATAGCGCTTAGTCTAAAAAGTTGCTAAGATAGCAATACTGGATCAGGGAGTAGAGCAGCTGACATCAGTCTTCTGTTCAACTTTTTAACTTTTCTGAAACTAGACTAATACATAATCAAGAAAATTGGGCTACCTATGGTAGTTCATGAGGTACTTATGAGCTACTCACAAATCTTGTCCTTCAGAACTCAGTGGTCTATTGACCATTCTATTAATTGGCTACAGGTCAAAGCCCCCAAGCGACATTGTTCTTCAGTAGAGTTAAGTATATTCAATCTTTTCTATGATGATAAAGTGCTGCCATCTGGCTTTTCCTATTCCAGAATTCTTTCATACCCATTGAAAGTAGCAAAACCAATACTGCCCTTTACAAACAAACAAAAAAGAAATAAAACTACATGTATATAGTGTTATCTCATTATTAATATATTTCTCTAATGACCAATAGTATTAGGAAGTTTTCATGTACATTTCTGACCTCTTATTTCTGAGTACATGATAATTTTGTTCCTTGGGGAAAGATAAATCCTTATCACAAACCTATATCCATATTTTTGGAAGAAGATAGCAAAAGCAACAGGTCTAAATGTAACTCTTGTTCCTGCTATTCAGGAGTAGACTTTCTTCCCAGATTTCCTTACCTGGAGACTCTTCAGAGTTACAGTGAACCAAATATTTCTGGTGTTGATCAATGTATGCATCAAGCTCATTACACCAAAGAACACTTCCAACTATGAATGGAATCAGTACTAAAATTTTCTCCAATCAGGTATTGTGTGCAGGAATAAAATCCAACTCTGAGAAGGGGAAATACAAAAGCCTAATAGAAATGCAATATAATGTTGCAAATCTTAAACATCACAAATCATGATGATACTGTGCCTGTTTGAAATAAAACATTTATGATTCAGGTGAGTTGTAAAGTATTTGAAATCCTTCTGGGTTAGAAGTTAAGAGAGGTAGCCCATATTTACAGAGGCCCCAGGCATTCTTAAGTTTTACAGCTGCTCTGTCCTTGGACTTGGCTATGCTTTCACTACCTGTGGGGCAAAGGTGTCTTCACCATATGGTCTGCCCTCAAGTATAGCCTTCTGGAAGAGTCTTTCCTTCATCTTCCAGACAAGATTTAAACAATTTTTGTACCATATGTTCTGGTTACCCTTGTAAATCAGGTAACCACATAATCTTTATCAAAATAGGGGCATTTTTTTCAGGTAAAAATGGTTTATCACACCAAGAAAATGGGTATAAGACAGGACTGATCTGGGCAAAGCAGGACTTTTGGTCATTCTAATTGTAAATTGCTTATTTGTTTCTAGACCTGCCCTCTTAAATAAACAGTATTTTGCTTGTACTAGGCACTCAGTAAACATTAATGAATTAATTAATGTCTAAGGAGACTAAGCAGGGCAAAGGCTCAAATCCACCAACAGTAACAGTGGGTGGAAACTAGGACAAGCAGAGATCAGTGACAGAGAGGACCAGGACAATTGGCAAGAATAAAAGAGAAGAAAAGTCAAGAAGATTCTAAATGATACATGCATGTGACACATACACGAATAGTAACAGGTTAAACCATGGCTGCTTTCTATAGACATAAGAGGGATGATAAAGCTTCAAGAGATGTGGTCCAAACACTTAAATTAAGAAATCAAGAGAAAATTTTCACAGCAGGTATCAAGCAGTTAGTGTATGCTTCAAGTTGTATTTCAAAGAATGGGAAAAGATATGAAGAGAATGAGTATGAATTACTTTAATCAGGTAATACAAATTGATACATAGTAGAACATTGATGCTATTATTAATATCATTGAAATTAGTGCTAATATTGGTTACTCTAAAAACAGGAGATTGTGATTACATCAAGAGGAGGGGAGATAATTGGGAGCACTGGCTGTTTCAAGAAGGGGGTGGTCAGAGGGAGGAGTCAAGATGGCGGAGAAGCAGCAGGCTGACAGGACATCAGGTAGCAGGAAATCAGCTAGATAACTTATCAAACCATTGGGAACACCTACAAATCCAACAGGAGATTGAGAGAAGAGCAACAATTCTAGAAACAGAAAATCAACCACTTTCAGAAAGGTAGGACAGAAGTGAATCCAAAGCAATGGGAAGACAGACCAGAGGGGGAGGGGCTGGCTCCTGGCAACCGGTGGAGCAATGGAGCACAAAATAAGGACTTTTAAAAGTCTACTCCACTGAGAGACATCGCTCCAGAGGATAAACTGGGGTGAAGCCCACGTGGGGTCAGCGTGGCCCCAGGTCCCGCGGGGTCAGAGAAGGATCAGCAGTGTCTGAGTGCTACAGAGCTTGCAGGTATTAGAGCGGGGAAGCCGGCTACAGAAACAGAGCTGAGGAGTGAGCTCTCAACTCAGGGTTATCTTGAACCAAAATCCATGGCACAGGCCACTGCTCTGTGAGTGAGTCCCCACAAGATCTGGGGAGACAAACCCTGGGGGAGCTCAGGGATCTGTGGGGTTTGGAGACTCCAGGCAGAGCTGTGTGCATCAATATGCTGCCTACAAGAAACTCATTTTAGACCCAAAGACACCTCTAGATTTAAAGTGAGGGGGTGGAAAACAATTTAACATGCTAATGGACATCAGAAAAAAGCTGGGTGGCAATTCTTATATCAGATCAATTAGATTTTAAGCCAAAGACTAAAATAAGAGATGAGGAAGGACATTATATCATACTCAAAGGGTCTGTCCAACAAAAAGATCTAACAATTTTAAATATCTATGCTCCTAACATGGGAGCAGCCAACTATATAAACCAATTAATAACAAAATCAAAGAAACACATTGACAATAATACAATAATAATAGGGGACTTGAACACTCCCCTCACCAAAATGGACAGATCGTCCAAGCAAAAGATCAACAAGGAAATAAATGCCTTAAGGGACACACTGGACCAAAGGGACATCACAAATATATTCAGAACATTCCATCCCATCCCAAAGCAACAGAATACACATTCTTCTCAAATGCACATGGAACATTCTCCAGAATAGATCCACAATCTGGGTCATAAATCAAGTCTCAACAGGTATCAAAAGACTGGGATCATTCCTTGCATATTTTCAGACCACAATGCTCTGAAGCTAGAACTCAATCACAAGAAGAAATTTGGAAAGAACCCAAATACATGGAAACTAAACAGCATCCTTCTAAAGGATGAATGGGTCAACCAGGAAATTAAAGAGAATTGAAAAAATTCATGGAAACAAATGATAATGAAAACAAATGGTTCAAAATCTGTGGACACAGCAAAGGGCAGTCCTAAGAGGAAAATATATAGCGATACAAGCCTTTCTCAAGAAACAAGAAAGGTCTCAACCTAACCCTACACCTAAAGTAACTGGAGAAAGAACAACAAAGAAAGCCTAAACCCAGCAGAGGAAGAGAAATAATAAATATCAGAGCAGAAATCAATGAAATAGAACCCCCCCCAAAAAAAGAACAAATCAATGAGACTAGGAGCTGGTTCTTTGAAACAATAAGATTGATAAACCCCTGGCCAGACTTATCAAAGAGAAAAGAGAAAGGACTCAAATAAATAAAATCATGAATGAAAGAGGAGAGATCACAACCAACACCAAAGAAATACAAACAATTATAAGAACGTACTATGAGCAACTCTATGCTAAGGAATTTGACAATCTGGAAGTAATGGATGCATTCCTAGAGACACATAACCTACCACAATTGAACCAGGAAGAAATAGAAAAATCTGAAAAGACCCATAACCAGTAAGGGGATTGAAACAGTCATCAATAGTCTCCAAACAAAAGCCCAGGTCAGATGACTTCCCAGGGGAATTCTACAAAATATTTAAAGAATTAATTCCTATTCTCCTGAAAAGTTTCCAAAACTAGAAATGGAAGGAAAACTTCCAAACTCATTTTATGAGGCCAGCATCACCTTGATCCCAAAACCAGACAAGGATCCAATCAAAAAAGAGAATTACAGACCAATATCCTTGTAGAACACAGGTGTGAAAATTCTCACCAAAACACTAGCCAATAGGATCCAACAGTACATTAAAAGGATTATTCACGACCAAGTGGGATTTATTCCAGGGCTGCAAGGTTGGTTCAACATCCGCAAATCAATCAATGGGACACAACACATTAATAAAAGAAAGAACAAGAACCATATGATACTCTCAATAGATGCTGAAAAAGCATTTGACAAAGTGCAGCATCCCTTCCTGATTAAAACTCTTCAAAGTGTAGGGATAGAGGGCACATACCTCAATATTATCAAAGTCATCTATGAAAAACCCACTGCAAATATTCTCAGTGGAGAGAAACTGAAAGCTTTTCCGTTAAGGTCAGGAACACAGCAGGGATGTCCGTTATCACCACTGCTATTCAACATAGTACTAGAAGTCCTAGCCTCAGCAATCAGACAACAAAAAGAAATTAAAGGCATCCAAATTGGCAAAGAAGAAGTCAAACATTACTCTTTGCAGATGATATGATACTATATACAGAAAACCCAAAAGACTCCACTCCAAAACTGCTAGAACTTGTACAGGAATTCAGTAAAGTGTCAGGATATAAAATCAATGCACAGAAATCAGTTGCATTTCTCTACACCAACAATAAGACAGAAGAAAGAGAAATTAAGGAGTCAATCCCATTTACAATTGCACCCCAAACCATAAGATACCTAGGAATAAACCTAACCAAAGAGGCTAAGAATCTATACTCAGAAAACTATAAAGTACTCATGAAAGAAATTGAGGAAGACACAAAGAAATGGAAAAATGTTCCATGCTCCTGGATTGGAAGAATAAATATTGTGAAAATGTCTATGCTACCTAAAGCAATCTACACATTTAATGCAATTCCTATCAAAGTACCATCCATCTTTTTCAAAGAAATGGAACAAATAATCCTAAAATTTATATGGAACCAGAAAAGACCTCGAATAGCCAAAGGAATATTGAAAAAGAAAGCCAAAGTTGGTGGCATCACAATTCCGGACTTCAAGATCTAGTACAAAGCTGTCATCATCAAGACAGCATGGTATTGGCACAAAAACAGACACATAGATCAACGGAACAGAATAGAGAGCCCAGAAATAGACCCTCAACTCTATGGTCAACTAATCTTCGACAAAGCAGGAAAGAATGTCCAATGGAAAAAAGACAGCCTCTTCAATAAATGGTGTTGGGAAAATTGGACAGCCACATGCAGAAAAATGAAATTGGACCATTTCCTTACACCACACACGAAAATAGACTCAAAATGGATGAAGGACCTCAATGTGAGAAAGGAATCCATCAAAATCCTTGAGGAGAACACAGGCAGTAACCTCTTCGACCTCAGCCGCAGCAACATCTTCCTAGGAACATCGCCAAAGGCAAGGGAAGCAAGGGCAAAAATGAACTATTGGGATTTCATCAAGATCAAAAGCTTTTGCACAGCAAAGGAAACAGTTAACAAAATCAAAAGACAACTGACAGAATGGGAGAAGATATTTGCAAATGACATATCAGATAAAGGACTAGTGTCCAAAATCTATAAAGAACTTAACAAACTCAACACCCAAAGAACAAATAATCCAATCAAGAAATGGGCAGAGGACATGAACAGACGTTTCTGCAAAGAAGACATCCAGATGGCCAACAGACACATGAAAAAGTGCTCCATATCACTCGGCATCAGGGAAATACAAATCAAAACCACAATGAGATATCACCTCACACCAGTCAGAATGGCTAAAATCAACAGGTCAGGAAATGACAGATGCTGGCGAGGATGCGGAGAAAGGGGAACCCTCCTACACTGTTGGTGGTAATGTAAGCTGGTGCAACCACTCTGGAAAACAGCATGGAGGTTCCTCAAAATGTTGAAAATAGAACTGCCCTATGACCCAGCAATTGCACTACTGGGTATTTACCCTAAAGATACAAACGTAGTGATCCAAAGGGGCACGTGCACCCGAATGTTTATAGCAGCAATGTCCACAATAGCCAAACTATGGAAAGAAGCTAGATGTCCATCAACAGATGAATGGATAAAGAAGAGGTGGTATATATACACAATGGAATACTATGCAGCCATCAAAAGAAACAAAATCTTGGCATTTGTGACAACATGGATGGAACTAGAGCATATCATGCTCAGCGAAATAAGTCAAGCAGAGAAAGACAACTATCACATGATCTCCCTGATATGAGGAAGTGGTGATGCAACATGGGGGCTTAAGTGGGTAGGAGAAGAATAAATGAAACAAGATGGGATTGGGAGGGAGACAAACCATAAGTGACTCTTAATCTCACAAAACAAACTGAGGGTTGCTGAGGGGAGGGGGGTTGGGGAAGGGGGGGTGGGGTTATGGACATTGGGGAGGGTATGTGCTTTGGTGAGTGCTGTGAAGTGTGTAAACCTGGTGATTCACAGACCTGTACCCCTGGGGATAAAAATATATGTTTATAAAAAATAAAAAAATTAAAAAAAAATCAGAGCAACCCATATCTACAAGCAAGCACAGATTCTCTCCCAATGAACTCATATTTGGCAAGACTATGGATTCGGTCTGAGACCATGTCCTGTGCGTTATTTAACTAAATCCTCTTAACAATCATTCTAATACTTAAAAAGACATCTCTCTTTTCTAGAAAGCCTGAAACAAAGTCATAAACACCTGGAATGACCCATTAGAAGATGTTTGCTGCTCCTACTGACCAAAACATTTCATCTACATGAAGATGTTCTAGAGAAAAGATGGGTTGTCACTGCCCTGACAAGGACCCATTCGAGGCCTTCTGATCATTGACAGCTATCAAAGTAGGCGAAAAACTCAGCTAGTTGGTGCTTCACATGGGAATAGGATCCTTAGGAGGACTGGATTACACTTCCCACAAAGGACTTGAAACTTAAGATTTTTAAACTGTTATTGATACTGAACTCAACTAAAAGGAGGTATAACTTCTATTTTTCTAGCACTTTTATGAAAGTTAAATTGTAAAAGTTCAAATAAGATGATACTTTCAACAATATTGCAAGCATTCATTTCACTTAAGTTTGTTTGGAAGCTCCTAACCATTGACAATCTCAAGTAAATTATGCCTTCAAGTTCATAAACTGGTTATGTCTCTATGATCATAAATCAATTTAAACCAGAGGCATTTCTTTAAAACCTCAGTCAGGTACTACATTTGGTCCTTACCCAATAGAAAGCAACCCATAGAATTTTGAAACCTGTTTTTTCACAATTTTATCACTATTTTTAGCAGAACATCTTTCAGAGAATTATGAATTACACTATGAAAAGGAGAATCATTGACAGATTTGATTATTCAATCAACAAATGTTAGATAATGTTCAAAAGGAAAAAACATGAATTATTCCATTTGTTATGATAAATGATGAATTCCTTGATAATGGAAACCAACCTGTATTTCCCTCTGTATTTCTAGAATTTCTAGGCACAGTCCCCTGTTCATAGACAGACACAAACATTTTCAATCAAATTTGAATTCAGTTAACTTAACAGAAAGAGGCCTCAAACTTTTAGCTCTCTAATTTTTAGGATTTCCTGTGACGGCTCCAAACTATGGATTAAAGACAAACAAAATTTAATAAGCCTGGACACAGAACAATGAATGCTCAAAGGTGAGATATTCCAATCTAATCATGCCCTTGTACTCAGACTAGGTTGACTCTTTCATATTATGTCAATCCCTTTTTTGCATATAGACTCATTCATTCCTATTTCAGGGAAAGAAGACCATGAAATTCTCTTTATCATCATGGCTTCTGGGTGTTCAATCAGTGACAATATATACACATAATACAAAATAATTTACATTATTGTTACTTAAGGAGCTCAATGAATTCAAGGTATTGAAAAACCTGTTCCCAGATTTTATTCTTATTTCATGAAACATTTTGTAATTGAATTAATTATTAAATGAACCACTGAGAGGCAGTGTAGTACCAAAACTTATCCTTCCTTCCCAAGAAAAGATAGGTTTTAATTTTACTTTTGAATCCAGAGTGCACTAATATTACTCTCAAAGATTTTAGGGCTTATAAAGGATGAGAAAATCTTCTGGCTAGCTCACTCTTCCTCCTGGCTCTCTTTCTGTACAACCAAAAACAAGCTATTTTGGAAACATATCTTGGAAAATTGAAAACTGTGCCTTTAGGAAAAATGGTTTCACAGCAAGATCACAGAGTGAATATTCATTACTACTGAGGACAGAAAAGGGAAGGGATCTAACATTTGTTAAGGAATTTATTTGAACTAAGTGCCTATTTTTAGCAAGTAAAACACCTGGAAATGAGTAAATGATCCACTCAAAGATAAATAGGAGATTTGTAAAACTAAACAAATGGAGTCACAATAAAACATTTTAGTTTTAGGAGATAACTTGTTTAGTTCCTGCTGCATCTGCAGGTGATACTGTCACTCGCCACATGACCTCTGTGAAAAGAAAACTCAGAGGGGCATAGGCATTAACAAAAATAACAACTTTTTTCTCTTGCAATTTGCAAAAATGACTTCAGAATAACTCAACCAAAAAAGCAAACATAGAAGGTACTTAAAAAACAAAAAACAAACAAATCACCTAAGTTATTGTCTGTTCAAGTTGGGAAAATAGAAGTTTGCTCACTTGATTTTCATACTTGCAAGCATCAATGATCACATATAGTCATCAGGATTTCAAGAGTCAAGGAGTTACCACTTACAGAAATGACTCAAGCCTTCACTTCTTTAGAAACGAAAGCTCTACAGAAGATTTGGAGAGAGCGGATCTTAAGCAGCCTCTATATCCCGCACAGAGCCCATCATGGGGCTCGATCTGACAACCTTGAGATCATGACCTGAGCTGAGCTCACCAGATGTTCAGATGTTCAGAACAAACTGAGCCACCCAGGTTTACAATGAATTTGCTTTTTAAAGTTCATCTAAGGATACAAATTGCTTTTTTTCTGTTATATGAGGTGCTGAGTGAAAATGCCAGCAGGGTAAGGTGTCCATTTTACTTCTCAGTTCCTGCTTCTGGTCAAATTTCACTCCACATAAGTGAAGTTTTGGTCACATACATTTGTTTAGTTATTTTCTAATTCAGTATCAATAATTTGATATTTTGTTTAACTGGAATTTTATTGTAATTAATAAAAACATCCTTTAAAATATCCTTATTAATATGGTTAACATAACTAGAGCCATATGAAGTTAGGGCTTCATACTTGATTTCTCTCTGGAGATTTTGTAAATCTCTGAAGTCCATATTAATCATTAATTGCCAGAAGTACTTTTACTTCTTTTGTAACAATGTATTTCAACGGATGAATGGATAAGGAAGATGTGGTCCATATACGCTATGGAGTATTATGCCTCCATCAGAAAGGACGAATATCCAACTTTTGTAGCAACATGGACGGGACTGGAAGAGATTATGCTGAGTGAAATCAGTCAAGCAGAGAGAGTCAATTATCATATGGTTTCACTCATTTGTGGAGCATAACCAATAGCATGGAGGACAAGGGGCGTTAGAGAGGAGTAGGGAATTTGGGTAAATTGGAAGGGGAGGTGAACCATGAGAGACTATGGACTCTGAAAAACAGTCTGAGGGGTTTGAAGTGGCGGGGGGGTGGGAGGTTGGGGTACCAGGTGGTGGGTATTATAGAGGGCACAGCTTGCATGGAGCATGGGTGTGGTGAAAAAATAATGAATACTGTTTTTCTGAAAATAAATAAATTGGGAAAAAAAAAAGAAATTCAATATCAAAAAAAAAAAATGTATTTCAAGGCTACGGTTCAGAAAAAACCAATGCAGTGCACCCCTAGTAAATTTTGCCTGGAGTACTTATAAATGTAGAATTATTGCTGTTTCTCTAAGATCTCTAAGACTTCTGTCCTTCCAGAAAGTGACTTTTTCCCCTACCCATAAGTCTGGGAATCCATCAATGATAAAAGCAGTAACCAACAACCACATTTTGGCATCATTTCTATATGAGAAAAATATGGTTTATTCCTCATAGTGGATTTATTTCCTCACTAAGGAAGATTTTTATTGAAACCATGCAAATAACTACAATGTAATAAAGAGCAATGGAACATGTTAAAGGCATTTTGCCTAATATTTAACCATCGTTCTGAGCTGTTCTGTCAATAGAGCCAATATTGTGCATCGATTTTTACAAAATCTTCTTTCTTAAATTTTTCCAATTATGTATTATTTTGTACATTAAGCTTTTATTCTTTAGGACCTTTACTGAATTCTAAGGAATCAATTTATTCTAGGTTGTAATAGGATAACCTATCAAAATTGATAGATCACAAAGAAAGGTAAATGTTCTCATATTTTTATTTAAAAAAATAAAACATTAAACACAATTAAATTACTCTCTCCTTCAGTCTGAGGTAATTCTTATTCATTTGATCCTGAGTTATTTTCTACTATACTGTCACAAAGTCCTCTGCATCTAAACTAGGAGTGTTAGAAATCTTATTTGACAGTCATTTTGCTCCCCAGATGACAACATCCACATGCTTAAGGCTATGTCATATAGAAACAATGGTTAAGAGTGTGTGGTGAAGTCCTTTACTAAAGTCATCATTCTTTTGATGTTTCTTCCAGTATACGTCGAGCCTTGTGGTGGGGTACTTGAGGCAAGTGGAAGGAAGAAGCAGAGAGCACTTTCAGATTATAGGAGTAAAAGACTCTGGTTATTTTATCACAATAATGAACAAAACAAGAATTGAGAAGAGTAAAGTCCCCTACTGAAGTTTCATACAAATTAATTTTTTAACAATTTAGTAAACAATTACCCTGAGAATAATAACATATTATGGACAGTGAAGTCACTGTCTGTGGGGTCTTTTAATTTATCTTATAAGATGCGTGCCACAACCATCACCAATTAGCAAGCTATTTTAAACCTAGAAACTAACTCTCTTGATAATCAACTTATTGTTAGTTACTGTGACAATCTTTGCACATAAGCTTGACTGTTTCCATTCTTCCTAAAATGTATAAATATACTAAAACATATCCATTTTGCATAAAATTATTATAGAGAAAATGAGGTTCTCTTTTTGATTTGTCAGTTCTTCTTGTATCTTGGGCTTGGCAAGCAGAACAGTTTTGACAGTAGTGCTGAGCTAATTAAAATTATGGCATGAACTGAATATATAGAACCAATTATTTCTAGTATTTTGCCTTTTATAAAGTAAAAAGGAAATTATTGATGATGTCTAGTACTCTTGTGGGTGTAAAAGACACCTTGATAGTTCTATTATTCTGGTTTTAATGGCTAAATTTGTCACTCTTAAAAGGAAGTAATATGTGTTCTGAAATTTTAAAGATATTAATGGTTATAGGAAATAGCCATAATCTTGATTTAGTCTGAAAATAAACATGACAGGAAGTAGCAAGAAATATTAGAAAGTCTAGTCTTTTCATTAGTGAAATCTTGTTAAAAATTTATTCACAAACATAAAAAAGCACATAAAAAGATGAGTAGGCTCTTAAGTGAGATTATTTTGATGATTATAAGAAACCTTTGCTATCCAAGAAAAGAAAAATGTAGTGCTCTTGTCAAGATCTGCCCATAGATTCAAAGATCAATTTTCCTTTGAATGATGTTATCCCTCTTTATTATCTGTAAGCTTCCTTCACCAATTTTAATATCTTCATATTTAGGCATATAGCAATGCATATACAGTCAAAGGCTATTTTTTTTTTTAGATTACCATAGGATACAAATTGTCTTTCCACCTCTCTGTGACAAGAGATAGATTTGCTCAAAAGAGCTAAGAACAAGAAGTCAACTTTTCTTCTCATTTCAGACACAGGGAAGAAAGATGCACTGGATATGGTAAGGAGATCAGATTCCCTGTACCTTCATTACCTCTCAAAATGTGGTATCAAGAGGGATCCTGCTGTCCCAGAAGCTCTCCCAAAGAAAAGAAGGGAGAGCAAAGTGAACAGTAGAATTTTTAAAATTTATTTTCAGCATAACAGTATTCATTATTTTTGCACCACACCCAGTGCTCTATGCAATCCGTACCCTTTATAATACCCACCACCTGGTACCCCAACCTCCCACCCCGCCACCACTTCAAACCCCTCAGATTGTTTTTCAGAGTCCATAGTCTCTCGTGGTTCACTTCCCCTTCCAATTTCCCCCAACTCCCTTCTCCTCTCTAACTCCCCATGTCCTCCATGCTATTTGTTATGCTCCACAAATAAGTGAAACCATATGATAATTGACTCTCTCTACTTGACTTATTTCACTTTGCAAGATATCTTCCAGTCCCGTCCATGTTGCTACAAAAGTTGGGTATTCATTCATTCTGATGGAGGCATAAGAAACTCGACCATTCTCTTACACCGTACACAAAGATAAACTCAAAATGGATAAAAGACCTCAACGTGAGACAGGAATCCATCAGAATCCTAGAGGAGAACATAGGCAGTAATCTCTTCGATATCAGCCACAGCAACTTCTTTCAAGATATGTCTCCAAGGGCAAAGGAAACAAAAGCGAAAATAAACTTTTGGGACTTCATCAAAATCAAAAGTTTCTCCCTATGACCCTGCAATTGCACTCCTGGGTATTTACCCCAAAGACACAGATGTCGTGAAAAGAAGGGCCATCTGTACCCCAACGTTTATAGCAGCAATGGCCACGGTTGCCAAACTATGGAAAGAACCAAGATGCCCTTCAACGGACGAATGGATAAGGAAGATGTGGTCCATATACGCTATGGAGTATTATGCCTCCATCAGAAAGGATGAATACCCAACTTTTGTAGCAACATGGACGGGACTGGAAGAGATGATGCTGAGTGAAACAAGTCAAGCAGAGAGAGTCAATTATCATATGGTTTCACTTATTTGTGGAGCATAACAAATAGCATGGAGGATAAGGGGCGTTAGAGAGAAGAAGGGAATTTGGGTAAATTGGAAGGGGAGGTGAACCATGAGAGACTATGGACTCTGAAAAACAATCTGAGGGGTTTGAAGTGGCAGGGGGGTGGGAGGTTGGGGTACCAGGTGGTGGGTATTATAGAGGGCACGGCTTGCATGGAGCACTGGGTGTGGTGAAAAAATAATGAATACTGTTTTTCTGAAAATAAATAAAATGAAAAAAAAACAAGAATAAAAAAAATCATTAAAAAAAAATCAAAAGCTTCTGCACAGCAAAGGAAACAGTCAAGAAAATAAAGAGGCAACACATGGAATGGGAAAAGATATCTGCAAATGACAGTAGAGTCAAAAGGTTGATATCCAGGATCTATAAAGAACTCCTCAAACTCAATAGACACAAAACAGACAATGATATCAAAAAATGGGCAGAAGATATGAACAGACACTTCTCCAATGAAGACATACAAATGACTATCAGACACATGAAAAAATGTTCATCATCACTAGCCCTCAGGGAGATTCAAATTAAAACCACATTGAGATATCACCTTATACCAGTTAGAATGGCCAAAATTAGCAAGACAGGAAACAACATGTGTTGGAGGGGATGTGGAGAAAGGGGAACCCTCTTACACAGTTGGTGGGAATGCAAGTTGGTGCAGCCTCTTTGGAGAACAGTGTGGAGATTTTTCAAGAAATTAAAAATAGAACTTCCCTATGACCCTGCCATAGCACTACTGGATATTTACCCCAAAGATACAGATGTCGTGAAAAGAAGGGTTATCTGTACCCCAATGTTTATCGCAGCAATGGTCATGTTCGCCAAACTGTGGAAAGAACCAACAGATGAATGGATAAGGAAGATGTGAACAGCAGAATTTACTATAGTCCCTGGCACCTGGGCTGCCCACTCAGAATCTCTGGCTGAGATGACTCATGAAGGGTTTTTCCCGCCAAAGCCAGCCTGCAAAGGCTAGACGAAGGGTTCTTTTTCTTTCTTTCTTTCTTTCTTTTATGATTTTATTTATTTATTTGACAGACAGAGAACACAAGTAGACAGAGAGGCAGGCAGAGAGAGAGAGGAGGAAGCAGGCTCCCTGTTGAGCAGAGAGCCAGATGTGGGGCTCAATCCCAGGACCCTGGGATCATGACCTGAGCCAAAAGCAGAGGCTTTAACCCACTGAGCCACCCAGGCACCCCAAAGGGTTTCTTTTTCAAATGGGCAGACAGCAAAACAAGGCCTCAAAAAGATCGCAAAGAATCAAGGAAACATGATACCACCAAAGGAATGAAATAAAGCCCCAGTTACTGGCCCTAAAGAAACGGAGATCTTACTACCTGACAAAGAATTCAATATAACTGTCCTAAAGAAAGTTCAGTGAGCTAAAATAGAACATAGACAACAAAATGAAATCAGCAAAACAGTATATCAAAAAACTTTACAAAAAAAAGCAAAAAATCATGTGCCAGGGAGATAGAAATCATCTATGCTGCTCAAAAAATTGTCTTATTTCTTTATATATTACATTATTATACATTTTAAAGTTGTGTTTTCAAAGACTATGTAACTATTTTTGAGACACTCCTAAATAAGAGTACTATATGGAACGGAAACAAATTTAGAATTCTTTGAATAAAACAAATGTTCAATAGTAAAATAAGATTATCTCAAAGTATCTAGATTCTAAGCAATTACAGTATTAACTCATAGTGTTTAAAATTCTAATTTAAAAACAATTTTTCTGTTGTACAAATGAGAACTTCCTAAAAAATATCTCCTCATGTTTTCATTCTTTCAGTCTAATGCAGTTGGAGTTTGGGAAAAACAATATGAGAATTTAAGGGGCATAAATAAGAGCAGCAAACCAGAGGAGATTCAGATGATCAGAGCAGAGATTACCATGGGAGACAAAATGTGTTTAACTGTCCGACTCTTGGTAGGGCTGGGATGGGGGCTTTTGTAAGGGGGAAGCACTTACAAAACCATACTAAGAGGAAATACCATTGTAAAACCATAACATATTTAATCTTTAAATGTAAATAATTCAGTGTGCATGTACACATGTAACATTTTATGTTTTTATCTACTAAAAAAGCCTAGAAATTATCTATAATAATCAACCCATGAGTAATAAGCATCTGAGTATCCAGACTGTGATCTTGAAATAATATTTCCAAGTGAAAGAAACCAGAACTTCTTACAAAATGACTGATTTCAGTGAAAGAAATGTAATACTTGAGCCAAGAGTACCTTGTCTTACTGGATAATAAGGAAGCTATCAAATGCAAGTCAAAAAGTACACAAAGAGCCAAAAGTACACAAAGAGCCAGTTTGAAGAGGCTCCCACTGACCAAATATGGAATAGTTAAAGCTTTAGTATGGAGAACCGTAATGCATTGAAGAATATAAATAACATTTAAAATCATGGGTTTATAAAAGTATTTTAAAAATAAAAATATAGTTCATATGTACAATGGAGTATTATGCCTCCATCAGAAAGGATGAATACCCAAATTTTGTATCAACATGGATGGGACTTGAGGAGATTATGCTGAGTGAAATAAGTCAAGCAGACAAAGTCAATTATTGTACGGTTTCACTTTCTTGTGGAACTTAAGGAATAAAATGAAGGACATTAGGAGAAGGAAGGGAAAAGTGAACTGGGGGAAACTGAAGGGGGAGACAAACCATGAGAGACTGTGGACTCTGAGAAACAAACTGAGGGTTTTGGAAGGGAGGGGCATGAGGAGATGGGTGAGCCTGGTGGTGGGTATTAAGGAGGACATGTATTGCATGGAGTACTGGATATGGTGCATGGACAATGAATCTTGGAACACTAAAAAAATAAAATTAAAATAAACAAATAAATACATAAATAAATGTAAACCAACTAGTCACCTTCTGAGAATGACAGTGAAGGAATTCATCATCTTAAACACTTACATAAAGGGAAAAAATTGAGAATTTATTCTTCATAAAATCATACATACAGCTAATAAACCATACAGCTAACAAACTAAAATGAAGTGATATAATTATAATATCGCATTTATTTTAAGCCCAACTGAGGTTAACAGATCTAGGCACTAAGAGCAAAACCAACAGAGAGCCGAAACAGAGAGCAAAAACCAAACAGTGTGTGTCCAAAGATGTGGAACACAAGTCTGATTAAGACTTTTAATCAAAGGGGTGCCTGGTTGGCTCAGTGGGTTAAAGCCTCTGCCTTCAGCTCAGGTCATGATCCCAGAGTCCTGGGATCAAGACCCACATCAGGCTCTCCACTCAGCAGGGAGTCTGCTTCCTCCTCTCTCTCTGCTTGCCTCTCTGCCTACTTGTGATCTCTGTCTGTCAAATAAATAAAATTAAAAAAAAAAAAAAGACTTTTAATCAAATAGGGGTGCCTGGGTGGCTCAGTGGGGTAAGCCTCTGCCTTCGGCTCACGTCATGGTCCCAGGGTCCTGAGATCATGCCCTGCATCAGGCTCTCTGCTGAATGGGGAGCCTGTTTCTCTCTCTCTGCCTGTTTCTTTCTCTGCCTGCCTCTCTGCCTACTTGTGATCTCTCTCTCTGTCAAATAAATTTAAAAAAATTTAAAAAAAAAATACTTTTAATCAAATAAAAAAAGACTTTTAATCCAGCTGCCAGTTTGTAACAATTGCAGAAGATAGAGGAACATGTTGAACTACACTGTGAGTATACAAGATGAACATACAAAAATCAATTGTATTTCTGTACACTAGCAATGAACAATTTGAAAATAAAATTAAGAAAGCAGTTCCATGGACAACAGCATAAAAATACAATAAAATACTTAAGAATAAATTTACCAATAGAGGTACAAAACTTAGTCTCTGAAAACTTAAAACATTATTTAAAAAACTTTAAAAACCCCAATAATAGAAAGACATACTCTGTTTACAGATCTTTTCTCCTTCAGAGTCAAAGAAGTGCAAATTCCCATTCTTTATCCTTGAAAAAATTTTTAAAGATTTATTTATTTGAGGAGGAGGGGCAAGATGGTGGAGTAATAGGAGACTCTATTCAACTGGTTCCCTATAGTGAGCTAATTATCTACTAGAACACTCTGAACACCCATGAAATCAGCCTGAGATGTAAGATTATACATTTCTGGATCTCTATGGGGGCAGAAGAAACCAGTGGAGAGGTAAAGGGAGTGGGAATGATCAGACTGATATCGGAGGATAAACAGAAGGAGGAGGGAGCCAGCAGAACTGACCCATTGTGAAGTAATATCCCAATACGAGAGTGCCCTGTGATTGGGGACCAACATTAATTTGGAGTCTGGTTAAAAGCACTCAAAAAGAGCAAAAGATCTTAAGGGCAACTTGTGGAATCAGGTGGTCATGGGCATGGGCCTAAGCCCACAAACAAAGGACAGCCACCAATGGTGACCATCCGTACCAGAGAGAGTGCAGCGAAGCCTCCAGGCCCTGGTACCAGAGCTTCTGGTCTTTCTGCTGCTTGCACCAGCGCTGGGCTAGGCCCACTCATGCCCTTGCACGTGAGGGAGTCTGATATGTGCACCAGACCATGCTCTCTAGAACCACAGCCTTTTGCATTCTGCATGCACTGTGTGAATGGGGTCTGAACCGCACTCCCCACCCGCACCTGAGAAAGCTCTGTGTGGGTGCTAGCTGGTGGTCTGGACACTCCCAGCCCGGGCTTGAAAAACTCAGCACTCTATCTCTGGTTGGAATCTCTCTGCAGACCTGCGCAACCCTGAGGTCTGTACGCAGACAGCAGTCCTGGCAAACACAGCCACTGGAAGTGGGCTACCTGGACCAATATTGCTCACAGTTTTAGTGGCATGGGGGTGCAGAGATAAGTGGGCACTTTGGGTGACCCCTGAAACAGTGGCTGGGATGTGCATTACCTGTGGGAGTTTGCATGGCTCAGCGGAGTTTGCAGAGTGGGAGTCTGCGTGTTCTGGACCACCCAGAGGGGAGCAGACTGAGGCTTCTCTCTGAAGCAGAGGTCTGGGTGCAGTTTGCTTTCCTTTAAACCTCCAAAAAGCTGCATAAAGCCTCCAGAGAACAAAAGCCTGAAAATCTAGTTTCTACAGAGCCCAGCCACTTGATATGGAGCAAGAGGACTCAACCCAAGCAAGACTGACTGATAAACAATGCTACAGGCTCCTCCCCCAGAAATCCAGCCAAAAGAGTGAGAGGACAACCACCACAGGGTCTCCATAAAACTGTAAAACCCTAATATCAGGGGAAAACAAGATATTAAGCTCCAGTATTACACTAAAACTTGTATATTTCATAGATAGAACTTTTGTTTTTAATTCATTCTCACTATTTCTGTTACATTATGAGAGGTTTAATGCAACATATTCCATAATAACCTTTTAACTTTAACTTTTTTCATACATATACCTGTGTCTTTCTTTTGCTTTTCTATTTTTTTAATATACATATAGATATAAGCTTCAAGGCAATCCCCTTTCCCTAATCCATACCACCCCTATATATAAACCAGTTTTAATCTCTCTTTATCTCTGGAAAGTTGAGTCCTTTAGCAAAGATATCAAGATATACCCAGGAAGAATCAAAATAACCTTCCTCACCCACATTGAGGAGTTATAACCACCCTCCCATCTTTTTCTTATGTCAGTGTTTCTGTGTATTTGTTTTTGTTCGTTAGTATATAAATCTTATCTTTGGGGTTCATTTTGGCTGGTTTCTTTTTTTTTCTTCTTGTCATTTACTTTTGTTGGTCCTTTTCTTGGTCCATTTTTGTTTATATACCTTATAAATTTTAACTTTGGGGCCCATTCTGACTTAGTCTTCTCTTTTCTTTCTCTCCCTTTCTCTCTCTCTCTTTCTTTTTAGTGGTGACTTCCATTGCTCAGAAGCCTTCCAGGGTGCACTTGCCTGGATTGTGGTTGATCTATTCAGCCACATATCCCCTCAACCACCTCTCACCAAAATGACTAGAAGGAGGAACACCCAACAGAGGAAAAATTCAGATTCTGTGCCCTCTCTACCAGAACTATTGGATATGGACATAAACGGTATGTTGGAAAGGGAATTCAGGGCAACAATTAACCAGGCAATGGCTAGGTTGGAGAAAATCATTAGTGACAACATGGAATCTCTAAAGGCAGGAGTGAAAGCCACCCAGGAAGAAGGTAAAAATGCTATAAATGACATCCAGTCTAATCTAAATACTCTAACTGTTAGGGAACTGAGGCAGAAGATAGAATTAGTGATCTAGAGGACAAAGTAATAGAGAAAAAGGATCAGGAGGAGGCCTGGAAGAAACCGCTTAGAAACCATGAAAACAGAATTAGGGAAATAAATGATACCATGAAACATTCCAATGTCAAAATTATTGGGATCCGTGAGGGGGAGGAGAAAGAAAGAAGACTAGAAGATATAGTTGAACAAATTCTCAATGAAAATATTCCCAGTCTGGGGAATGGAACCAGTGTTCAGGTCCTAGAGGCAGAAAGATCACCTTCCAAGATCAACAAATCTAGAAAGACCTTGAGACACTTGATTGTGAGACTGATGAATCATAATTTTAGACAAGCACTCCTGAGGGCAGCTAGGTGAAAGAGATTCCTTATATTCAGAGGAGAGTCCATCAGAATAACATCAGCCCTGTCCACAGAAACCTGGCAAGCCAGAAATGGCTGACAAGACATATTCAGGGCACTAAATGAGAAGAACATGAAGGTTGTCGTTCAAAATGGATGATGAGATAAAAAGCTTCCAAGACTGACAAGGTTTATAAGAGTATGTGACCACCAAGCTGGCAAAAGAAGGAACCCAAGAGTGATGTAGAACAGAAATTTACAGAGACAATCTATAGAAACAAGGACTTCACAGGCAACATGATGTCAATAAGAATGCATCTTTCAAAAATTACTCTCAATGTGAATGGCCTAAACGCTCCCATAAAACAACACAAGGTTGCAGAGTGGATAAAACGACAGGACCTGTACCATATACTGTCTACAAAAGACCCATATGGAACCTAAGATAATCCAAACTGAAAGTGAAGGGATGGAGAAGCATCTTTCATGCCAATGGGCCTCAAAAGAAAGCTGGAGTAGCAATTCTCATATCACAGAAATTAGATTTTAAACTAAAGACTGTAGTCAAAGATAAAGAAGGACACTATATCATTCTTAAAGGGTCTATCCACCAAGAAGTTCTAACAATTGTAAATATTATGCCCCTAATACAGGAGCAGCCAACCATATAAGAAAACTGTTAATCAAGATAAAGAGTCATATTGATATGAATACATTAATAATAGGGGATCTTAATATGCCACTCTCAGTAATAAACAAATTATCCAAGCAGAAGATCAATAAAGAAACAAGAGCATTGAATGACACATTGGACCAGATGGACCTCATAGATATAAACAGAACATTCCACCCTAAAACAACAGAATACTCATTCTTCTCTAGTACACATAGAACTTTCTCCAGAATAGACCACATATTTTACTACAAAGCTGTGATCACCAACTCAGCATGGTACTGGCACAAAAACAGACACAAAGAGTAGTGGAACAGAGTAGAGAGCCCAGATATGGACCCTCAACTCTATGATCAAATAATCTGCAACAAAGCAGGAAAAAATATCCAGTGGAAAAAAGACAATCTCTTCAATAAATGGTGCTGGGAAAATTGGACAGCCATGTATAGAAGAATGAAACTCGTCCATTCTCTTACACCATACATGAAGATAAACTCGAAATGGATAAAAGAACTCAATGTGAGGCAGGAATCTATCAAAATCCTAGACAAGAACATAGACAGTAACCTCTTTGACATCGGCCACAGAAACTTCTTTCAAGACATGTCCCCAAAGGCAAAGGAAACAAAAGTGAAAATGAATTTTTGGGACTTCATCAAGATCAAAAGCTTCTGCACAGCAAAGGAAACAGTCAAGAAAACAAAGAGACAACCCACAGAATGGGAGAAGATATTCGCAAAAGGATACTACAGACAAAGGGCTGATATCCAAGATCTATAAAGAACTCTTCAAACTCAACACACACAAAACAGATAATCATGTCAAAAAACGGGCACAAGACATGAACAGACATACAAAAGAAGAAAGAAGACATACATATCGCTCACAGACACATGAAAAAATGTTTATCATCATTAGCCATCAGGGGAGATTCAAATCAAAATCACACTGAGATACCACCTTACACCAGTTAGAATGGCCAAAATTAGCAAGACAGTAAACAACAAGTGCTGGAGAGAATGTGGAGGAAGGGGAACCCTCTTACACTGTTGGTGGGAATGCAAGTTGGTGTAGCCACTTTGGAAAACAGTGTGGAGACTCCTTAAGAAATTAAAAATAGAGGGGCGCCTGGATGGCTCAGTGGGTTAAGCCGCTGCCTTCGGCTCAGGTCATGATCTCAGGGTCCTGGGATCGAGTCCCGCATCGGGCTTTCTGCTTGGCAGGGAGCCTGCTTCCTCCTCTCTCTCTCTGCCTGCCTCTCTGCCTACTTGTAATCTTTCTCTGTCAAATAAATAAATAAAATCTTAAAAAAAAAAAAAAAGAAATTAAACATAGAGCTACTCTATGACCCTGTGATTGTACTACTGAGTATTTACCCCAAAGGTACAGATGTAGTGAAAATAAGGGCCACCTGTACCCCAATGTTCATAGCAGCAATGGCCACCATCGCCAAACTGTGGAAGGAGCCAAGATGCCCTTCAACAGAAGAATGGATATAGAAGATGTGGTCCATATATACAATGGAGTATTATACCTCCATCAGAAAGGATGAATCCCCAACTTTTGCATCAACATGGACAGGACTAGAGGAGATTATGCTGAATGAAATAAATCAAGCAGAGCAAGTCAATTATCATATGGTTTCACTTATTTGGGGAGCATAAGGAATAACATTAGGAGATGGAGAGGAGAAGTGAGTTGACGGAAATCAGGGGGAGACAAACCATGAGAGACTATGGACTCTAAGAAACAAACTGAAGGGTTTGGAGGGGTGGGGGTAGGGGGTTGGGTGGCTATTAAGGAGGGCACATTTGTATGGAGCACTGGCTGTGATGCATAAGCAATGAATTTTGGATCACACACCAAAAAATTAAATTAAATTAAATTAAGTTAAATTAAATTAAATTAAAAAATAAAAACAAATAAATAAATTGGAAAAAAAATAAAAATAAAAATAATAAAAACAGTCCTCCATTTACTGTAATATTTGAATAGTTGAGTTCATGATACAGATATAGTTTTGAATGCTTTTTTCTTATGCAGTATTATATAATAAACATTTCCATCCTGCTAAAAAAAATATTTCTTTATTTGAAAGAGAAAGAGAGACTTTATGAGCAGGGGGAGGGTGAAAGAAAGAGAGGAAGAGAGTCCTCAAGCAGATTCCCCATTGATTGCAGAGCCCCACACAGAGCTTGATTCCAGGACCCTGAGATAATGTCCTGAGTCAAAATCAAGAGTCTGCCACTTAATCAACTAAGCCATCCAGAGGGCCCCAAAACTGCTTTTAACATAAGAGAATAAATAGAAAGAAAACAAAGGATTAATTCCTTATAATAGCTCCTAGAAATAAAAATGAAAGCTCTAAGATCTTGGTAGATTTATAAACAAATAGAAAAAAATTAAAATGTGATCAAACATTTTTCCTTTTATTGAGGAAGTCTTAATTTGTTTAGAATTCTTACTACTAAAATGAATGCAAACTAGTACAATCTTTCTGGAGAAAAATGATTGCATTAAGAGATTGACAAATATTTTTATGCTCTAATCCAGTAATTTGCATGCTTTTCTGAGTCTTCTAAACACAGAGAAGGTTTTTATATACAAAGAAAATTATTGTGTACAATATTCATCATAGCTATATTTATAAAAGAATTAGAAACAATTCAATAGGGGAATACAAAAGCAAAATATGGTATAGCGCTGGGATATACTATACAGTCTCTAGAAGAAAACAAAACAAAACAAAACAAAAACAACCATCTTCAAGAATATTTAGTAACATGGAAAATTATTTAGGTTAAAATATTAAGTAAAAATAATCAGAACAAAAATATCTGTACAGAATGCCAATGATATAAATATGCATGGAAGCGTACCTGGGCAGCTCAGTGACTTGGGTGTCTGCCTTCAGCTTGGGTCATGAACCCAGGATCCTGGAATAAAGTCCCACTTGGAGCTCCCTGCTCAGCAGGGAGTCTGCTTCTTGACCCCTCCCCTGGCTGGTGCTCTCTCTCTCTCTCTCTCTCTCTTACTTTCTCACTCTCTCTCTCAAATAAATAAGTATAATCTTTTTATAAATAAATAAGTAAATAAATAAATATTATGCATAGATAAACACAGGAAAATGTTAAAGTACTAATAGTGGTTACATTGTAATGACTAGAGGAAATCCAGGTGATCATTTTTTTAACATAAATACCTCTATATAATGACTACATACTAAATATAAAGTACAAAAAGAAAAAGAAACAAAAAATGGAGTTTAAAAAAATGACATGAAAAATAACCTGCTTAAACAAAAAAGAAAACAAGAAAAATAACCTGCTAATGCCCATAATATACAAAATATGTAAAGAGCCCAGATATCCATCAATAGATGAATGGATAAAGAGTATACCTATATGTGTATATATATACACATATATGTATATGTTTACACACACACACACACACACACACACACAATGGAATATAACTCAAGCCATCAAAAAGAATGAAATCTTACCACTTACAATGATGTGGATGGGACTAGAGGGTATTATGCTAAGTGAAATAAGTCAGAGAAAGACAAATATATGATATCACTCATATATGGACTTTAAGAAACAAAACAGATAAACAGAGTGGAAGAGAAGGAAAAATAAAATAAAATGAAAACCGAGAGAGACAAACTATAAGAAACTCTTAATTATAGGAAACAAACTAAGGATTGCTGCAGGGGAGGAGAGTGGGGGGCTGGAGTAAATGGATGATGGGCATTAAGGAGGGCAATTGATGTAATGAGCACTGGGTATTGTATGTAAATAAAATTTGCTTGACTATTATCTAATCTGTTGCTGGAGTAAATGTCTAAGTATTTTTTTCTTTTTTTAAAAGATTTTATTTATTTATTTATTTGACAGAGAGAGAGAGAGAGTGGGAAAGAGAGAGCTTATAAGCAGGGGGAGGGGGAGAGGGAGATGCAGACTCCCAGCTGAGGAGAGAGCCGATGCAGGACTTGATCCTAGGACCCCAGGATCTTGACCTGAGCTGAAGGAAGATGCTTAACCAAATGAGCCACCCAGGCACCCCAGCATTTTTTTTTTCAAGATAATCTCTCCAACTTTATGCTTAAAATGAATTTTAGTTTATAATTTTGAGAACATCAAGAAAATAAGCTTTCCTTTCCAGATATGATTATTAAAGGAATGTGCATAAATCTGATGCATAACTCCACAAATCATTGCTAAAATTCTAAAGTTATTATATTAGGCAGAATTCCATTTTTCAGCAATCACATGCACTGTAAGAAAAATCAAAACCAAATGTTAGTGATTCATTTATACTTACATCATTGATTTACTGAATCCACTTTTAAAAGAAATTTAGTAATTTAGAAACTTGTAAGTACCTTTCATGAGCTTATATCTTCCTCTTGTCTTATTATATTATCTCCAATACTCTAATTGTTATCTCACAGTTATAAAGAATTTGATTTATAGCTGAGAAATTCCCTCTTAAAACATAATTTTCATTATTCAATCTTAATTTATTTCAATGAAAAAGAAAAAGCAAAGGTTAAAAGTGTAAAATGAGTCAAAATGTTTGTCATGTTGGTTGAATAATATTATAAAAGATAAATATACAGCAAACTGCATTTTGAACTATCTCTCAGAGCTTGAGAGAGGAATACCTTTTTCCTTTTTGTTGAGGCTACCAATACTTTGATAAGTGAATAAATGCCTAAATAACTCTATAAAAACTGGATATTTAAATATTTATATATGACACAAAAATTGTGCTATTCTGAAGATACTTAGGAGATTTATAAAATATCATTTGAACACATGAGAAGGGTAATATGGCCCATTATGGACACAAACATGATAAAGATCATTTTCATTTATAGTCAGAGTATCTCTGAATTGCATATAAAACTTAAGTACATGTAAACTTCATTTTGAGTGTAAAACTTACAGATACAGCACCAGGTTTTAGCCCAGGATAGCTGGCTCCAAGGCAACTGCACTTCTTACCCATGGTAGAGAAGACTTTTAGGGAATAAAGCTTCCTGACCAACAATAACATTGAAAATGTTTCCCAGACTCTGCTAATCAACAGATTAGAAAACAATTTTCAGTTTTGCTCACAAAACAAGACCCAAATATATGCTATATACAAGAGACAACCTTAAATCAAAATGATTCAGAGAGGCTAAAAAATATAGAAATGAATTTCTGCTTCCAGGAGGATGGAATAGGTATCTATTCCCCTATTTCTTCCACTAAGTACAACTAAAATTCTGGAGCATTACATATAAAAGAACTGTAAGAAGTCTCTGAAAGGTGTAAATAGGGAGGCAGACTGACTAGGGATCTCCAGACCAAAGGAGCAAACGGTGGTGTGTTCCTTGGGTTTTCTTTTCGGCTCATATATCCCAGACTTGGCACTGAAAAAAACAAAACAAAACAAAACAAAACAATACAACAACAACAAAACAGAAACAGAAACCTAGAAAAGCCAAAAGGCATGGATAAAACAAACACAAAAACAAATAAACACACAAACAAAAACCCTGCTTTCTCTAGCAAAAGGACCAGGAAAGGGGCAGCATAGCAAGGCGGGAATGTATAGACAATAACCACCCTATTCTTGTCAAACAACACAGAAAAGAACTGAGGCTCACCCTCACCCATGCCAGAAAAGGCCTACTGGAGAGTGTAGACTTGCACCTTCATGTGTTTTCCACACACACCAAAGACTATAAAAGAAGTCAAGAGTAATTAACTTGTCATCTATAATAGAATTCACGCATACTGTTTGCTGTCAGGCCCCCAAATTCTGGACCTCTTTCCTACTTGTACATTTACTCACCTCATGAAGTTGGCCTTTGCACCAGATCTGTGAGATATGACAAATCTCTCTTGTTTAGGGGATAGCTTGTTATAAACCTTGCTCTTCAGACCCACCTTGATGCCCTCCACGTTCCAAAATTACACTCAAAATTACATGAATCTCTAAATAGGCTTTAACTTTTTATTTCCCATTTGTTTTTAAAGTTACTGAAACAATACCATTTTTACTAGACTACTTGTTGAAAGGAGAGGGGAAAACGTAGAAAAGAAATAGAGCTAATACTCAACACATGCTGAAAACCACTACCACTAAATATTTGAGAGTTATTTGCTTGCATAAGGGAAACTTCACTGAGGCTACTGAAAAATAACTTTCAAATATTACATAACATTACCAAAAATTGGGAATTAGAGTAGAATGCTTATGCTCTGATCATGAGAGATTTCTCAAAGAGATCCAGACATAGTGTAATGTCTCTTCAGGAAATATTGTATTAAAAGGTATGTTTAAAGTTCTCAAAACAAATTAATGTCATATTTTATTCTAATAAAGTATTTTGAATTTGAAAAGCAATGCTATATTTGTATCATCTGCTTAACTAAGAGATGACTTTGGGATAATATCTTCATAGAAAAAGAAAAATTGCTTTATGGTTTCTTGCAAAAAATAGACAAATTGGACTTCAAGAAAATTTAAAAATTTTGTGGATCAAAAAGCAATATCAGGGTGTCTGGGCACCTGTGTGGCTCAGTCCGTTAAATGTCTAACTCTTGATTTTGGCACAGGTCATGATCTCAGGGTCATGAGATCAAGCCTCGCATCAGCTCCATGCTCACCAAAGAGTCTTCTTGACATTCTCTCCCTCTCCCTCTGGCCCTCCTCCTGCTTATTCTCTCTTTGTGTCTCTCTCTCTCAAATAAGTAAATAAATAAAATCTTTAAAAGATTCTCTCACCTCTCCATCTGCACCTCCTCCCTCCCCCATGCTGATACACACACTCTCTCTCTCAAAAAGAAAGAAAGAAAGAATGAAAGACAGAAAGAAAGACAGAAAGACAAGGCAATGTCAATGGAGTAAAAAGGCAACTGCAGAGTGCAAGAAAATATTTGCAAATATACACACATATACACAGAAAAACCTAATTCAGAAATGAGCAAAGGACTTCAATAGACATTTTCAAAGAAGATAAACAAATGGGCAATCAGCACATGAAAGGATAATTAATCATTAAGAAAATACAAATAAAATGCAAATCAAAACCATGATGAGATTCCATTAAGATGACTCCTTAAAAAGGCTAAAATTAAAATTTAAAAAAAAAAAGAAAATAACAAGGAGGCAGAGAAATTAGAACCCAGTATACTGATGTTGGGAATGTAAAATAGCTGTAAAATGGTCCAGCTGTTATGAAAAACAGTATAGCAGTTCCTCAAAAGATCTGAGTTATTATATGATCCTGTTATGCAACATAACAGTTCATAGATGGATGACTGGATAAGGAAAAAATGTATGTCCATACATATAATGGAATACTATACAGTCTTAAAAAGGAAGAAATTCTGACACATGTTGCGGCATGGATGAACCTAAAGGATATTATGCTAAGTGAAATAAGACAGACACAAAGAGGAAAAATACTGCATGATTTCACTTATATGAGTTACAGAGTACTCAAAATCATAGAAACAGAAAGTTAAAATATCTGTGGGATATCCTGTAAGTAGTTAGATGTCAGGTGGTCAGAGGAGTGGACTGGGCTAAAAGTAAACTTTAAATAAACTTTATTTATTTTATTTTTTTTCCAATTTATTTATTTTCAGAAAAACAGTATTCATTATTTTTTCACCACACCCAGTGCTCCATTCAAGCCGTGCCCTCTATAATACCCACCACCTGGTACCCCAACCTCCCACCCCCCCCGCCACTTCAAACCCCTCAGATTGTTTTTCAGAGTCCATAGTCTCTCATGGTTCACCTCCCCTTCCAATTTACCCAAATTCCCTACTCCTCTCTAACGCCCCTTGTCCTCCATGCTATTTGTTATGCTCCACAAATAAGTGAAACCATATGATAATTGACTCTCTCTGCCTGACTTATTTCACTCAGCATAATCTCTTCCAGTCCCGTCCATGTTGCTACAAAAGTTGGGTATTCATCCTTTCTGATGGAGGCATAATACTCCATAGTGTATATAAACTCGGCAGGTCTCCAAATAAGTAATTTACCCCTCTACTCTTACACCTATTTTATATCTTGATTTTTAGTGTCTCATTCATTGCATTTTCCAAGTTCCCAAAGACTTTCTTACCCAAGTCCTTTTGATTCTACATCTAATTAAATGTCAATAGCTTTTCTCAATTCCAACTGTTACTCACTCCTAATTGTCTCACTGGGTCCCTGAAATGCTTCCTCAGGGAACTTCATGTTTTTCATTTCTCCTCCATCCCCATAACCTTGCCTCCAAACTGCTCCCAATGTTAACTTTTTTTCATTGTTCTGTTCTTATTTCTACCTAGTTGGTGTCATCAGTGACTCTTCATCAACATCAGGATAAAAAATCTCTATTTCTTAGCATGATCCTGCTTACTCTTGCTGTCTTTCTCTCCAAGGACAAGGGCCTTTTAATTATCTTTGTTTTTCTTAATATAACTTTTGGTAAAGACATCTCTCAAAAATGTTTTTCAAGGGGCACCTGGGTGGCTCAGTGGGTTAAAGCCTCTGCCTTCGGCTCAGGTCATGATCTCAGGGTCCTGGGATAGAGCCCCGTGTCAGGCTCTCTGCTCAGCAGGGAGCCTGCTTCCCTCTCTCTCTCTCTCTGCCTGCCTCTCTTCCTACTTGTGATCTCTGTCTGTCAAATAAGTAAATAAAATCTTTTAAAAAAATGTTTTTCAAGAGAAGGAATAAAAGAACAAGTATTTTCTCTAGTAAAAAAAATATTAATTTGTGCTTGATCTTTTGCCCAAGTTTAGAAAACCTTCACACCCCACACCACACTGCTGCTCTCCACTATCTTGACCTAACATTTACCTATTTGCTTTTCCATACCCAGCTCAAGTGTAATTTCCTACAATCTACCTTTACTTTCTCCCTTTCAAACAGAGTAAATATTTTCCCACTCTCTGGTTCTAATATACTTTATCATGGTGATGTTATTTCACTCAGCAACAAGCAACTATAACTGATTTGTTTACATATATTTTTTCTTAGTGGGCTTGAGAAGAAAAACTATATTTCATTCAATTCATATATTCCCAAAGCCTGACCTAGAAATTAGCATGTAGTAACAAAGAAGGGGTGCAACAATTGATTTTTTTGAATATTTTTAAAAATTTATTTGACAGAGAGAGTACAAGCAGGCAGAGTGGCAGGCAGAGGGAGAGGGAGAAATGGGCTCCCTGCTGACCGAGGAGTCTCATGCAGAGCTTGATCCCAGGACCCTGGGATCATGATCTAAGCTGAAGGCAGATGCTTAACCAACTGAGCCAACCAGGCACCCCAGCAATGGATTTTTCAATGAATAAAGGAATAAATTGATAAATTGAAATATAAGAAATTCAGAATGGAGTTTCATAACATATGTCACTAGTATAGCTAGTGTATATTATAATAAATACTTTCAAATATTCTAACTATTAACATAGGTAAATTTTTTTACTTGGCTTGCTATACTTTCAGGAAATGAAGAATAATTCTATGATCAATAAATTTCCAACTCTAAGAAATATTGAAAACCTGTTGAAAATATTCAGAAAACTTAGAACTAATCACAACAAAGAGAGTAAGCTACAGTAAGGAATTAAAACAAAAAGAAAAAAATATATTTCTCTGGGGGGAAAAAAAGAAAGACTCCAATTCTATCCAAACATAAGATTAAAACATACATTTTTCAAATTCAAAAATCTTGTTTATGACGTCTATTATTTTTCTAAATTTCTATGCTTCTCATCTTGGAACAGAAATAGAAGTCTCAGTGTACAATTTCATAGTCTAAACACTTAATTAGTTTAATTGCTAGACCAAACACATTGAGCTATGCTTTAGATCAGGATGTAAAAATTTACCCAAAAGTAACTCCAACTGCCAACTTATAACAAATCAGTGGATAATAAGTATTTGGGATCTGGGCATGCATAAGCTTTGCTTTGAGTAGTCCAAGATTTGATTTTAAACAGGACACATTTTTTCAATGGTAAGTCAAAATGTTTTGACAACAAAGGAGAGAGGGATATTAGGGGGGTTAAGAGCAAAAGGACATAATGCCTGGCACATTGTAGATGGTAGAAAAAATTTTGTTAAGTAGATCTATTGATTATTTGTGATTGACTAAAATAGAATAAATCTATGTTATTTCCTATTTAATATGCCTTATATAACAGAGAGGATTTGAGAAAAAACCATTACTCACCAGAGTGACCTTTTTTTTAATGGAATGACTGTATTAACTCATCTTATGGATGAATATTATAAAATTATTCTTTATGAGAACAAATCATTTCATATGGAAGCTATACAGGAAAGTGTTACTTGACAATATTTTATATATATATTACATATATAATATACATGTAATATATACATATCCTTATGCATTACATATATATATCTCATAAGTTCACCCTTCAAATGTCAAGGAGGAAATGAGAGTTGAGATAGTGCCCACAAGGAGATTAAAAAAAAAAAAGTAGATCCAGATTTAAGGAAAGAATCTATTTTGGTGAGGCTACAGAACAAATAAGGAAGAGAGAACCTCTTCCTTAAGAAGACTCCTATAACTGATACAAATATCTGAGCAAACTTTTACTACATCTCATGATTTTGCCCAGTTGAGGAGACAAGATCTTGATCACCATCTCCCAACTTTCAAACATGTCTTAAGATGAAGTAGCTTTATATGGACCCCTTCCATTCCAGAATTCTTTAAAGAGCACTCCCTACAAAGCTCTAGGGGGCTCTTCAGACTGATCTTGTCACACTAGGGCATTAATTTCTTTTTTTTCTTTTAAAGATTTTATTTATTTATTTGACAGATAGAGATCACAAGTAGGCAGAGAGACAGGCAGAGAGAGAGGAGGAAGCAGGCTCCCTGCCAAGCAGAGAGCCTGATGTGGGGCTCCATCCCAGGACCCTGGGATCATGACCTGAGCCGAAGGCAGAGGCTTTAACCCACTGAGATACCCAGCCACCCCTAGGGCATTAATTTCTTAATTAGCTTTCTAAGAGTCCAAAGCCAAAACAGGTAATTAATTCATCCTCCCCACTTGGCTGCCTTCTGTCTTCTTTATTTCCATCACAGGGAAAATGGGGAATCAGAAAGACCATTTAGAGCCCCTGCTGTAACTTTTGGTTTGTCTGTAAATGGCCTTGGAACAAAAAGAACTGCCAGGAAGAAAATCTAAGGAAATTTTAATAGGCATTTGACATTCAAATCAGAAAACCTGCTTATACTTTTCCAGAGCTTAAGAGCCAAGTTCCAAGAAGAGTCTAGAATGGTTTTTCCCTTCTCCCAGGGTGGCAAAACTCATTGCCAAGAGTGAAATTCTCAGCCCATGAGGGGAAAGTAAGAACATTTCTCCCAGTGGGAAAGCACCTAATTTCTCCAGCTGTGTAGGACACTGTAAAACAGGACCATCTCTTTCTTACCCTACCAAGAATACTAAGTCATAAACTGCATGGCCAGTGGGCAATGAGCATCTGGAAGAATAGCAAACCAGAACTTAGAATGAAATATAGCAAAAACATGCAGATACTGCTAACTGCTTTGCAGACTCCATTAAGAAGCCCACCCATCAAGACTTTGTGTTTGCCTCTCCTGCAGATCCCCACAACTGGCCCATGGGCTTTCCCAATGCTTCACCCATGTCCCACCCTACATACACACACCCCATGGCCAGCTCCCTATGTGTGCTCCCAACAGCAATGAGTGTGCTTTTGTAGATAGCTAGTGAGTGTGTGCTATCTCCAGGGTTAGGAGAAAGGACACAAACCTGAGCATTCAGCACTGCCCTAGAAAGTAAATTAGAGGCTTTCAGTACCTGCCCCAGCTTTGCAGCATCCAGAGAAGGCATACAATGTTGAGAACTCCTCTTCAAAAAAGAACGAGAAATGTGACACAGGTATATTCATATAACAGTTCCGAGAAAGCCTTAGAATTTTTTTAAAGATTTATTTATTTGAGAGAGAGCAAGAGAGCATGAATGGGAGGGGCAGAGGAAGAGGGAGAGAGAATCTCAAACAGACTCAGCACTGAGTGTGGAGCCCAATGTGGGGCGCGATCCCAGGACCCTGAGATCATGACTTGAGCTGAAACTAAGAGTTGGACACTTAACTAACTGCACCACCCAGGCACCCCAAACCTCAGAAGTCTTAATAGGGAAGTACAAAAGCAGAATTTTTGTATGAAGTTTACGCTGTTATCAACCTAAAATAGACTGTTTTATCTACATTTTGTGTAAGCTTCATGGTAACCACAAAACTAAAACCTACAGTAGATACAAAAATATAAAGAGAAGACAATCAAAACATACCACTACAGAAAATTAGTTTTAAAAAAAGTAAAATAAGAAACAAGGGAACTACAAAACAGCCCAAAACAACCCAACAAAATGGCACTCACTAGTAAATCCTTAACTCTCAAGGATTACTTGAAATATAAATGGATTAAATTGTCCAACCAAAGGGTGTAGAGTGGCCAAATAAATATTAACAAAAACAACAACAACAAAAGACAACTATATTCTTTTTTTTTTAAGATTTTATTTATTTATTTGACAGAGAGAAATCACAAGTAGACTGAGAGACAGGCAGAGAGAGAGAGAGGGAAGCAGACTCCCTGCTGAGCAGAGAGCCCGATGCGGGACTCGATCCCAGGACCTCGAGATCATGACCTGAGCCGAAGGCAGTGGCTCAACCCACTGAGCCACCCAGGTGCCCCAACAACTATATTCTTAAAGCAGTTCATTTCAGGGGCGCTTGGGTGCTTCAGTCAGTTAAACATCTACCTTCAGCTCAGGTCATGATCTCAGGGTCCTAGGATCAAGCTCTGCATTGGGCTTCCTGCTCAGTGAAGAGTCTGCTTCTTCCTCTGCCTCTCCCAACTTGTACTCATGCTTGATCTCTCTCTCACTCTCTCTCTCTCTCTTTCAAATAAATAAATAAAATATTTTTTTAAAAAGGCAAATTCATTTCAGCTTTAAGGACACTTAAAGGCTCAAAATGAGAGAATACAAAATTATATTTCATGCAAGTGGAAAACAAAAGAGAGCAGGGACAGCTAAGCTAATACCAGACATAGTAGAATTCAGGTCAAAAACTACAACAAGGGACCAAAAATAGATCATTATATAATGATAAAGGGGTCAATTGATCAAGAGAATAAACCAGTTCTAAATATATATGCACCCATTAGAACACTTAAATATATTAAGCAAATACTAATAGATTTGAATAGAGAAATAGACAACAACGTAGGAATAGTCAGCTTTAATACCCCATTTCCAAAATGGATAAATCATTCAAACAGCATATCAATAAGGAAATATTGGATTTGAACTATACTTTACAACAAATGGACCTAACAGATATATATAGAATATTTCATTCAACAGAAGCAGAATACACATTCTTCTCAAGCACATGAAAAACATTCTCCAGGATAAGTGATATATTAAGTCACAAAACAAGGCTTAGCATATATAAGAAGATTGAAATTATATCAATCTTTTTCTGACATGATGATATGAGACTAAAAACCAGTAACAGAAAGAAAACTAGATAATCCTCAAAGATATAGAGGTTAAACAACATGGTATTGAACAACCAATGGATCAAAGAAGAAGGCAAAAGGAAAATGAAAGATCTTGAAACAAATAAAAATGGAAACACATTCCAAACCTTAAGTAATACAATAAAAGCAGTGCTAAGAGGGAAGTTTACATCAATAAGTATGTACATTAAGAAAAAAAAAAATCTCTTAAACAGCTTAACTTTATACCTCAAGGAATTAGAAAAAGATTATACCCTGTCCAAAGTTAAGAGAAGGAAGGAAATAACAAAGATCAGAGCAGAAATGAATGAAATGCAGACCAGAAAAATAACAGGAAAAAGTCAGCAAAACTAAGTTGGTTTTATGAAAAGATAAATTGGTAAACATTTAGTTAGACTAAGGTATAAGAGAGAAGAAAGCTTTTCCTCTAAAATCAGGAACAAGACGAGGATCTCCACTGCTGCCACTTTTATTCTGTATAGTATTAGAAGTCCCAGCCAGAGTAATTAGGCAAGAAAAAGAAATAAAATTTATCCAAACCAAAAAGAAAAAAAAAAAGTGTACCTGTGTGCAAATTCCATGATATTAGATTTAGAAAACCGTAAAAACTCCATTAAAAAAAAAAAACTGGTATAACTAACAAATTCAATAAAGGCTCAGGATATAAAATCAACATACAAAAATCAACTGTATTTCTATACACTAACAAAAAACTTTCTGAAAAAGAAAATCCCATTTATAATAACATTAAATACAATAAGAAAAACTTTGGGATAAATTTAATCAAGGGTGTAAAAGATCTGTATACAGAAACATAAAGGCATGGATAAAAGAAATTGAAGATATTTATTGAAACAAATGAGAAGATATTCTATATTTATAAATCAAACCAATTAATATTGTTCAAGTGTTTATACTCTCCAAAGCTATCTAAATATTCAATGCAATTCCTATTAAAATTCCATTGGCATTTTTCACAGAAATAAAGCAAGCAATCCTAAAATTCATGTGGAACCAAAAAAACCCCAAATCCCCAAAGAAGTTCTGAGAAAGAAAAACAAAGGTAGTGTCATCAGACATTCCTGGCTTCAAACTACATTACAAACTTTTCAAATTATATTACAGTAATCAAAACTCTATGGTACTATTATGAAACCAGACACATTGATAAATAGAACTGAGGTCACAAAATAAAACTATGCATTTGTGGTCAACTAATTCTTGATAAGGGAACCAAGAATACCCAATTGTGAAAGTATAGTCTCTTCAATAAAAGGTGCTGGGAAACTGGATACTTAAAGGAAAAGAATTAGATTGGGTCCCTATCTTAATGCATCACAAAAATTAACTTCAAATGAATTAAAGATTGAAATGTAAGACTTAAAACTGTAAAAATCCTAGAAGAAAACTTAGGGGAAAAGTGCCTTCACATTAGTCTTGGCAATAACTTTTTGAATACGACATCAAATCACAAACAAAGGCAAAAAATCAACAAGTGGAACTGCATCAAACTGAAAAGCTTGTGCATAGCAAAGAACCATAAAAAGGCAATATATGGATTGGGTGAAAATATTTGCAAATCACATATCCAATAAGGGGTTAATATCCAAAACATACAAGGAATTCATGCAACCTAACAGGAAAAAAAATCTGATTAAAAAGTGGGCAGAAGAACGAAATAGATATTTTTTCCAAAGAAACCATACAAATGGCCAACAGGTACATACATCACATCACAGGTACAAAATCGTAATGAGATGTCCTCTTACACCTGTTAGGATTGCTACTATAAAAAAGACAAGTGATAATATGTCTCAGCAAGGAAATAGAGAAATGTGAATGCTTGTGCACTATTAGTGACAATGCAAACTGGTACAAACACTGTGGAAAAGTATGGAGGTTCCTCAAAAAATAAAAAAAATATAACTACCCTATGATCCAGCTGTCACACTTCTGGGAATATATCTAAATGCAATGAAAAAGCTATCTGTTCCTCAATGTTCATTATAGCATTATTCACAATAGCTAAGACATGGAAACAACTTAAGGTTCCATCAACAGATAAGTATTGTAAGAGAAAGAAAATGTGAGATTTTAGACAAGCAAAAAAGAAGGAAATATTGCCATTGTTGATATCATGGATGGCCCTTGATAGCATAATGCTAAGTGAAATAAGTCAGAGAAAGGCAAATACTATATGACAGGGGCACTGGGGTGGCTCAATCATTAAGCATCTGCCTTCGGCTCAGGTCATGATCCCAGGGTCCTGGATGGAGCCCCGCATTGGGTTCCCTGCTCAGCAGAAAGCCTGCTTCTCCCTCTCCCTCTGCCCCTGCTTGTGTTCCCTCTCTTGCTGTGCATCTCTCTCTGTCAAAATAAATAAATAAAACATCTTTGGGGAGCCTGGGTGGCTCAGTGGGTTAAGCTGCTGCCTTCGGCTCAGGTCATGATCTCAGGGTCTTGGGATCGAGCCCCACATCCGGCTCTCTGCTCAGCAGGGAGACTGCTTCCTCCTCTCTCTCTGACTGCCTCTCTGCCTGCTTGTGATCTCTCTCTGTCAAATAAATAAATAAAATCTTTTAAAAAATAAATAAATAAAATAAAACATCTTAAAAAAAGAAAAAAATACTGTATGATACCATTTGTATGTAGAATCTAAAAAAGCCAAACTTAGAGAGCAGAATGATAGTTTTCAGGGCCTGGGAGGTAGGGATAAGTGGTAAGATGTTGGTCAAAGGATACAGATTTCCAGTTACAAGATGAATAAATTCTGGGGATCTAATTAGTTGTGACTCAAATTAGTAACACTGAATTATATTCTTGAAAGTTGCTGAGAGAGTAGATATTATATATTTTCAAAACACATACACATACTGAGACACACACACACAAAATGTAAATATGTGTTAACTAATATTATTGTGGTAATCATTTCAAAATATATAATGTACCTAACTATCACATTGTACGCCTTAAACTTAACACAGTGTTATAGGTCAATTCTATCTCAATAAAGCTAGGGGTCGAATGTTTTTCCACTGGAAGATTATAGTTTTATGGGAAAAATAGAGTCTATAAGGGAAAAAAGTTAAAGAAAAGTTAAAGAAAATTTAATAGAAAAAAGAAGCACATTTATAAGAATTTAATTCTTCAGCATTCACTTAAAAAATGGCTTTTCTCAAAGCTATTTTATGAAATGAGGTTCCTAACTATCTCTTTCCCTCATGTAATTTTTAGTATTTGATCCTATTTTTTTTTAACATATTAGGGGTTCCAGTACACTAAATCCAAGAGGATTTAGTTTGGCTCAAGTTAGAAATTTCAAGCTCAAGTAATCTGCCTCCTACTGAGCTTCCTTTTCTGTCTCCTATTTTCATTCTTCTAGTGGCTTTTGACTCTAATCTCTTAACAACCAGAAAGAGTTGACTTTCATTTGTATCTTAAAATGCTTTGGAGATAATGACAAAGCCACCAAAGACTGGGTGGTTTTAAAGAAAGATTCCATGAATGTTAAGTTATTTAGCAAAGCAAACCAAGATTATACAAATAAATTTATCAATAAATAAATTCATCAATAAATTTATAAATTTATTTATACAATTTATAAATTTATATATATTTATATATTTGTTAATTATTTATTATTACTGAAATATTAATTTTTATAAATTTATATATATATATTTGTTGATAAATTAATTTATCAATAAATTTAGTAGGGCCTGTCATATAAGCTCTCTAGAACTTCAAAAATGATGTTAAAGTGCTTTAAGAACTAAAGTATCATGTGCACCAATCTCAATCATCACATAGAAGACTGAAAAAGAAACTTTTGAGACTGAAAATTTTAAAAATAAAGATAAAAAATACATTCAGGAAAATCTGGAAACAGTTGGTTTTCTTGTACCTTTGTAAAAAAAAAAAAAGTCACACCTTAAAAAACCCAGATTAATTGCAACTCCATCTGGTACAACTGATATGTGGTTTTTGGGCTATCAGTGAGGTGAGGTCCAGAGCCAACCACCAAGAAGGAATACTTGAGATGTCTTTGGTGCAAATAGTTTATTAAAGCAAAGGGACAGGACCCATGGTTAGAATCAGCTGCACTGCAGTTGTGTGGGGTGTCTGATTATATATTCTGGGATTGGGAGAGGTAAGAAAAAAGGAGGACTCAAGGGGTGCCTGGGTGGCTCAGTGGGTTGAAGTCTCTACCTTTGGCTCAGGTCATGATCCCAAAGTCCTGGGATCAAGCCCGCTTCAGGCTGCCTCCCCACCCACCCCTCCCACCCCCACCCCTCCACCCCCGCCGCCTGCCTCTCTGCCTACTTGTGATCTCTGTCAAATAAATAAATAAAATCTTTAAAAAAAAAAAAAAAAAGAAAGAAAGAAAAAAGGAGGATTCAAAAAGATTTTCATATGTTCAAGAAGATTTATAGGACACCAGAGGCCTAGCCATTGTCAAGTTAAGGTTGTTTACCCCTCTAGTAAGACATTAACATTTAGGTAGTTGGGAACTTCTCAAAGGAACATTACACTCTGTCCACTTCAAGTATCTGTCAATAGGCTGCAGATTATAAAGACATTGAATTGTATCTATATTTCTTTTTGGCATCTAGGCTATTGACAGAAATGCTTTGTTCTTATAAGCTCGTAAGACATTTGTAAAAGTGAGGGAGACTCCTGTTCTGCAGGAATGAGATCTCAGTAAGTTAACTGTTTTTTTTCCTTCATCCAGGAGTACCAAAGGAATGTCACATACATCCCATGGGGGTTTGGGAGGGTTGGGGTGTCAGCTTCTGCTTGTCCTCAGTTTGCCTTCTGTTCCCTCATCACAACCACTTCTCAATCTCCCCTTCTACAGCCAAGAAGTATTAACTCCTACAACAAAAAGACCTACCTGATGTTGACAAAGGGCTTATCTCCAATATATATTATATATTATATAATATTATATATATTATATAATATTTCAAAACATCACTGTGAAAGGATAATAGAAGTCATGTAAGACAAAAAATTTTAATTAACATTTAGAGATAATACAATGGGAGAGTCCCAGGAATGCAAAATACATTGACATTTATTTTCTGTGGGCTTCTCAGTTTTTTCATGTTTTCAGTAGTTTGTTCTTTGAGAAATACATCTCAGGGGTCAAGAGTATATTCCTGACATCCCTCATGGTCTGAGTTTAAAATCCCAAATGCCATGTAGCCACTCCTTATATAGCTTTATATGTGCAGCATTGCAAATGTGTGTTGGTCAGTCTGTCCTCTTTAAAGCAAGAATAGTAATATTAAAAGGCTTTAGAAGAGGGTAAATAGGTGCAGATATGAGAACACTTATTGCTGCATAAGACACCTGTGCAGTGAATCAAAATACAGTCTAGAAGAGAAACTTAAAAAGATTCTGTTTTAATATAGGGGAAACTGTATCCAAAGGAAGCAGCTGGATAACCTGGTTTTCCTTCTTTTCACATAAAATCTGCTTGTCAATTTAAAAACCACATCATGATCATTATTAAAAGTTCAACCAAATTATCAGAACAGAAAAACCAATATATTAATTAATGAATAACAAACTCTGAGGAAAAGTAACAGAACACATGACCTACCTATTTCTCATTTATATCCATACCTTGAGGTTGCATTATTAGTGTGACCCTTTTACGAAAGGGAAGAAAGGAAGGAAGGAAAGAAGGAAGGAAAAGGTGCTATTATGTTGGTAATCCAGAACTTTATGGATACATTTAATGTTCAGAAAACCATGGATTTCCTGTTTTGCAGTTATATCCAATATCAACCAGCCAGGACTGAGCATGTATAGCTCATCTTTCCTCACTTTAAAATAATGGTTCTTGGGGTGCCTGGGTGGCTCAGTCAGTTAAACATCTGCCTTTGGCTCAGTTCATGATCCCAGAGTTCTGGGATCAAGCCCCTAGTTAAGCTCCCTAATCAGCAGGGAGCCTGCTTCACCCTCTGTCTGTCTCCACCACTGGTTTCAATAGTGGTCTTTCACATACACACTCTCTCTCTCTGCTTCTCTCAAATAAATAAAATCCCTAAAAATAAAATTTAAAAAAGATATAATGTTAGAAATCAGCCCCAAACTTCAGCAAAAATATAAAAACATCTAAGAATAAAATTAAATAGAAGCCTACATGATCTCTCTGGAAGAAACTTTAACATGTTCCTGAAGGGCACAAGGGAAGATGGAAACAAGTGGAAAGTTTACGTCCTAAGGAAAGCAGATTTAACACCACAATAAACATCTAGCAGGACATTTAAAAGGTATTATTAAGTTCCATGGCTCAGTTTAATTTTGCTTAAATTCATAATAGTATAAACTTAACCACTGATATTAAAACTATTTCTTTTTTTAAAAAATATTTTATTTATTTATTTGACAGACAGAGATCACAAGCAGGCAGAGAGGCAGGCAGAGAGAGAGGAGGAAGTAGGCTCCCTGCTGAGCAGAGAGCCTGATGTGGGGCTCGATCTCAGGACCCTTGGATCATGACCTGAGCCGAAGGCAGAGGCTTTAACCCACTGAGCCACCCAGGTGCCCCTAAAACTATTTCTTACCGAAAAAAAAAAAAATCTGTTTTAAAAAATAAAACAAAAAATAATAAACATGGTGATTCTCAAGTTCACATAGAAAACTAACAAAGACGGGCACCTGGTGGGCTCAGTGGTTAAGCATCTGCCTTAGGTTCTGGTCATGATCCCAGGGTCCTGGGATCAAGTCCTGCATTAGCCTGCTTCTCCCTCTCCCACTCCCACTGCTTGTGTTCCCTTTCTCTTTGTGTCTCTCTCTGTCAAATGGATAAATAAAATCTTAAAAAAAAAAAAGAAAAATCACTAGGAAAATTCTGGACAGGAAGAGTTATGAGAGATCATCAGTTTTTTAGAAGTCAAAGCATATCACAAAATAATAATTAAGCCAGTACATGAATGTTATAAAGCTATAATTAAAAACATATAATTAGCTATAATAATGAAAAAAGGTGGGAAAAGTTTAAAAGAATGTTTTAAAGACATTTTAAAAGAATGTTTCAAAGACAGTTTAAAAGAATGGAGCACACAAAGGGATTTAGTATACAATACAAGTGGCATTTCAAATCAATGAAGAAAATATGATTTGTTCAATATATATCATTAAGAGCAACACACACTTAAACTTACTAGATGAAAATATGGAAGGAACACTTTAAAAACTTAGAAATTTTTTAAGTGTGACACAAGATCCAAAAGCCAAATAAAAGACTGATAAATTTAACTACCAAAAAAAAATTGTTGAGGCCAATAAAGAAAATCTAGAAAAGCCAAAATTGGGAAAAAATATCTACAAGTCAAATCACAGACAATGTACTAACTTTATTAACAGGTAATAAACTGCTATAAGTCGTAACAACATAATGGAAATTTCAGCAAGGGCTATAAACAACATGTACCAAAAGAAAAGTAAACTTAAATAAAGTAAAATCTCAAATCACTCCTAACCACATACAGCTAGAGATATTTTCTTGTCAATTTGGTAAATGTCATGTTTTATTAGGAAACAGAGAGCATGAACAGGAGCGCTGAGGGAGAGGGAGAGAATCTCAATCAGAATCCATGCCGAGCATGGAGCTCTGAGATCATGACCTGACCTGACACCAAGAGTCCAATGCTTAACTGACTACACCACCCAGGTGCCCCCAAACAGGCATTTTTATACATTACCCTTGGTAGTATAAATTGAAACAACCTCTGAGGAGGGGGATTTAGCAATAGCAATTCAAATTATAAATGTGTGCACACTTTGACGAAAAAGCCACTTCTATAAATATAACCTGATTTACATTGAGAACTGATATATGCAAAAGTTATTTTTCATTGTTTATAAGATCAAAAGGTTGGAAACAACTTATTTGTTTATCACTAAGGGTACTAAGGGTCTAGCTAAATAAACTGTAAGTAAACATCTATACAATGGATTAGTCTGCCAGTTTAAAAGAATAACAGTGTATATATGAACGATTATAGTGAAAAATCAAGATGCAAAGCGTTGTGTTTTTTCTGCGATAGTATTTTCATATGACATATATACTTATTTATTTGTGAAATGGAATAGCTCCTCTAAAATATACACAAAACCAGTACTCATGATTTTCTTTCTAGAAGAGGATTGAATGGCTACAAAGAAGGGGTGGGAGGAAGATTTATTTGTCATTGTGGATGGTTTGAATATTTTTACTTTCATAACAGCTACTTGACTTTTTAAATGAGTCAGAACTTTAAAAATCAGCACCCAACCTCCTGCTTGGTTTTCTGGTTTTTCAGACAGAGCTCCTTTAACAGGAAAGACAATACGCAAGACAGAGCTGCCCAGGAAATGCCAAACTGACTTGTTAAAACAGAGATCTTGAGTAAAACACACTCAGCTACTGTGCCTGACTGGCTCTCCTGTTGGCTGGTCCTCTTTCATCTCTTCTGGCTGCACTGACTTCCAGTGCTCCTGGCCCCCTGATGGTTTTATGCAGGCAGGTATAACTCCCTAAGTCAGTTGTTTCCTTCCTCCAATGAAAGCTCCATACTCATCTGCACCCATGAAGGACACAAGCAACACTTCATTCCGCCATCTGTTGTGGATTTCTTTTTTTTTTTTTTAAAGGATTTTTTTTTTAAGATTTTTTTTATTTATTTGATAGAGAGAAATCACAAGTAGATGGAGAGGCAGGCAGAGAGAGAGAGAGAGGGAAGCAGGCTCCCTGCTGAGCAGAGGGCCTGATGCGGGACTCGATCCCAGAACCCTGAGATCATGACCTGAGCCGAAGGCAGCGGCTTAACCCACTGAGCCACCCAGGCGCCCCCTATTGTGGATTTCTAATTCCAGTCCCTTTGGCCTAAGACCAGCTCAGTTTCCCACCTCTACTCCTACCTCACCCACATCTACAGATTAATTAGCCACATCTACCAGGCAATCTCCTCTCCACCACCCCCCCCAATTTAGTTATCAGACCTGCCTCAGACTTCTGCCCAAAGGACAGAGATGTCTACTTCTCAGTTCAAAAGAGAGTCAATCTGATGAGATTTAGAACTGTCAGTATCTTAGTAGTACTGAGGAATTCGGCATACCTGGGTGGCTCAGTGGGTCAAGCCTCTGCCTTTGGCTCAGGTCATGATCTCAGGGTCCTGGGATTGAGCCCCACTTCCAGCTCTCTGCTTGGCAGGGAGCATGCTCCCCCCCCCACTTACTTCCGATCTCTCTCTTTGTCAAATAAATAAATAAATTCTTTTTTTAAAAAGTACTGAGGAATTCAATCATGCATTTATCCTAGAACAATTTATGGAAAGTGTTATTGACTAGGCATATTGTTAGATACCAAGAATATAATGATGAACAAAACTGGCATGGCCCTTGTTCTTTTGTGTCATATACATTCTAGGGCAAGAAATGATACACAAGAACATGAAATAAATAGACAAAAAAATTTTTGAAGGAAAATATTGGGAATTGTGATAGAAAATAATGAGACTGGATTGAGTAGGATTACTTCAGATAGGGCGGTCAGGAAATACTTCTTTAACAGGTAACATCTAAGCTGATATTTGATGAATAAGAATGCTCAGAACGTTTGAAGAGCTAGAGGAAGAATGTCCAGGCTTAGCAAGGTGAAGGCCCTAAATGGAAAGGAATTTGGTTTCTTCTAAGGACCATCAGGACCATGTAAGTGCAACATATTGAGCAAGAGAATGAAAGCCAAAACAACATTGGAGAGGCAGAGGGCTAGATGACACAGAACCTTTCTACCACAGTAGGGATGCTGACTGGATATACGTGAACTAAGAATTTTAAGCAGGGAGATGGGTGATATATGAACTGATGGGTGCAGGATAGAAATGGAAAAAGGCAGGGGTGGGAAGTAAAAGAGGAGGCAGTGAAGTCAGAAATCTTCTACAATGGTCCAGAAAATAACAAACAAATACTTGCTTAGAAAATGATGTAAAAATGAAGAGAAGTGAGTGAAACTAAGAGAACTCACCAAACTCTAGAAGATCAGGGGCACGGATGGAAGAGGACTATGATCTTTGGCTTCTGGCTTGAATAATTACAAGGAAACTGGTGCTTTCCTGATACAGGAAAGAGCAAAACACAAAAGAAGAGTGTCGGGGTGCCCGGGACCCTGAACGGAAGTATAAGGCAAGATGGCGGCTGGCGACATGCCAATACGAGCGGTTTAGGAGACAAACAAGTGTTGTCCATTAAGGAAGTCGCTCTCATTGGCTTGAAAAGAGTGTGCTCACTGCGTGATCCCTGCATGCCCCCATAGGCTTCAATACACTGTCCACGCGCTTTTCACATGTACCTCTCCCTGATTGGCTCGCACAGCCTTTATTACTAGGGCGCTCGCTGAAGGCGGGGGATTTTTCCTCCAGAGAGTGTAGTAGAAGGTACGCTGAAATAAAGAGCTCTTAACATCAGTGTGTCGTGCTTCTCTGCGGGCGGAGAACCCGCGATAGAAGAGAGAAACCATCAGGAGTTTAAGATGTTTTGACATAACCTGGCAGAGTTGTAGGGTATGCATTTAGGTACAATAGGTAATAGTCCTTGATGACTCACTGTGCTCCACATTTAAGAGCTTTCTATATGGTTCTAGACTGAATGTTTGTGTACCCCCCCCAACCTTCTAAATTCCCCTTTGAAATTCACATGCTGAAATGTTAACCCCCAAGATGATAGTATTAGGAGGTGGGGTCTTGGGAAAAATTAGGTCTTAAAGGTGGAACTCTCATGATGAGGTGAGTGCTCTTATAAAATACACAAGAACTTGCCCTCCCTCTCTGGTCTTCTCCATGTGAGGACACAAAAAGATGGTACCCATCTGTAAAGCAGAAGTTTGCCCTCACTGGGCAATGAACCTGCCAGTCCCTTGGACTTCCCAACCTCCAGAAAACACACCTTTCACCAATACTGTTAGAAAGATATGTTTGCTGTTTAAGCCACTCAGTATTCTATTATAGCAGCCCAATCTAAGTTATGTTAACTAATTCAGGGCTCATACCAGTTGTTATATCATTATGTACCCATTTTTCTGCATTAACTCATTTAACTCTCCCAACAAACTTACAAGTTTTATACTATTATTTTTTCTTTAGATTTTATCTATTTATTTGACAGAAATCACAAATAGGCAGAGAGGCAGGCAGACAGAGGAGGGGGAAGCAGGTTCCCTGCTGAGCAAAGACCGCCCAATGCAGGGCTCGATCCCACAACCCTGAGATCATGACCTGAGCCGAAGGCAGAGGCTTAACCCACTGAGCCACCCAGGTACCCTGCAAATTTTGTACTATTATTAAAACCACTTTTTATACCAAAAAATCTCAAGCATGTAGAAGGTAAGAAACTTGCCTAAACTCAAATATCTGATGAGGGGCAGAGCCAATATTCAGATTCTGGCAGTTCTTAAATTGAGCTCAGAGAGAAGGAAATCTGAGACCAAGAAATCCATTGTGGAACCAGTTGATAAATGGTATTTATAGCCATGGAAACAGATGACACAATCTAAGAAGAGCATGTCGTTAAAGGAGTACATAAGTCCTGTGTAAAGCTAGTATTGTGAGGTCAATTAGAGGAGCAGGATCCATAAAAGTTAGCTAACGAAGAAAGACCATAAAGATGGAAAGAAAACCTGGAGATGGGGTGCTTTACCATCTTCACCAATGTCATGTGTGTGTAATCAGAATGGTTAGCTTGATTCAGAGTTTCCAGAAGAAGGAAAAAGTCAGAGGAAGAAAAAAAGCAGAGGAAAGAAATGCATGCAAATGTATTCTTGTCACAATATAGGGTCAAGGAGTGGAGTTTCAAGGCTCAAGTAATGGGTCAGAATCTTTATTTTTCAGATGAAAAGCTATATGTCTAGCACAGATCCAGTAAACATATTTTCCAACATATGGTTGAAATTATGGGGACTACTGATTTGAAAATTATTCCAAGAACTCCAAAGCACACACTAACCATCACCACATGGGGGATAATGCTGAAGGGAGGAGTTTTTCTTCATTCTTAGAGCTTGAAACAGAGCTTGGAACACTTAAAAATGGTTTGATACATTGAAAGATATCACAGAAAGATTTATTCTGAAGGCAACTAATTTTGAGGAAAAAATACTATTTTACTTTTATTTTCAATGCCACTAGATTTGCAAAGTTTGCAGTCTCAGGAGTAGACTAGTTTTATGAAGTTTTTGTCACTTGCTTTTGCCCAATGTCACACCAGTCAAATAAAATAAACCTTCAGTTCTGCTAACACAGCTTGAATCACTGGTTTTAAGTCTTATTATTTTATTATTTACAGAGGAGAGTTTAACATTTTAAAGAGCTCTACTGCTACAACATGTGGTAATAAGTGTGCAATAATGTTTGACACTTAGGAAGCTAGTATGTAGATTTATAAAATTCAGATTTATAAGGGGAAAATGTAGATTTCTAATTATAACAGCTTAATTACATTTAAGATGCATATTCAACTATACTGAAAGAAACATTCTTTTCTTAAAATTTATTTGGAAACCACAAAGCAGTATAAATTATCACAATCTTCTTTACATGGAAATTTTGAGTCACTCAGAAAGAGAATGTCATCTCCTATGTTTCTTAAGTACAAAAATGTTTTACTGATTTTCCACAAAATACTTTCATTAGAATCAAGAGAAGCTTGGATTTTTAACTTGTCCTTTTCCAAAAAGTGATGGAAAAAAAATGTTTACTACAAGATTACTATATGAATTTCATAAAGTCTTTCTCCACAAATATTTAAAGAATTCCCACATGTCATTTATATTTTGATAAAATGATTTTTTTTTTTGGTACAGGAAAAGAGAAAATGACAAAATAGAAAAAAACTAATGAAAACAAATAGATCTGTGCTTAACCCATCACCAGGTTATCAGGTTAAGAGGAGAGACCAGGAATCCCCAAGAATCCAATGTCTTTGGGGGTCCTCAATGTACAATGTGTGCTCAAGAGAAAGCTAAATATAGAAGGCCTAGCTGGCTCAGTCCATAGAGCATGCAACTCTTGATCTTGAGGTTGTAATTTCAAGTCTCACATAAGATGTGAAGATAATTTAAAAATAAAATCTTTCTTTAAAAAAAAGAGATATAATATTTATGAAGAAACAGAAAAATGTATAATTGATCATTTTCCCCTAAAGTAACAGTCCTAGTGAAGACAGCAAATAAAGGTGTTTTCCTCACTCTTCTTACTGAGACCCACTGAAACATCAAAACAATGAAAATCAGGGGAGGAAACATTTTCAATCAAGGAAATGGCCATGTCTTCAATGTCTGACTTGGGGCACAGAACTGCTAAATCATAAAGGATAATGAAAGAAAATGTGTGCTACATCAGACTTGAAGCAGGATGTAGTTCTTTAAGAATGAGTGTCATGGTCCCGTTAGGCACATTGAACAATTCAGTCATGGGAAAATGAGTGAGCATCAAGACATGGTCAGACCCTGGGCATTAAAGTCACAGGTTGACACTGCAGAAGAGAGTAGTACTGATGAAGAAACCATGCTGACATCCCATTTTCATTCTTTCTAGACGGGCCGGCAGCTGAGGAAGATGGGTGCAGAGAAACAAGGAGTAAGAGGGCAGATGGAGAGCATGTGACCTGGACACTAACCTCTTACATAAAGACCTGTAGTTTCAGCAAAAGGAAGTGAAATAGTGAATAAGAGGGTGTTTGCAACTACACATCTAAGGACCAGTTTTTTTAATTTTAAAAAATGCATAAAATGATATAGTTTTAGAAATAACTTCCACAGAGGTGCCCGGGAGCATCTGCCTTCAACTCAGGTCATGATCCCAGGCTCCTGGGATCAAGTAGCATGTCAGACTCCACGCTCAGCAGGGAGTCTGCTTCTCTCTCTTCCTCTGCCCTTGCTTGTGCTTGCTCCCTCTCTCTCAAATAAAGAAAATCTTTAAAAAGGAAGGAAGGGAGGGAGGGAGGAAGGAAGGAAGGAAGGAAGAATGGAGAAAGAAAGAAAGAGAGAGAGAGAAGGAGGGAGGGAAGGTGGGAGGGAGGAATGAAGGAAGGACAGGAAAGAAACTTCCACAGAACAGTCTACCTTGTTTGTTGGTCCTGCTTTTCAAGGCTGTGGGAATACCTTCTTGGTATGAATTTGGGGTAATAGGAGAAAAACAAGGCATAAATAGGCCAAGAGCTGAGAGTCCTGCATCCTGAAATACCACCAAGTCCTGAACATAATGAGGATGGTTGGTCAGCCTAGAGAGGAACCACAATTCCATTAAGATTCCTCAGTGAAGAAGATCCTAAAGGTAGTATCAGGACTTAATTTGGAAATTGTATTACGAGAGAGGAATTAATCAAGAGAATATGGGTTAGGAAGAGATGGGACTCAGGAAACTGCCCAGAAACATCAAGGTTGCAGAAATCTGTCACCACACTGAGCTTTTTAATTTACCCACTGGTAGGTAGTTTGGGCTCTGAGAATACTGGCATTTGTAGTAAAATGATTAGTTGATTTTTAAGCAGTTAAAAAAAAAAGATTATGTTGTTGAAAAAAGCAACAAAGATATAAGAAATCAGAGAAGACTGCAATTGTCAGATCAGTTTCCAGAAAGGCAACTGTCACGTTCCTGAGTAGTGGCAAAAGAAATTTGGCAATGAAATCATTAAGCTTTATGAAAATGTCCAAAATTACTTCTCCTTGTATGACTAATTTTATTGTTCCATTAGCTGCCTCCCTAGAATTCTCCTCTGGAGAAGAATTAGTCATCACATAATAAATAAAGCCCTGGTTCCCTTCCCCTCTAGCACATGACATGGAACAGTTCCCATGACTGACAATCCATTGCTCCATTTGTGCACTCAAGGGTTCAGCCAAAATTTTAAACCACAAGTTTATGATGACACCAATTGAACCCACTAATGTGCTTTCTTCAGCACTTGGCAACCCAGGAGAAAAGGACACTTTGGTGGACCTTGGGCTGAGAATTGGCAGTGGTGGTGAGAAAGGACTTGAGGAGCTACTGGAAAGGAGGTTAAAATGATTGACTACAGGATCCAGTAGTCAAGATCTCCACTTCCTGGAGAGGGAAGGACAAGAGGGAGCTGAGAAAATGGGGGTACAGGTAACAATCAAGTCCACCATGCAATGGAAAGGCAAGTTAAATGTGCAAAATGTTGTGACCAAAGGATGGAATGTCAAAGTGCAAGGTTTCAGAGATAAAACATTGTTTAAAGGTCCATACTATTGTCATGAAAGTGTGTTGCTAAAATTGAATAAAGAAGTGTATTGACATAGGTAGCCAGAGGAATTGCTAAAGGGATGGATGGGTCAATGTGGACACTGAATTTTGCCCAGAATTATGTCAGAAGGCACAGTGAGCCATGAAAAACTCCATGGAATTTGGAGAACTGTCAAGATAGTACTACCCATGTCTCAAGTTTTTGCTGTAGTTCACAACTCTTTATTAGGGGACCTAAATCCGGGGGCTCTTTTAACCTACATATCACTGTATGGTACTCAAAGACTGCATTAAATATTCTAAATGCTGGAATTATTACTGGAACTCAATGTGCAAGATTTCCTGGCTTTGGGATGATTGAGCAAAGGCCTCAGGGATAAGACAGCCAAAGGATTACTTAACCTGACCTTGAAGTAAAGCCAGTCACTTTAGCCATAGGATAAAAGGAAGTTTATGGAAGAAATGACTAAATGATCCCATATGAACAGCTCACAAGCAAAAGGCAGAAGCATCACCATGCATGTGAGTGTGTGGGTGTGTGAGTGTGTGTGTGTTCGCAAGCACACACACAAGTGTATTGTTGTTCTATAGTTTGAGGATGGGAAAAGAAGCAAATTCACTGTATTCAGACTTGACTTTTTCAACTTTTTAGACCAGTCATGACTCGATGTCCATGTAGCTGATTCTCCTCACATTTTGTTTTGTTTTGTTTTAAGATTTTATTTATTTGCAAGCGAGAGAGAGCAAAAAAAAGACATAGCACATGAACGGTGGGGAAGGACAGAAGGGAGAGGGAGAAGCAGACAGACCCCTGGCTGAGCAGACAGCTAGATGCAGGGCTCAACCCTGAGATCATGACCTGAGCTGAAGGGAGATGCTTAACCAACTGAGACACCCAGGCACCCCATCTCCTCTAGTTTTGTGCCACTTACCTTGTTTTACGCAATCTATTCTTATTTTCCATTATGCACTCAGTATAAATGTTAGCCAAAAATTACAGACATTAGAAACTGAAAATTACTATTTCAAGAAGGTTATCTTAGGAAGAACAGCAAAGACATATTTATTGCATGCCAACCTCTCTTCTGAGTACTTCATATCTATTAACTTATCTAATCTGCACAGTGGGCTTATAAAGTAGATACCACCATTATCCTCACCATAGCAGTATAGAAAGTGGGCATGGAGAGCTTAAATAACTCAACCAAGATAAGGTCATGATTTGAACCTGGGCAGTTGGACTCCAGGGTCCTTTTCTTACCCACTATATCTGTGGTTTTCAAAGGGTGTTCCCCAGACCAGCAGCATCACCTGAAAATTTGTCACAAATTCAGATTCTTGGGCACCACATCAGATCTACCAAATCAGAAACTTTGGAGTGGGGAGCTTAAGGATTCATGTTTTAACTAGCTCTGAGGGCACCCGGACAGCCCAGCCCCTGTGTCATCTTTCTTATCTGCTCCTTTGTATGCAAACTATCTCTAGTAAACTCCACCTTTCTCTCAAGTTCAGTATTCGTTTCTATGGCACTGAGACTCAAGATCCCAGCCTAGGAGTCCAGTAACACCACCACCCAGCAAAGCAATGACATAGTAACAAACTTGCACAGGTAGGAAAGGCCAGGCTCAGAATAACGGTTGTTTCACAGTTTCTAGATTGAATTTTTATCCTCAGGATCTGCATTCTCCTTAAGGAAATTCACTTACAAACCCACAACAGGGTGATATTTGTGGTATAAGCTGTCAGTGTGTGGGTTAGGATAGAAATAGTTCACTTCCTCTCTGTCCAGAATGGTTTTCAAAACTGTCCCTTTTCAGTTTCAACTGGAAAGAGTGTGGCCAATGAGCTGGGCGTTTTAAGTCACAGAATCCATTCCAGGTAAAAAATAACTGCCAGCTTATAAAGTAGCAACTACAAATGTAGCCAAATCCATCTGGCAAAACATCTGCAGTGTAACCCCAGGTGGCACTCTGCCAGATCATTTCAAATTTTGCATTTCTATTGCTATGAAAAAGTGACTCTCCCTCATTTTCAGAGTTTCAACAGTGTCTTTCAAAATCAAATTAAGGGATAAAATGTCATTGGCTCTGGCTAAGCCCCTGTATTTTTTAATATTCTTTCTTGTTCAAATAATAAGTCTGCATGAAAAGAGTAAGAGAAAGTAAACAAACATATGAACAGTGTCTGTCTCTGATAAGTGGGATTAGGGAGGTATTTTTCCTTTTGCTTTTATATTTTATGTCTTGACTTCTGTCCTAAACTCCAGACTTATATAACTAACTGCTCACTGAATACCTGTTTAAATGTCTGATAAGAAACTTGAACATAACACATGAAAAAACAGCCACTTAATTTCTAGCTCCTCATCAAAATCTCTCCCCCTTGTTTCCCATCCCAGATAAAACAAAACAAAATGCCTTACAAATGGCAAATACTTGGGCCAAATCTAGTCTTCATTTTTATTCCCTTTCTCACAAACTATATCCAAGCTGCCACAAAACTCGTTTGGCCAAATATATCCAGAAGGGGACAGCTTTTCAAAAATATCCCGAACAGTACCAAAAGATTACCTTCATCCATCCTACCTCTTTCTCTCACATGATTATTGTGGTTGTCTCCTTCATTGTCTCCCTGTTTTCAGGGAGACTCATCCATAGTCTGCAAAGCAGACCAAATGACCCTTTTACAATATGTCAGAATTGATCGAGACTTTACAATAACTGCCAAAAGTTGTTAAGAGTCTGAGATCTGATTTTACCCTACTTACAAGTTAACAATTAGCCTATTATGTTTCAAGGGATGCAGGCAGAAGGCACAAGACTCTTGGGTCAAAATAAAGATTTTATTATCCTGGCCTGGGAAGTAAAATGAGCATCAGCATATATCTATTAGTTCCTTACTTCCCCCTGGATTCCAGGAGGGCTACACAATGTGCCTAAGTGATCATGTATATAAGCAATGGCTTGCATTGTAGGAGAGGAGGAGCACTGGGCTCAAGAAAGCAACCCTTTTGCCTTGAACTTGGGACACATCTCTCCTCCCTAGTAGTGGCAACATGTGGAAGGTATAGGTGCATTCCTCATTAAAAGGGAGAATATTCTCAGAATGTAGTCATTACAACCTGATAAGTTACAGAGAAGAAATGATTAGATGTGTATTTGTATTCATCACAAATATGTATGTGGCACTGAACTGTGCAGAGGAATAATGTAGGACAGTCACTGGAGTGACTGTCACAATGTAGGAATCACAATGGATGATGTAGCATCGTGAGTGATGATGTAAGCAGCAATTAAATAAATGATATTAGAGAATTATAATAGCAAGACTTTCTCTACTGTTTCAGTACAAACCAGTCCCCAAAAGCCATGGCCTTGGGAGTTGCTAGCTCTCTCTCATGTTGAGAGAATAAAGATAAAGGGATGGTTCTCAGAATTGAACAAGCAGAGAGAGATGGTATCCCAAACACAAGGGGGAAAAAAAAAAAAGAAAGAAAAGAAAGAGAGAAAAGAAAACCTTCTAGGACCAAACTTTTCTTTAACATCCAAATAAAAATAAAATATCAGTGCACTATAGGCATCCTCCTCCTTGTCATTGGTCATCCTCAATATATTCATGGAAAAAGGTGTTTTTAATCTTTGTACACTATAGCTGTTTTTCTGTTGAAATCTCCACAACATTAAATAGTGTGACTGCTGCTATATTCTACTATATACCTTCCTCTGTAAATGCCCTTTCCAGCCTCAAATAATTAGCAGCTTATCTCCTGATAGTTACTGGCCAACAAGGAGCAATTCTTTTCTAAATTGTCTTCATTTTCCTATTTTTGACACTGGATTATAACTTTCTCTTTTTCACTTTCTCCATTTGCAAATAAAAAGCTAAATCAGAGGGGTGCCTGGGTGGCTCAGTGGATTAAAGCCTCTGCCTTCAGCTCAGGTCATGATCCCAGCGTCCTGGGATCAAGTCCCGCGTAGGGGCTCTCTGCTCAGCAGGGAGCCTGCTTCCTCCTCTCTCCTCTCTCTCTGCCTGCCTCTCTGCCTACTTGTGATCTCTGTCTGTCAAATAAATAAATAAAATCTTTAAAAAAAAAAAAGCTAAATCAGAAACCATAGTGATAGTACTTTATAAATGCACTAACCTCATATATCACACCCCTTGCATAAGGTTCTGACAACCTTAATCAAGGGGGGAGGAGCAAGATGGTGGAGGAATAGGAGACCTAAATATCATCAGGCCCCAGGAGTTCAGCTACATAGTTACCAAATCATTCTGAACACCTACAAACTCAACAGGAGATCAAATAGAAGAAGAGCAGCAATTCTAAGATCAGAAAAGCAACCACTTTCTGGAAGGTAGGATGTGCAGAGAAGTAAATCTAAAGCAACAGGAAGATAGACTTCGGGAGGAGGGGCCAGCTCCTGGCAAGCGGTACAGCAACAGAGCACAAAATCAAAACTTTTAGAAGTCTTCTCCACTGAGGGACATCGTTCCAGAGGCTAAGCAGGACGTAGAGACCCCACGGGGACAGTGTGGTCTCAGGACATGCAGGGTCACAAAACAACTGGGGATGGCTGAGTGTGGAAGAATTCCCAGGTATTGGAGCAGGGAAGCTGGCTGCAGAGATGGAGCCCAGCTGTGGGCCTTCAGCTCAGGGTTGCCTTAAACCACAATCCAAAGCACAGTCGGCTCATTGCTCTTCAAGCAGGGACCCCAAAAGTGGCAGATCTGGGGAGACCCCATCCTTCCTCCTCTGGGAGGAGCAGCACAGGAACACACTGCAGGAATCAGCTGGGTTTGGAGACTCCAAACAGAGCCATGCGCCAGAGATATAAATGCTCTTTCACAGGCGAGGTGAGTACAGAGTGTGGCTAGAGACCAGGGAGACAGGAATGATAAATTACTTTTCTCTGACAGTGCACTGAGGAGTGGGGCCCTGAGTTTTCAGATCCTCCTGGCCAAAGATTGGGAGACTACTGATTCATCCCGATCCTCAAAAGCTGTACGGAAAATGTTCAGGAGAAAAAAGCTCCCAAGACCAAACCAAGCAGGTTACTTAGCCTGGCCCCTGGCAAGCGTGGTGTAATTCCACCTCAGACAAAGACATTTGAGAATCACTGCAACAGGCCCCTTCAGCAGAAGATTAGCAAGAACATCCAACCAAGACTCACTGAGAACTGAGATCACCAATCACTGAGAATGCAGAACTCCAGAACTAGGGGAAGGCAACACATAGAACATATAGAATTCATGGGTTTTTTATCCACGGTTCTTAAATCCTTAAGGTTAATTTTTTTAATTTTATATTTTTCTTTTTCTATTTTTTAAATTTTTTTCTCTTTCCTATTTTAACCTTTCTTAAATATTTTATCTTATCAATACGTTTTTTAAAAATCTTTTTAAATTTTCATTGTTATATTCTATCCCTTCATTGTATTTAACCTTATTTTTTATATACATATAGGTTTTTCTTTCGTTAAAATTTGGGGATACAGTTTCTTCTAGCAGATCAAAATATACCCTAAATCTAGCACATGGCATTGTTCAGGTCTCCAGCCTGATCACATTCTTTTCTTTTTGTTTTGGTCTTTTTTTTTTTTCAACTAAATTCTTAGCAATTCCTTTTTTAGAATTTTTAAAAAATTTTTATCATTACAGTCATATTCCATCCTTTCATTGTGTTTACCCTTATTTTTGTTCATATATATATATTTCCTTCTTTAAAATTTGGGGAGGTAGATTCTTCTAACAGACCAAAATACACCCAAAACCAAGTGTGTGGCTCTGTAATATTCACCAGTCTGTGATATTGAAATATATATATATATATATATATATATATATATATATATATATTTATATTTATATTTCTTATCCCCCCAGTTTCCAGTGTCTTCCAATTTGATTAGTGTATATTTTTCTGGGTTTGTTGCTACACTTTTAGTATTTTCTTCTCTCATTCATCTATTCTTATCTGGATAAAGAGACAAGACAGAAAAACTCACCTCAAAAAAAAGAACAAGAGGCAGTACCGATGGCTAAGGACCTAATCAATACTGACATTAATAAGATGTCAGAACTAGAGTTCAGAATGATGATTATCAAGATCATAGCTGGGCTGGAAAAAAGCATGGAAGATACGAGAAAATCCCTTTTTGGAGAACTAAAATCCCTTTCTGGAGAAATAAAAGAACTAAAATCTAACCAAGTTGAAATTAAAAAAATCTATTAATGAGGTACAATCACAAATGGGAGCTCTTACTGCTAGGATAAATGAGGCAGAAGAGAGAATTGGTGATATAGAAGACCAAATGACAGAGAATAAAACAGCTGAGCAAAAGAGAAACAAAAACTACTGGACCACAAGGGGAGAATTCAAGAGATAAGTGATACCATAAGATGAAACAATATTAGAATAATTTGGATTCCAGAAGAAGAATCAGAAAGAAAGAGGGGGGCAGAAGGTATATTTGAGCGAATTATTGTAGAGAATTTCCCTAACATGGCAAAGGGAACAAGCATCAAAATCCAGGAGGCACAGAGACACACCTACCCCCAAAATCAATAAGAATAGGTCCACACCCCATCATCTAATAGTAAAATTTACAAGTCTTAGTGACAAAGAGAAAATCCTGAAAGCAGCCTGGGACAAGAAGTCTATAACATACAATGGTAAAAATATTAGATTGGCAACAGACTTATCCACAGAGACTTGGCAAGCAAGAAAGAACTGGCATGATATATTCAGAGCACTAAACGAGAAAAACATGCAGCCAAGAATACTATAACCAGCTAGGCTATCATAAAAATAGAAGTAGAGAGAAAAAGATTCCAGGACAAACAAAAGTAAAAGAACTTACAGACACCAAACCAGCCCTACAGGAAATATTGAAAGGGGTCCTCCAAGCAAAGAGAGACTTAGAGTAGTAGACCAGAAAGGAACAGAGACAATATACAGTAACAGTCGCCTTACAGGCAATACAATGGCACTAAATTAATATCTTTCAAATAGTTATCCTGAATGTTAATGGGCTAAATGCCCCAATCAAAAGATGCAGGATATCAGAATGAATTAAAAAACAAGACATAATAGGGATGCCTGAGTGGCTCAGTTGGTTAAACTGCGGCCTTCGGTGCAGGTCATAATCCCAGGGTCCTGGGATCGAGTCCCACATTGGGCTCCTTGCTCAGTGGGGAGCCTGCTTCTCTCTCTGCCTCTGCCTGCCACTCTGCCTGCTTGTGTTCTCTCTCTCTCTCTGACAAATAAATAAATAAAATCGTTAAAAAAAAAAAAGACCTAACAATATGCTATCTACAACAAACTCATTTTAGACCCAAAGACACCTCCAGATTTAAAGTGAGGGGGTGGAAAAATTTACCATGCTAATGGACATCAAAAGAAAGCTGGGGTGGCAATCCTTATAACAGATCAATTAGATTTTAAGCAAAAGACTATAATAAGAGATGAGGAAGGACATTATGTTATACTTAAAGAGTTTGTTCAACAAGAACAACTTACAATTTTAAATATCTATGCCCCTAACATGGGAGCAGTCAATTATATAAACCAATTTATAATAAAATCAAAGAAACACATTGACAATAATATTATAATAGTAGGGGACTTTAACACCCCCCTCACTGAAATGGACAGATCATCAAAGCCAAATATCAACAAGGAAATAAGGCCTTTAAAGGACACATTGGACCAGATGAACATCACAGATATATTTAGAACATTCCATCCCAAAACAACAGAACACACATTCTTTTCTAGTGTACATGGAACATTCTCCAGGATAGATCACACCCTGGGTCACAAATTAGGTCTCAATTGGTACAAAAAGACTGGGATTAGTACCTGCATATTTTCAGACCACAGTTCTCTGAAACTACAACTCAATCACAAGAGGAAAGCTGGAAAGAACTCAAATACATGGAGGCTAAAGAGCATCCTACTAAAGAATGAATGGGTCAACCAGGAAATTAAAGAAGAATTTAAAAAATTAAAAACCACAACTGTTCAAAATCTTTGGGACACAGCAAAGACGGTCCTGAGAAGAAAGTATATAGCAATACAAGCCTTTCTCAAGAAACAAGAAAGGTCTCAAGTACACAACCTAATCCTACACCTAAAGGAGCTGGAGAAAGAACAGCAAAGAAAACCTAAACCCAGCAGGAGAAGAGAAATAAAAAAGATCAGAGCAGAAATCAACAAAATAGAAACCAAAAGAACAGTAGAACAAATCAACAAAAATAGGAGCTGGTTCTTTAAAAGACTTAATAAGACTGATAAGCCCACGGTCAGTTTCAAAAAGAAAAGAAAAAGGATCCAAATTAATAAAATCATGAATGAAAGAGGAGAGATCACAACCAACACCAAAGATTATATAAACCAATTTATAATAAAATACAAACAATTATAAGAACATATTAAGAGCAACTGCATGCCAGCAAATTTGACAATCTGGAAGAAATGGATGCATTCTTAGAGACATATAAGCTACCAAAACTGAACCAAGAAGAAATAGAAAACCTGAACAGACCCATAACCAGTAAGGAGATTGAAGCAGTCATCAAAAATCTCCCAACATGGCACCTAGGTGGCTCGGTCCTTATGTGTCTGCCTCTGGCTCAGGTCATGATCCCAGGGTCCTGGGATTGAGGACCACATCAGGATCCCTGCTTGGCAGGAAGCCTACTTCTCCCTCTCCTACTCACCCTGGTTGTGATTGCTCTCTGTCTCTCTCTCTCTGTCAAATAAATAAATAAATAAAACATTTTTTTTAAAAAATCACAACAAATAAGAGGCCAGGGCCATATGGCTTCCCAGGGAAATTCTACCAAACATTTAAAGAAGATTAATACCCGTTCTCCTGAAACTGTTCCCAAAAATAGAATGGAAGGAAAACTTTCAAACTCATTTTATGAGGCCAGGATTACCTTGATCCCAAAACCAGACAAAGACTCTTTCAAAAAGGAGAATTACAGACCAAATATCCTCGATAAATACAGATGCAAAAATTCTCACTAAATTCACTAAAATTCTCACTAAAATACTAGTCAATACCAGGATCCAAAAGTACATTAAAAGGATTATTCACCATAACCAAGTGTTATTTATCCCTGGCCTACAAGGTTGGTTCAACATTCACAAATCAATCAATGCGACACATTAATAAAAGAAAGAACAAGAACCATATGATATTCTCAATAGATGCTGAAAAAGCATTTGACAAAGTACAGTATCTTTTCTTGATCAAAACTTTCAGAGTATAGGCAAAGAGGGTACATACCTCAATATCATCAAAGCCATCTATGAAAAACCCACAGTGAATATCATTGTCAATGGGGAAAAACAGCTTTTACCCTAAAGGTCAGGAACATGGTAGGGATGTCCACTATCACCACTGCTATTCAGCATAGAAGTCCTAGCCTAGCTACCCTATGACACAGCATTGCACTACTGGGTATTTATCAAAAAGATACAAATGTAGTGATCCAAAGGGGCACGTGAATCCAAATATTTATAGCAGCAATGTCCACAATAGCCAAACTGGAAAGAACCTAGATGTCCATCAACAGATGACTGGATAAAGAAGATTATATATATATATATGCGCACACATATTTTATACACACACATATATATACACATATATATTTATACACATACACACATACATACACACATATATATGTGTATATACACACACACATACATACAATGGAATACTATGCAGCCATCAAAAGAAATGAAATCTTGCCATTTGCAATGATGGTGATGGAACTAGAGGGTATCATGCTATGTGAAATAAGTCATTCAGAGAAAGACAATTATCATATGAGCTCTCTGATATGAAGAATTTGAGAGACAGGGCTGGGAGTCGTGGGGGTAGGGAAGGAAAAAATGAAACAAGATGGCATCAGAAGGGAGACAAACCATTGTTCCCATGGAACAGACTGAGGGTGGCTGGAGGGTGAAGGGAGTAGGGAAATGGTGGGTGGGTTATGAACATTGGGAAGGGTATGTGCTATGGTGATTACTGTGAAATGTGAAACCCTGATGATTCACAGACCTGTACTCCTGGGGGAAATAATACATTATATGTTAATAAAAATAAAATAAAATAATAAAATAGATTTGTCTATGATCCACACACCTGAGAAGCAGTCAACACAATAGACTGTTCCAGGAATAAAAACATGGCTTTTAGAATTTATCCTTTTTTTAAAATTTTTATGTCTCAAGTATTTGCTACAAGTAGTAACTTGATTAGTCAAAAATATGGCACCTTCTTTCATGGAAATTAATGGGAGAAACACCCAGCTGAGAATTATGAAGAGCACTTTGTTTTGTGTGCATATGCGTGTTCATGTATGTAGAAATATGGGGGGGAAATATAGGATAGAAAAAAAGTCACTCTAAAGTTCTGTTCTTGAGTTTCCCAGATTAGAAAGTCTCTTCTTTGTGGGGAAAGGGGATGCTGTGAGAATAAAAGTAAAAAGAAAAATCACTTTGAAAAAATATATAGATTTTATTATTGCTAGGTTTTGCCCTTATTGCTGATAATAAGTCACATACTTTAGCAATCTGTTTTATTTAACACTTAATTTAGGAAAATTTCAGACCATATTGAATACAAAATGTTTGAAAACAGACAGATATGCTTCTATCGACTTTGTCTTGAAGAGAAGATGGAAGAAGCAATTTTGGCTTCCCTATGTTGGATTTTATGAAATGAATTAGCCAATCTATAAACTTCTAATGTGTCTTAAATAACATCAAAATGAATGATAAATAAACTTACCTATTAAGATTTAGTTCACTATTTTATCTTGGTCATGATCAAATTATAAAGCAAGATTTTTCTGTGAAAATTCTGAAATTATAAGAATATGTCCATCCATCTCTACCCCTAAATATAAATGGCCCTAGAATTATAAATTATAGTATATCCATATTAAGAAAAAGGAGAACTGACAATTTTGATAAATATGTCTACTGTTGCCAGGGCATGGTGGAAAGTTTAGCCAACTCTTTGACATGCAAATATTTTGGGTTTCCTGTCTTCAGTAGAAACACTGGCTCTGAGAAACCTCAAATATGCTGAGAAGAGCCCAGTCTTCCAGGTTGATTCTGCTACTAGCAAGGTAATATATGTGGTCTTGGCCAATCTGTATTCTCTGGGACTCAGTCTCCATGTAAGCAAGAAGGGGATGAAGTAGATTACCATAGAAACATCAGAGAATTTAGAAGTAAAAGAGTTTTAGGGATCATTAATCTAACATGTCTATGTTATACATGAAACAAATTCTAAAGTGCTTATGTCTGTTGGCTATGAGAATTGTATTATTAATCTTCCCAGTCAGACTTATAGTAATTTATCCCTCTCTCACAAAAAAATGAAATTAAGTTTTCTATTTAAAAAACACGAGAAACGATATTCTCCAAAATAAGTAAGATGTGTCAGGAGTAAATTTCCAACCTACAGGTAGCAATGTTAGTCTTAATCATTCCCCAACTTGAAATGTTTTTCACTTGCCTAAGAGTGTAAAATGAGTATTTATTAAAATGTAGTTACTTATCATATACATTCCAATTAATTCATTTTGGGGATCAAGGGATGATGACAAAATTTACTGAACACCTATTATTTGAGAAGCATTTTATATTTATTATCTTATTTAGTTCTTAAACCAATGATCACACTCATCATTTCCATTTTGTAAACTTGATATTAATGGAGTTAAATAATTTGTCCTAAAATAGATTACCAAACAAGTGAATTGCAAAACTGGGATTCAATCTCAAGTCTTACTGGCCTGAAAGCTTAGGGACTTTTCACTATTCCACATGGCCAGCCTGAAGAGAGAAAATTTTGTTTCAAAATTCTTGGGTAGACCAGAGCTACCCACCTTTGGATAAAAGCTGCACAATAACTTAATGATTTAGTGCACAGAGAGAGAACAGGGTGCTTGGGTCAAGGTGAAGGAGTCATTATTCAGATATCTTTCCTTCCACACCAAAATAGAAACTTTTTTTTTAATTAAAAATAGAGAGCCACACTTAAAAAAAAAAAAAGTGAAAATATTCATGTTGCAAAAGCAGAGGAAACCTACAGCAAAAGCAGAGATTAAAGTATTATAAGCCAGATGACCCTATAACCATTATATATATGATGGTACTTCAGGGACTGCATAGTTATGAAAGTTAAATCTGCCATACACATAGCAAGGAACAAGAAACTGCTCTCCATGTGAGTCTAGGAAGCAAGACTATACTGCTTATCCATTTATAAGACCTAAATACCTCTATTCATTCACACAAAATTACAACTAGAAACATTCCCTTTGTCTGAGCACAGAAAGACTGTATGAAATCTGGACTAGTATTGATATATAACTGAGATAGATATTAAATTTTATCAAATGTTTTAGCAACTATTTTGGATTAAAGTCATCCATAATATAACAGATGGATATTTTCTAGTAATTTATAAATACAAAATCTAACATCAAGCTTAATAGGAAAACACTAGAAGATGATAAGTGGCTTCTAGCTAACAAAGACAAAGAAGAGAGAAAGAAATGTGTCCTACAACTTGAAGGAAAAGAGGCTAATTTAACATTACTTACAGATGATAGCATTATAGAAATTGAAAAAACAGAGTAAACATCAAAACTATTACAAACTATAAGTCTTCAATAAAAAACAGCCTTCAATAAAAGCCACAATGATTTCAAAAGCTTAATGTGAGAGAATATATAAAATATGCTCAAACAAGATAATATAACTAAATGATAATTAGCAAGAAAAATGAAAACCTTCTAAGAAAATACTTTACAATGCTCCTGAGAGACAGAAAAATCCTGATCAAAAGAAAAACCCACCTATTCTTATGTAAGATTTACAGCATAAGGTTATTAATTTTCCTTCAATTAGTCTACAAACCTAAAGCAACCCAACCAAATTAAGAAAAAACTTTATTTTTAATGAAACAAGCTAATTCAAAACTTCATGGGAAGAAACATACAAGCAGTAATAGCCACTACATCATAACATTTATGTTATGGAATGAGCTGTGTCTTACCAAACCATAAAGTTGAAGCCCTAACCTCCAACTTAGAATGTGACTGTACTTGGAGACAGGGCCTAATTAAGTTAAAAGGAAGCCATTAGGATGGACTCTAATCCAATCCAATGGGGTGTCCTTATAAAAAGAGGAGAATATGGGGGATACCCAGAGATACCAAAGGCTGCTCACACACAAACAAAAGGCCATGTAAGGACACAGAAAGAAGGCAAAGAACTACAAGCCAAGAAGAGAGGACTCAGGAGGAACCTCACCTGCCAACACTTTGATACTGGGCCTCTAGGTTCCAAAAGTGTTAGAAAATAACACTATTGTTTAAGCCACTTATTCTGCTGTATTTTGTTATGGCAGTCCTACAGACGAATGCAATACATTCCACACAAAATTAGCTAGCATAACTATCAGGCAAATATGCTTATGAGTTAGGATTTTAATAATAGAAATTGATGTTATTAATAATCTGGCCCTGAATGTTGGAAACAATCATAAACTGTAGAGCCAAGGAGCACTACTTGCTTGAGTTACTATGGGAATCACCCAAATGTTTTCTACCCACCAAAAATTCTATTAAAGTAACAGTAATTTAAACTGGTTAAATAATATTAAACTGGTTAAATAATTCAACCTGCAGTATTTTTCCTCCTAGTCTTCTCAGCTACCATATATGAGTAAATTAAAGTATTTATTACCTGTTCTCTACATACAGATATAGGTAACATTAGGGATATAAAAAGATTTTGTATGAACAAGATCCTTTAACTTTTACTAGAGAAATGAGACCGATGTCCAAAAAATGTAAGCAAGAATGAAATATTCCAATATAAAATAATACTTGTATGTTGGCTAACTGAACATAATAATAAAAACATAAAAATTAAAAAAAAGAATAGTTGTAGATATTTTAAATTCTCATTCTAGTTAGTGGGCAGTTTCCCAGACTTTCACATCTTTTTTTTAAATCTACAATTTCCTTCCTTTCTCTCTCTTTGTCCTTATTCCTTGAAACTGTGATCAAGGGTTAGTTTCTATATAAAACCACCTTGGGGATACCTGGGTGATTCAGTCAGTTAAGCGTCTGCCTTCAGCTCAGGTTATGATCCCAGCCAGGGTCCTGGGATCAAATCCTGCATCGGGCTCTGTGCTCAGCGGAAAGCCTGCTTCTCCCTCTGCCTCTGCCTGCCACTCTGACTGCTTATGCTCTTTCTCTGACAAATAAAATATTTAAAAAAACAAAAAAACAAAATACTTTGCCCAACCACCCCAACGCCTGTTTGTGCACCCTCTGCAAAATGTCTCAATAGCGCATGCTATAAACATTTGCTTGCATGCTTGCCTCATCCAAGATGATGCTCATTCAACCTTATATACTTGGCACCTAGCACACTGCTGGAAAAACAGACGAGATGAGCCAAATAAATGAATTTAAAAATGAGGGCTGGACTATTTTAAAGGAAGTCAGAATATAATATTGTAAGGAACAAAGGAATGAGAAGAGGAGAGGAGACATTTGAGACCTCATCATGATCAAAGAATAAACCAAACCTAGCAGCATAGTTATCCTGAAAGAAAAATAACTGGATATGTCCAGTCTTGGAGTTCATCTGAAGTTATTTGCAATGAGAGACAAAACTAACATAATTTATTGTTCCTGGGATAAAATATTTGAGGACTAAATATATTTCCCTGTTTCTGTGTTCAACATAACAAACACTGCCAAAAGCAACCAAGCTGCTTGCTAGAGAAGATAAATTCACTTATTTGTGGAGCATAACAAATAGCATGGAGGACAAGGGGCATTAGAGAGGAGAAGGGAATTTAGGTAAATTGGAAGGGGAGGGGAACCATGAGAGACTATGGACTCTGAAAAACAGTCTGAGGGGTTTGAAGTGGCGGGGGGGGGTGGGAGGTTGGGGGTACCAGGTGGTGGGTATTATAGAGGGCACGGCTTGCATGGAGCACTGGGTGTGGTGAAAAAATAATGAATAATGTTTTTCTGAAAATAAATAAATTGGAAAAAAAATGTTATATAAAAAAAAATTGCCTTGGAAGGTAAATCTACGAACCAACCAAAATATCTTAAAGCCTAATAGCTCACTTCGAGACCCTCCTCCTACCATGTCCACCAAATCAAAAAAGTTATTTTGTTACGAACTCTGCCCAATTCCAGTTTCCTGCCGGGCAACATCCCCTTTAAATCATGTAAAGCCTTCCATCCTTTGTCCCAAGAGTTCTCTTTGTAGAGCCTGCTAACCATCACACAGGCATTCTTCCTTACCATAGTTTAAGTCTCAACAACTCAGGGTTGCTGGACACATTTTTCTAGTGATCTTTTTATGAAGCTGAAGGCCAATGGTAGGCTTAAAATGAACTTGACATAAACCCCAACTTTGAAGAACAGTTTAAGATGAGAAAGCTAATTTTTGTTCATTACCTTGTATTTTATTCTTTTCTCCAAAGAGGGTAAGTCATGAGCTAACATAAAAACACAAAGTATTTTTATTCATTTTTTTAAATGACAGGTAATGTTATAAATCTTTTCACTTGCTTCCTCTTATAAGTATTTCCTCATATCCTCATACTCTTAACTTTACTGTATGGTGTTACCTGAAAAATAATAATTTACCAGCTTTATTAAGACCCAAGTATATACTACAGGAAATGTGCATTTTCTATGATAGAATCCTCCAAGACATAAAAATGCTGCCTTTTAACTTTTTTTATTTTTAATTTCAAGTTTTTATTTAAATTCCAGTTAGCATCCAGTGTAATATTAGTTTCAGGAGTAGAATTTAGTGATTCATCACTTACATACTGTGCTCAACACAAGCACTCACCTTAATGCTGCCTCCTTTTCAAAATGCTTTTACCTTAACTAGTGAATGTCCATGAAAAGAAAAAGAATATACCATCACCATTCTACTGTAAGATGTGGTTTAGAAATTTTATATTGTAAGGGCACCTGGATGGCACAATCAATTAAGTGTCCAAGTCTTGTTTTGGCTCAGGTCATGATCTCAAGGTTGTCAGATGGAGCCCCCCAATCCCTTGGCTCCACACTCAGGGGAATCTGCTTGAGAGTCTCTCCCTCTGACCCTCCACTCCCTCCCCCACTCTCTCTCCCTCTCTCTCTGAAATAAATCTTTAAAAAAAAGAAATTTTATATTTTAGTTACTTTTTTATATTAAATGACAACCAGTTATCATCTCTGAAACCTGTAAACTGTGTTGGATGAACAAAACAAAAAAAATGAAAAATAATAGCAGTAACAAAGCAAGAACTTGGTAAATGGATAAATGGTTATAAATGGATATAATTCTAAGAAGTCCCAATTGGCTGTTATTCGAAGGAATATTCTGCCATTTTAAGAATTACTGATACCCAATATTTATCTTTTAGCCTTGTAAACTCCTTGCCCTTGTATGCTATTTTAATCACAATTCTCACAGCCCTTTTTTTTTTTGCCATTTTCCTCTACTGTTCCCCATCAGCATTACATATTTGCTTCTCTTTGTAGTTTATTGGACCCATACAGATTTTTTTTATTAATTTCACATTGCTAGGTTCTTATTAAGCTTATTGCATATGCCTTGCATAATTTTTACTCTTATTTACCCCATAGGTACAAATTTCTTCACTTCCTCAAAGTCAATTTTTTTTTAAAGATTTTATTTATTTGACAGAGAGGGATAACAAGAGAGGGAACATAAGCAGGGGGAGTGGGAGAGGAAGAAGTAGGCTTCCCACTGAGCAGGGAGCCCACTGCAAGGTTCTATCTCAAGACTCTGGGACCATGACCTGAGCCAAAGGCAGATGCTAAATGACTGAGCCCCCCAGGCATGCCCCCGAATCTATTTTTTTAAGACAGAAAGAAAATAATTAACACAGTTGAAACAGTCAAGGAAAAAATGTATTATTTTTAGGTACTAGCTTTTAATAAGTGATAGAAAGTCTTAAAATGAAATGTGTATCTATACAGTTGAAATAAATATAAAAATTTTAAAGAAAAAATACTAAACAAGAGGAAATTGAATAAAAGATTCCACTTAAGTGAATTAATTTTCATTGCTAGAAATCACAAAACATAATTTGACATTCAGTCTTCTAAATACATTTTCAGTGATATCTTGATGAAATGTCATGTTAGATACTAGAACACTGGCTCATAGTAGAGGTTCAAGGCCTATGCTTCTTCAAGTATATATAAATAAACTTACTGAAAATTATGGTGTTAAAATTTTCTGCTCTCAGCAAATGTTTGTAAACAGATTTCAGAAGGTTGTAGGCTTTTGGAGTAATGTACCATTAAAGGAACAGCTGCTACTGTTTTTTGTAAGAGGTCTCTTTACCAATGGTGTAACCAAAATTATTAGGTCATACCTAGTATCTGTTGCCATTGATCATTTTTGGTGATAGAGTAACATCTTTTCAGAGTCCTTTTCCTCTGGAACCATCAAAAATCACAAAAGAGTGATCCCCACCAGTTAAGGCCAATCGGAAAGCTGACATGTTCTTACATCTCCAAATATTTTTATTCAAGGAAGTCTGATTTCAGCTCCACCCAACCATCATTCCTCAGTTCTCACTGTTTGTAAAGCTTTGGGCCAGGCACCCAGGAGTTATGGAGACGAAAGCCACAAAAGATGATGTCAAGAAACTTGCCCTCAAGGCAATGCCTTCAAGCAAAAGAATAAGAAATACAAGTAACTGTAGTTCAAAGTGCAATGACATATTTGTACAAATGGATATAAAATAACTGTGATAGGGAGAACTGGGGAGAGATGCTATGACTAGAAAAGCCTTTAAGATTTTTCCAGTGGTGATTACGCATTATGTCAGGTCAAGTTGATTTGAATTATGAGAAAGAGAAGATATTTTAGGATAAACAGAGACAAAGATGTCTGAAACTGCATGGCTTGGTCAAAAATGGTGAAGTTTACAGAATAAGGAAGGATATGATACAAATAAAAACTGGAAAGTTATCTAGACCAGATTGTGAAGACCTTGAAGATCATGGTAAAAAGTTTGCATTCACACCCTCTGCCTCACATACATGCTCCAAAAGTAGCCAAGATTTCATCCAGGTTAGAATCACTTCAATAAGATCATACCCTCTAGAATTCATTTACCCCTTGAGACATTTTCATAAAATTGATTCTTTTTTTCCTACTCACATAATATTGATTCTTGATTTCTCACTCTCATGTTCTCAGGTTAAAACAAACTAATAATTTGTATTGAGCTTAAATTAATATTTTACATCTTTAACTTTATTACTCATAGCTAAATCTTTCTCCCACTTATTAAAACATTGAATGTAAATGACACTGGCTGACAGTTCTTCCATCTCAGCCTTGTGCAGAAAAACTACATGCCTCTCATGAAAATTATGTAACAATAGCACCTCATTTTTATATATAGCTTTATTGTTTGCCACTCATTTTCAAATACATTGCAAATCTGTCACATAGTGTAGGCAACTAACATTTTTTGTGCCCTTATTGTTTGTCAAGTACTATGCCAAGCTCTTTGTGTACAATGTTACAACCCCCATTTAGAAATGAGAATATTAAGGTTATTAACATTAAGGGACTTCAAAAGGTCACAAAACCAATAAATAGAGAGGAAATAGGGATTACCCTGAAATTTTTACCTTAACCATCATGCTATTGTTATTTCCAGTATAAACGCATACACCCCCCCAAAAGTAGTTTTGATATTTTAATCAAATCAACAAAACATTTTTGTAAATCAATTACTTTATAGACTTTGTTCTACAAAATTTGTTAATTCAATTTAAGCTAACATTAAATTCATCTACTTGTTCAATTCATCCAAAATTGTCAAAAATGTGTCATGTAATTTTTATTTATATGGGCTGCATCAGGCCAAGACAAAAATAATGCATTTGAAATTGGATGCCAAAGTTTATGCATTAGAGTATAAATAGTTGTACATGCACCAATGGCAGAGCAACCATTCTGAAGTCTAAATATCCATTTTTTATTTTAAAATTCTAAGTTTATTTTATCTTTTCAATATAAAACAGAGAGGTAGGAAAGGGACAGAGTAAGAGGGAGAGAGAGAATATTAAGCAGGATCCACACCCAGCATAGAGGCCAGCATCAGGGCAAGATCCTTAATCTTACAACCCTGAAATCATGACCTGAGCCAAAATAAAGAGCTGGCCACTTATGGGCACCTGGGTGGCTCAGTTAGTTAAGCAACTTCCTTTGGCTCAGGTCATGATCCCAGTGTCCCAGCATTGAACCCCGCCTCAGGCTCCTTGCTCTGTGGGGGAGCCTGCTTCTCCCTCTCCTGCCTAACACATGCACGCATGCATTCCCTCCCTCTCTCTCTTTCTCTGTCAAATAAATTAAATCTTAAAAAAAAAAAAAGTCATCTACTTAAATGACTAAGCCACCAAGGAGTCCAATGAAACACAATTTTGAAGAAAATTCTACAACTAAGCTTTCTGAGGTCAGGGTCAGAAAGGAAATGTTTAATGCCTCAAGTATTATCCTATTTCAAAATTTCATCCACTGAATGTTATAAAAGTGGCCCTGGAGGAGTTGAGGCTTTTATTTCACAGATAAGTAGGATGTTTCATGAGGCATGTCTTCTGAACACTGCTTGTGGTGTGCTTCTCTTCCTGTTGTCCAACCCATGGCATCAGCAAGGCTTTCCTATCCTTCTATCCTTCCAATGTAATAACACTTTCCTGTGAGATTACTCCTTGGATCCATTCTTGCCCCTCGTTACCAGCTGGAGAAAAAGAAATGAAGCCTAATAAAAACCACAGGAGTACTATTAAACTGAATTTAAGCAAACATTTTGTCAGAAAAAATAAGAAAGTTTTCTTCTTCTTTGTTAAGGAGATATCATTCTGATGCTATACATAATAGAACTAATAATAGAACAAGAAATTCAGGTCCTAAAAGCAAATTATTGGCCTGGTTCTACCAGAGAAAAGAGAAAAATGTCCTTTTGAGAAGCTTTGCTATCCTAAGATAATTCTAAAAATCTTGTAGTCTGAAACTCTAAATGATAACTGAAAATTTGAAAAAAAAAAAAAAATCCGAGATGGAAAACCAGGAAATAATAATACAGTAAGTGAGTGAAAACCATTTGTTCGAGGAAAGTACTAAGCTCTTCCTTAACAGAACTCTCAAGAAAACAAACACATGGGACCACTAATCAAAGAGAAGTAAAGGAGAGGAAAAATATATTAGATATAAAATATCACTATTTGGAGACAGATACAAGGAGTCTTCCTCTTAATAGATAACATGAGCCAAAAGAGCTTTACTGGCCATTTTGGGAATCATGATTGACCAACTCAGGGAGTTAAACTTGCTCTGCAGAGGACTGAACAGGCCTTGGGAAATCAGTAAATAAAATGGTAGTAATTATGATAACAACTTATCTACACTTTTTAACCTTAAGAATCCATTAAGGTAAATAGATGTATTCTTTCATAGAAAAGAGGATTTTTGGGTGCCTGGGTGGCTCAGTGGGTTAAAGCCTCTGCCTTCGGCTCAGGTCACGATCCCAGGGTTCTGGGATCGAGCCTCACATCGGGCTCTCTGCTCAGCAGGGAGCCTGCTTCCTCCTCTCTCTCTGCCTGCCTCTCTGCCTACTTGCAATCTCTAACTGTCAAATAAATAAAATCTTAAAAAAAGAAAAGGGGATTTTTTTCAAAACATTATTTGGCATACTATAAATAAACCATATTTACAATTTACAATTTATAGGCATGTATGTTCCAGAAAACATTAGCATGACAGTTCAAGCAAAACAATTTGAGAAATTTCTCACTTCATTTAGAGTTAGCAGCACTAGGAAATCAAGATTCCTGGTAAAAATGACTGCTTTACATCTTTTTTTTTTTTTTTTAAGATTTTATTTATTTGAGACAAAGACAGAGTGAGCAAGAGCAGGAATGGGGAGAGGGAGAAGTAGGCTCTCCCACAGGGCAGGGAACCCAATGCAGGGCTCAATCCCAGGACCCCGGGATCATGACCTGAGGTGTGCGTAGATGTTTAACTGCCTGAGCCACTGAGGCATCCCCACTTTACAGCTTTAATTAAAAAAAAAAAAAATCTATTTCAAAAATAGTTTTATTGATTCTGTATTAACCAGTAAAAAAAAAAAAAAAAAAACTTTAAAAAGGGGGTCATTCCTGTCTTTCATTATTTAATATACTTTCAACTTTCCCCGCTTCTAAATGTTCTTCTGCCTTTTCCTCCCTCCATTTCTTTGCTCTCCTTCATTATCAAAGGATGATGATGGTCACAAATGAGAATCTAGGTAAAAGAGTAACCCATAACATTGAAATCCTATCATAAGTCAGATACTTTACATATTATCCTCATTTATTTGTTTTTCCAACCTCTGAGAAAAAAATTATCTCCCACTTCACTGTATTTTAAATAACCTCCTCCTTAGAGTACAAATGATTTCATGGAACTGATTTCACATCTCTATTAGTCTAAGCTCCCGAAGGCAGGAACTGCGAAGGCACTGTATCTCCAGGGACCAGCCAGCTCAAGGTCTGGGACGGACAAGTGGTGCTAACATGTGTCAGTCATGCTAACGAGCTTTTTCTTAAAAAGGCCAGCAGAAAATATTATTGACTTGTGGGCCAATCTCTGCCACAGCCACTCGACTCTGCCATTACAGCATGAAAGCAGCCACAAATAATTCACATAAAGGAAATGGCATGGCTCCGGTCCTACAAAACCTCATCTACGAAAAGGTGGGCAGCCTGTATTAAAATAAAACTTTGTTCACCAAAAAAGGTGGACTGCCCACAGCACCATAGTCTGCCACCCACTACTACTGAAAAAGGTTAGGTGCTTATGAGTAGGCATAACCACAAAGGCTAAAGGGTGAATCTAAAACACTGCAGTTTAAGCGAGGATTATTTTAACTCTTACAGTTTGTCCATAAATAAAATATGGTCGTCCTCAGGTTTTTTAAACTTTATATAAATGGTATTGAGTAAATGGCTTCCTACAACATTATGTTATTAGAGAGGTCCCTGTTGACACCTGTAGCCACAACCTAATTTCATTATTTGTAACAATTGTATAATATTCAATTGTATCAGTAGACCACACTTTATCCCTATTTCTGCTGATACCTTTAGATCTCCAATTTTTAACTATCAAACAATGCTGCAACAGTCTTAATTCCCTTGAGGATGTGCAATAGTTTCCAAAGGGAAATACCTAGAAATGAAATTGCAGGCGTTAGACATAAGCAAATTCAGCTTTACTAAACAGTTCCTATGGAAGCAGAATTGACCATCAAAGATGTGTTACTATACAAATGGGAGCTCATCAATTTATAAGCTGATTAGCAGCATAGAATACATAAAATTATTGTTTGTATGTGGTTATAACTGTGTTGTTAATATGAATAACTATGCAGTATAATTTATTGTGCCATTTCTTTACTAATATGTAATGCCATTTCCATTATTATATCTAATATCTATATAGAGGGGGACTGGCTTTAGTTTTTTGTTCTATTCCCTTTATCTATCTCTGCTTCAATAGCATTACATTTGACTACCATTGCTTTATAATCTCTATCATTTATAATGTATTATTGTTTTGTAATTTTACCTTCAAAACTGTTTTTAGCAACTCTTGGCATTTTGTTCTTGCATATAAAGAATACTCAGGGGCGCCTGGGTGGCTCAGTGGGTTAGGCCGCTGCCTTCGGCTCGGGTCATGGTCTCGGGGTCCTGGGATCGAGTCCCGCATCGGGCTCTCTGCTCAGCGGGGGGCCTGCTTCCTCCTCTCTCTCTCTGCCTGCCTCTCTGCCTGCTTGTGGTTTCTCTCTGTCAAATAAATAAAATCTTTAAAAAAAAAAAAAAGAATACTCAGAAATTCTCTCTTCAAATATTGTTTCTCTAATTTTCTATTATTTTCTCTTCTTCTATATGTCTTCTAGAAGTCTCTCAATTTATTTTCCATCACTTAAATTGCTCTATTCTTTTTTTGATTTAATTGCTTTCTCTATACTTTGCTCTGGGTCAGCTCCTTACACTCTCGTTTAATTAATTAGTTTCTTTCTACATTAGTTTCTCTCATTGCATCACTTGCAGGAAGTATGAGGAAGAGAATATTCAGGAATCCCCAGTTGGCAGTCAAACTAATTTTTCCAGGAAGCAATATTGCACAAACAGCTTTTTTTTTTTAATGGTATTAGTATCCATGGACATTTCAGGACTGCTGTGGATTGAAGAGGCTTTTAAGAACTCTTGTGGGAAGTAGTCACTATATAAAAAAATTTGGTTCTAAGAGAAAAATGTATTCTAGGTTCCACACAATGGACTTCAAAATGAATTTTTAAAATACAAATGGTTTGTGAGGTAGGAATTTCTTTATAAACAAACTCACACTTTTTTAATGGGAGTTAGATTTTATTTATATATGTCTCACGATCCCAACTCCCTCCATTTGTAAAAAGATTTTATACTGACCTCCAAAAATACCTATCATCTTAAAAACATAAGAAAAATATTTGTTCTCTAAAAGCCAAGTCTAAAGCCTAGGAAAGATTTTCTTTGACACTAAAGACAAATTATAATACTAAAGAATGCAAATAGCCAGAAGCCTCACTGAAGAGAATTGCCTGGACAATTTTGTAAGAATTTCGTGAATATTCTCTTAATCATTGAGCCAACAAACACCAAACTAAATGCAGCCTTCCATACCACCATATGCTCATGGATACATGGTGAAATTTTGTATACATGATCCTTAATGTGATGGGAAAATAAGTTTATTCTCATCCATACCACCATTAGCTGCTTCATCTGCCATAATTTTAAATACCATATCACTGGTTCTTAAAACAAGTCCCATGGTAAACTCTTCACATAGGGATGCTCAAGGAAAAATTATTAAACAAATATCATACTTGGAGTCTATTCACCTTGGCATTTTTGATACTTCTTTCCTTTCCCTCTCTTTCTCCAACTCAAACATCAACCACTTTTTAAGAAATATTGTATCTTCTTCTATTTCAACAGAATTCCTCCTTCAATGCTCTAAATTAGTGCTTCCCTACTTATATAAAATTCACAATTTCACAGTAACTTCATTGCAAAGTAATTACCATCTAAGAAATTCATAAAGGATCTAACTTAATATTAACAAAAACATAATGAATCACTTTTCTTAGAAGTAGGTGCATTATAAAAAAAAAACTTGTCTCAACACAAAGGAATATTATTTATAACAGTAGATTACCTAACAGTATTATAGATGATGTGATAGATGACATATGATAAACTTATTTTCCCACCACATTAAGGATCACGTATACAAAATTTAACCACATATCCATGAGTATATGGAACACTGAAATACAAATCAAATATTCCCTACTTCTATGAATTTGACTAATTTAGATACCTCATATAAGGGGAAACCTGCAGTAGTTTTTCTTCTGTGACACATTTTTCACTTAGCGTGTCTACCAGAACAATCCAGGTTGTGGCAAATGGCAGGTTTTTGGTTTTTTTTTTTTTTTTTAAGGCTTAGTAATAACATTTCTTTTTTTTTTTTTTATGCTTAGTAGTAGCACTTTTTTTTAGCTTATCTGTGGATGGATACTTGGATTATTCCCATATTTTGGCTATTGTGAATAATACTGCAATGAATATGGAAGCACAGAGATCTCTTTGAGATCCTGATTTCATTTATTTTGGTACCCAGAAGTAGGATTGTTGAATTATATAATAGTTCTATTCTTAATTTTTTAAGAAAACTCCACATTGTTTTTCATAGCTGTTCCATCATCTTACATTCCCACCAATGGTATATAAGAATTCTAATTTATCCTTCAGCTCCGGTCATGATCTCAGAGTCCTGGGATCAAGACCCGAATCGGGCTCCCTGCTCAGTGGGGAGTCTGCTTCTCCCTCTCTCTCTACCTGCCTCTCTGCCTACTTGTGATCTCTCTCTGTCAAGTAAATAAATAAAATCTTTAAAAAGAAAAGAATTCTAATTTATCTATATTCTCACCAACATTTATTTTGGGGGATTTTTTTGGTAATAGTCACTCTGGCCAGTTTGAGGTTCTACCTCATTGTACATTTGATTTTCATCAAATGATAGTTCCTGACATATTACCAGGGAACCTGATAATTAATGGTCTTGAACATCTTTCCACCAAAAAAGGGGGAGATGAGAGAGGTTCAAAGAAACTTTGAGAGGTGTTGCCTATGCCTATTACCCTGTCGTAATGAAATCCACATGGTCCAAAATCAGCAAATGGTATGCATTAAATATGTATTCTTTGTATATCAACTATACTGCAATAAAGCAGCTTTAAAAGTATAAATTAGATTAATGGTTTTATAGAAGAAACAATATCCTAAATTGAATATATACACATATAATTTGAAAATACTTAACAGTAAGTCAAGGGTGGAATGTATTTGTTGGTATCTGGCAAACTAGAAAATATATCATGACACTTCTGAGCCATTCAGGTCATGTATGATTCACCCAAACAGGAGTAACTGCTGGACTTTCTCTCTAAGGAGTGCTATCTACAGAGACTAATTAACCTCAACATCACAATGTACCAGCAAATTCAACTGGGATTTACCTGGGGCAAGAAATTATTGTTAGTGGGGCACCTGGGTAGCTCAGTTAGGTGTCTGCCTCCAGGGTGCCTGGATGGCTCAATTGGTTAAGCAACTGCCTTCAGCTCAGGTGATGATCCTGGGGTCCTGGGATCGAGTCCTGCACTGGGCTCCCCCTACTCTGCAGGGGGCCTGCCTCTCCCCCAGCTTGTGCATGTGCTCTAGTGGTCTCCCTCCCTCTCTGTGTGTCTATCAAATAAATAAACAAAATCTTAAGAAAAAGAAAGGAAGAAAGGAATGATGGTTGGATGGACGAAAGGAAGGAAGGAAGAAAGAAAGGAAGCAAAGGAAAGAAAAAGTGTCTACCTTTGGCTCTGGTCATGATCCCAACCTCCTGGGATGGAGTTCTGCATGGGGGTAGGGTGGGGGTTGACCCTGCTCAGCAGGGAGTCTTCTTCTCCTTCTGCCTTCCTCTCTCCTGCTCATTCTGTCTCTCTCAAATAAATAAAATTTTAAAAAAGAAAATAGCAATATCTAAATGGATTACAGAATTTAGGGCTTATAAATATTAAAACAAAATAGGCTAGCTGAGAATGCCTGAACTCAGACTCAGGAATGGAATATATACATGTAACTCAAGTTTCTCTGTGACCCAAAGGTCATGGACAGATCTCAAATTACACTGGCTCTTGCCTGCATTTTCCTTTCACCTAACATCCATTCTGCCGTGTAACTTGCAAGCCTTTCTGGTAGAACTCAGAGGATGATTTCTCTACACCTAGCAAACTCCTCAAAGAATCTCTACAACTTCCCCTACTCAGTCTTGGCATGCACTGGAATGGCCACCTCTCACCAGACACTATGCTAAAACTAGAAGGGAAAATAAAGGGTAAGCATTAGTAAAAGCCTCTGAAGCTGGAAAAGTTAAGAAACGGATTTCCCTCTAGAGCCTCCAGAAGGATGCAACCCTGTATTCTTTCCAACACTTTGAGTTTAGCCAAGTAACACTCATTTCAAACTTCTGACCCCCGGAACTGTAAGGTAATAAATTGCTACTGTATTAAGCCACTCAATCTGTGATAATTTGTTATAGCAGCAATAGGAAACTAATATAGCAGGGAACTAAATCTTTCATGGCCCAATTCAAATTATCTTTCCCTTCTGTTAGGTGGGTGTGACTTCCTAATAGTCTACCACGTCCTGATCAATAAGCACTGGTTCTGATCTATAAACATCTGTTCCAGAATTTCTGTTAATGTCATCTTGAACACTCATTTGCAGAGATTTTTCTGTTTCTCTCTTTCTTATAAGTCTTATTGTCTATATGCCCATGTCTCTAATTGTTCTGTTGTTTGTATCTGTACCTCCTTCAGTTGGATTCTCAGGAAACCACTGGGTGCAGATACCTTCTCTTTGGAAAGGGTTTGTTTGGTGGATGGAGAGTCCTTTTGACTTCTTTTTTTGTTGCTTTGTCCTTCTGGCTCATTCTTTTGGAAGAAAAAACATTGGAAGGTTAATCACCACCTGAAAAAGCATTTCCTGTAATGCTGAAGTCACTGGTTCTATTGGGTATGTATGTATGTTTGTATGTATGTTTGTGTGTGTGTGTGTGTGTGTATGTGTCTGATGTGTGTCTGTGTGTGTGTGTGTGACAGAGTCAGACTTACTTTATGGTTAGGACAGCCTAGGTTTTTGCTGTGAAATCATCTTATTCACACTGTGTGTGGGCAACACCCAAGGGAGTTGAATGAGAAAGATGTTTATCCAGGCATTTCCAAGGCTTCCCTCGGAGTGCTGAGATTTCAGCAAATTTGTGATAGAGGGGAAGAAGATGCTAGGAGAACTTGGGAAGAAGCACATGCCAGCTGTAAGAGCAAATGACCGGAAAATGGAAAATGGAGATCAAAACAAAAGAACCACAAAACATTCTTTCTCAGGGGAGGAGAATGCAGAAGGACTGGAGGCTGAGGAAAGAAATCATTCTATGATCAATGCTGTTGACTTCCGGTTTTGTCAACATTTATTCCAATCACCTGAATGTCTGTAACTTTCCACATCTGACCAATTTTCCTATGCACTAGCAGAATATCTTAAAAATAAACATTGAAAAGGATTACTGAATAGTTCGTCAACTAGCTAAGATTTCTTTTCCAGTCTAGTACACAGTATAAAGATTCAAGTAATAAATCTTAATGATTCTTGAAAAAGGAAGGAAGGCAGAATTTAGGTTAAAATACAAGTGGCAAAGTGAACGTGGGATTTCAGCTGCTTTTCTACATGCAGCTAAAATGTTAGATGCAGAGTTTGTTATTATTGGGCGAGCACATATCATGTCAGGAGGTCTTAGTAACTTTGGCAAGCAAGAAAGCCAATGGAAAAGTTTCTCTTGTTAACAAAAAAATCTCTTTTTTAAGGACTCATGAAAGGTATCCATCACAGAGTTCAGAAATCCATGAGGAAAAAAAAAATTAAAAAGATACTATTTTTGCTCTGGCTTTCATGTTTTTATTTCTCTCTTTACAGAAATAAAACTGAGTATTTCTTTCTTCAAAGGTCAATGAATCATGATATTGGAACTGTGCCAACTCACAAATGTAGTTTTTGCCCCTGTGGTCTCAGGCAAAAGTAACTGGCCTTCACATTCTAAATGTATGGATAATAAATGCCCAAAGACGAAGTACATTAAGTCTTAGAAACATAAGGTAAACATTTGGTGAGTTTTCATTGAAAACACTAAAATATTTTTTCCAGGTGTTATTTCTTCACAGTAAATTTGAAGACTGTAACATTTTTATAAAGATGTTCTCACTCACAAAATCTCTTTGAACATATATGAATTTTTGCATATGACAGGGACATTAAAAAACACATTCTTAGTCGTCTTTTTTTTCCAAACTTGATTTATGATCATCTGACATTACATAGTCTTTCTCCCTTATAACCTGCTATTGTGCACCTTTTTTCCTCAATACAAAATTACTGTGTAGCTTGAGTAACCTAAAGCCATCAGAATGGAAACAACAAAAATATCTTGGCCTTGGAAATGTACATATCTTATGTGAATTTAATTAAAACGCATTTACATGTATCTTTGTGTGAGACGTTCAAAGTTTTCATGATTTCTATATTTGAGCATTATACCATTCACCAAAGACAAATCTTATTTTAAAAAGTGATAAATTAGAGGCTCCTGGGTGGCTCGGTCAGTTAAGCAATGCCTCTTGATTGTGGCTCAGGTCATGATTTTGGGCTTGTGAGATTGGCTTTCGCTGGGTGTAGAGCCTGTTTAAGAGCCTCCCTTTCCCTCTTCCTCTCCTTATGCCCGCTCCCCTTTAAAAAAAAAAAAAAAGAAAGAAAAAGAAAGAAAAGTGATAAATTAAAGAGGAATCTAAGAAAGTCTGATTATTATACCTAAAATCCATTTCCAAATAAAGCTCTTGCTTCTGCATGAAATAACTTTGTCCCATATGAGCTGTATCTTGGGCCAGGACTCATTTGAGTTCAGATCCTAAGACAACCATCCATTGCTTGTCAAAAGGAAAACCATCCTATAAGATGGCATGGTACTCTGTAATGGGAAAGGGGGAGGGTAGACAAATATGAGGGACTTATTCACTACTCAGATTCTCTTCTTAGAAAGTAGGGACTCCTGGGTGGCTCAGTCATTAAGCGTCTACAGCTGGGGTCATGATCCCAGGGTCAAGATCCCAGGGTCCTGGGATCAAGCCCCACATTGGGCTCCCTGTTGGCAGAAGCCTGCTTCTCCCTCTCCCACTCTCCCTGCTTGTGTTCCCTCTCTCAATTTTTCTCCCTCTGTCAAATAAATAAATAAATAAAATTTAAAAAGACAGTCGATACAGATACACAGCAAGTCCTACAGTTCCTCTTCCAAAATATTTTTAATATCCATGCTCTCTTTCTACCCCATTACCACCACATTATCTAGACCACCATCTTCTAGTCTATGGCTGGACCAAAGCCATAGCCTCCTAACCTGGTTTCTCCACTAGTTCCACTTCCCTCTCAAAAACTAATTTTCATATAGCAGCCAGAGTGTTCTTTTAAAGAGTACATAAGATAATGTCATTCACTGTATTAAAATTCTCCAGTGACTTCTTATTACATATCAACTTCAAATATATAAAACACAAAATTCGATCTGGTATGGGAGCACCTGGGTAGCTTAGTTGGTTAAGCAACAGACTCTTGATTTCAGCTCAGGTCATCATCTTAGGGTCCTGAGATCATGCTCAGCAGGGAATCTGCTTAAGATTCTCTCGCTCTGTCTCTCCTTCCCCTGCCTCGTGCTCTCTTTCTCTCTAAAAGAAATCCTTAAAAATTTTTTTCAAACCGGTATGATCTGTTACCTATTGCCAGCTTGGTCCTCATTCTGTTCTTCATGCTGCCAAAGTCTCTCTGAACTTGCAATTTGAGGGCTCCCTCCAAATAATCTCCTGGGGCTCCCTGCTCAGTGGGGAGCCTGTTTCTCCCTCTCCCTCTGCCTGTCCCTCCAGATATCTGCTTGTTCTCTGTCTCTGTCTCTGTCAAATAAATAAATAAAATGTTAAAAAAAAAAAAAGAAAGAAAGAAAGCATGTTCATGTTGCTCTTTCTTAAAACGACAATAACAACCTCCTATCTCCTGCCCCAGGCCAGCTTCCTCTTTTTCTTCCTTCAGGTCTCAGTTCAATTATTTTTTCAAGAGATCTTCCTCTAAAGCAGTGATGCTCAGTTTTCATTGTGTATCAGAATCACCTAGGAAGCGTACGAGCTTTTAGCTGACCAAGACCCACTCCCATGAAGTAATCTGAGTAGAACCCTAGCATCAGAACTTAAGCAAAACAAACCAAACCTCTACAGGTGATTCTAACTGCAGTTATTAGTGGCCTACAGAACCTCACCATCTCCTCTCCCCATCATATCCACTATTAGAGTATCTCGTAGTATGTGTCATACTCTGTAATCATCTTGACTTGTTTTCCTGTTATCTTTTTCTACCACTAAAATGTTAATTCCACAAGGGCAAGGAAACTTTCCGCCTATTTACTACCATATACCCAATGCCTGACATCAGTGAAGGGAAGACTGAAGGTCCTTCAGGTCAGCAAATGGAGAAGTTTGAAGCATACAAAAGATGGCCTGGAGAATCCATTAAGTAGAGGTGATATAAAACAAGAGAGAAAGTGGTGAAAATAGATGAAAGAACCAGAAGCTGAATGAGGAGAATGAAGCATGAGCATAAATCATAGACCACAAAATAGTCTGTTGGGCCACTGTCTCTTCCAGTAAAACCTAATGTTCAAAGACTAAAACTGAGTCCTTTTTGGTGAGTGCCTAACATATCTTAAATTGTCTCATACAGTCTCAGGTCCACACAAACACAATGCCTACTTTATTGACACAGAGATTACAACTATCTCATTATTGATTTTTAACATAGAGAAGCCTTATTTTAAATGTTGAAGTGGTCTCATTTTATTCATACCATTTTTAATAACATATGTTCTTAAAAACATATTACATTTACTTACCTTCTTTCAAAGAATCTGCTGAAGGAAATTTAATATTAATTTGATAACTCCAGGATTTTCAGTTAAATCTTTTGCTGTATTCATGTAACTTTGATATCCTTAAGAGATCTTAAAACATATATACCATTATTATAAAAGTCTTTGGAATAAAAGACTTAATGGTTCTCAACTCTTCCTTTTAAGTTCTCTTTTTTTAGGTTTACAGGAACTCTGCTCCTACCTAAATGCCCTCACTGCTTAGCTTGTTTATATATTCACCTGTTTTATATATTCGGAGTTTTGAAAGTTAATGACTTTTTTAAACAAATGCAAACACAACCACACGGTGGTCCCATGCTTGGCTATGATTATAATCACCTGGAAAGCTTTTTTTTTTTAATTTTTTTTAAGATTTTATTTATTTATGAGAGAGAGCAAGCGAGCAAGAGAGGGAGAGTAGGAGCAGTGGGGAGGGGCTGAGAGAGAGGGAGAAACAGACTCTCCACTGAGCAGGGAGCCTGACATGACCCAGGGGCGGGCTCAATCCCAGGATCCCAATATCATGGCCTTAGCTGAAGGCAGATGCTCTACCTACAGAGCCACCCAGGTGCCCCAGGAATCTCCTGGAGAACTTTAACATCCATGAATGTCTGCCTCCTTCTTCAGACCCTAGAATTCTTGATTTAATGGACTAAAAATGTGGCCAGGACATTAGTTGGCTTGTTTAGGTTTTTTGGTTGGTTGGTTTGTTTTTGGTTCCCAGGTGATTCTAAAACATACCTCATTAGGAACTGGAAGGAACAGTGCAAAAAGCAGCTGGAACCCAGGCAGTATTTCACTCTCTCTCTGCGGGTGAGTACATATGTCCCCAGGCTACTTTCTCTGCTTTGCTTTGCATGGGGAAGGTAAGTGACCCTGTTGTTCCTACCTATAAATGTTCTTCAGTTTCTGGAGCCAAATGAATCTAACAAATACCTTGGTTTGTTTCAAAGTCTCAGGAGCAAGACGTCATCACTCCTGTTGGGCCTGTGCCTACCCATACTCCCTCCAGGAATAAGCAGGAAGCAAAGTCAGATTGTAGAAATAGACACGGGTTTAAGGTAAACAAACTATAGGTATACTTCACCGTTGGTGAGAGTTTTGGAGAGAAATTCTCAGAAATTGGCATGTGGTATCTACTTACAGAATCCTCTCAGTAGGACAATGGGCCCTCCAAATTTTGCATAACAAAAAAGCCTTAACTCTTAGTTCCTCTTTGACCCATATTATATCATGAAATTAGTAGCTTTCATTAATTGGAAGCTCCCACCTAGTCTCATATTAAAAGCTCTAATCCAGAAGCACTGTTTTGGTTTTTGGGTTTTTTTTTTTAAGTTCGTCTCAGAAGATTTTAAAGAGTTAAATAGCTCAAAAAATAATTAAGTAGCTTAAAGCTGAACTGTATCAAGGAAACAACCACAGAAAAAGGTTTCCACATCTAAGAGGTCTAATCATTTACCTGTGCATGCTTAGACAAGTAGCAGAACTTAGCAAACACGCAGCAGAAGAACAAGTCCATCCTGTTTCCTTTTACCAACCCCACTGTAACCAAACTAATGTGAGTTTGTTCTGAGGTGAGTTAGTGATAGAGGCTACACCAGGTGGATTTCTCACACAAAGTAATCTTTATTTGCAGCAAATAAGGAGATCACAAGAATAACTTCCAAAGCAGGGACTCCCTGAGCAAGGGCTATCGAGTTCTCTTTATCTAGGATTTAGAATGAATATTCATAGAGGGAAGCTTTGTCATCACACACAAAGGCAGGCTTAGATTGGACAGATGCACTCAGAAAATAGGCCTACAGGGTGCATCCTACTGTATGTTAATGAAGATTGTGCAGGTGGTGGGTATTATAGAGGGCACGGATTACATGGAGCACTGGATGTGGTGAAAAAATAATGAATACTGTTATGCTGAAAATAAATCAATTTAAAAAAATGCTTTACAAAGTACCCCCCCCAAAAAAATTGTGCTCCTTGGGTGGAGACTTTAACGTTATAATGAAGCACAGCTAACTGTGGGGCATGCGGAAGGAGCTATGGGCATATTCTGAGAGCCAGTATAAACTCGATAGGGTCTTGGACTTGTTTTCCCTGGTAAGGAATGCAAGATCTTGCTTACTTTTGAAACATCACTGGGAATTTTACTGCTGATTTATTTCTGATATGGTTAGGCTGCTTCCTGGCCTGGTAGGGACAGTTGGTTTCTGCATTCCCTTTGTTCCCTTAAAATCCTTAAAGGCTGAGGTTTTTGTGTTGCTTGCTTACTTGCTTGCCTGCATGCGTGTGTCTTGTGACTCTGACATCTCCCAGGAAGTTCTGCAAGAAGTGGGCTTGGGCCTGTAGAGTGATAAGGCACAGACGATGGAAAATAGCTGGGGCCAAAAATGACTTCTCTTGTGCACAAAAGCTGTATCTCCTCTTTCTTTTTCTGAGTACCCCTCACTCTTTCCACTTACAACTAGAAACACTGCCCAATAAAACGGATAGTGGTCCCTGGACCAGCAGTGTCAGCATCACTGCAAACTAACAAATCCTCAGGCTCCACACTACCCCTAGGAATCAGAAACCCTGGGAGTGGGGCAGAGAAATCTGCACTTTTTTTTTTTTTTAGATTTTATTTATTTATTTATTTGACAGACAGAGATCACAAGTAGGCAGAGAGGCAGGCAGGGAGGAGGAAGCAGGCTCCCCGCTGAGCAGAGATCCCGATGTGGGGCTCGATCCCAGGACCTTGGGATCATGACCCGAGCCGAAAGCAGAGGCTTTAACCCACTGAGCCACCCAGGCGCCCCAAGAAATCTGCACTTTAAACAGCCCTCTAGTTGACTCTTTTATTTCCTAGCTAATTTGTACCTATAAATACATAAAAACATTGAGTAAGCCAAGTAGAATATTTGCAAAGGTAAACTAAAAACTAACCAGTTTATATCCATTCCGTCAAAGGATATAAATTCCAAAATAATTTAAAATGCAAAATGCTGTTCTACCAGTAAACATCAGCACTTTCTGCTAGGTGCTTCTCACCAGGAATCCATTTGGGGATCTGACCCAGAAACTGATCAAGCTTAAATAGTTACAGTAAGTGTAAGTGAGATGTTCTTGGCTTTTAGTCATTCTATACTTCAAAGTATTTTGTCCAGGAATTTGGATGCTTTGAAATATTTACAATAATAGAATAGTAGAAATAGAAAAGGCTTACATTTATCTGTCAATTAACTAATCCTATAATAAGCATTCATTGAAAGCCTACCACAGCCAAACATGGGATACAGGGAAAACAAGACAAACACAACCCTGTATTCAGAGAGCTCAGAGTCCAGAAACACAGAAGGTCTCAGGATGAAGGTAAGCTTCCCCAAAGGAGTAATTTCAACTGGAACCTTTAAAAATGTGATGGCTTGGTGTGCCTGGGTGGCTCAGTGGGTTGAAGCCTTTGCCTTCGGCTCAGGTCATGATCCTGGGGTCCTGGGATCGAGCCCCACATCGGGATCTCTGCTCAGCAGGGAGCCTGCTTCCCCCTCTTTCTCTGCCTGCCTCTCTGCCTACTTGTGATTTCTGTCAAATAAATAAAATCTTTAAAAAAATAATGTGATGGCTAATTTTCTGTCATCTTGATTAGGCCACAGGGTGCCCAATCAAATATTATTTTATGTGTGTCTGTGAGGATGTTTTTAGGAGAGATTAACTCAGCAGACTGAGTAAAGCAGATTGGCTTCATTCCTGTGGATGGACCTCATCCTATTAATCGAAGGTCTGAATAGAACAAAAAGGCTAATCTACCTGAAGAAGGAAAATTCTTTCTGCCTGTCTTTGAAGTGGAAATCAGCTTTTTTTCCCTGCCTTTAGTCTCAAAATCAGTCATCAGCCCTTCCTGGGTCTTTAGATGGAAACTATACCAGCTCTCCCTGTACTCAAGGCCTTTGGACTCAGACTGGAACTCAACATCAGCTCTCTGGGTCTCCAACTTGCCTCCATGATCATATGGGCTAATCCCCATATACATACATATATATATACACACATACATATTTACACATATATATATTTCTCTTATGAACTCAGACTAATAAAAGGAGGAGTAAAAATTATACAGATAATGGTGAAAATTTAAAAAAGAAAGCTCTGGGGTGCCTGGATGGCTCAGCCAGTTGCGTGTCCAACTCTTGATTTTGACTCAGGTCATGATATCAGGGTCCTGGGATTGAGTCCTGCATCAGGGTCCTTGCTCAGCAGCAAGCCTCCTTCTCCCTATGCCTGCTGCTCTCCTTGCTTGGACTCTCTCTCTCTCCCTCCAACAAATAAATAAATAAATAAATTCCACACAATATAAACAGCTTTAAAATAATCTCTTCTTAACAGCATAATCATGATTCTGCTCCCTTCAGTTATCTCAGGATGCTGTTTCAAGAATATTCAAAAAGGATTCTGGTCACTTAAAAGAGCAAAGATGGGGAAAATGGAATGTGACAATACGTGGGGAACACAAGAGATATGCAGGAGGGTGGCAAGAAACTACCTTGGCTCAGGAAGTCAGGCAGAACCTCAGAGGATGATAAAGGATGAAACGGGGGTAAGAAATAGAAAGAGGAGAAAGGAGATCATAAAATGAAACTATTGTAGAATATAAGCCAATGGTATGAATACAATAAGCCAACTAAAATCAATCTCTTATTTGAAAATCTAAATGTTAGAATATTTCACTGTTGCCTATAACTGATGGAGAAAGTGTTCCAAAGGCCACACACATAGCATTGGGCCATTTAGAATAGCAATTTTCCAAGGGAAAGTTTAGCTTCTTAGACTCTGCACACAGTGATTAAGCACAGGAAATCAAATTGTGTATTGAAGTCAAAATTTGCAGGACCATCAAGTACTGTATAAACTATTAAAGGGCCTTAAAAAAGATATATATATATATATATATATATATATTTTAATTTTAACATCATAAAGGGATTTTCCAATTCAGTAAATTCTTCATATATAGTTAATGGTATCAAATACTCTATAAAAAATTTCAGAATAACTCAGTCTTATTTCTAATGAAAAACATTGAAAAGTATCAACAAACTCAGCCTTGTCTTAGCAAGAGAAGTCACAATAAATGGGCCTCTAAGCTGCTGCCAGTTTTGTTTTCATTCTTAAGGGATTCTCATAAAATGTCACTAATAAAAGTAGGAAATTCTTGTTAAGGCGTTCACTTGATTTATAGTAATGTACCTTGAGCTATGACGTGTTTGACATCCTGGATCCCTCAAGAAAGATACTTGAGAGGGCATTTGGGTACCTTTTTCTATAGGAAGACAGTTTCTTAAGACAGTGGCTAATTGCCTAAAAGGGACATATGTCAGAATTTGGACTAAGCTCCCTTAAGCGTTCTCCTAATATAAGCACAGAATCTGAAGTTCATTTGGTTCAATGCCCTCATTTTCCTGGGTGTCCACCCACACACATGTATAAATCTCTATAATTTTCCCACAACCTATGAGAGAAAGAAGCACAAAAGTGCTGAGCTGAGACTCACACCTCTGAGGAGCTTTACTTTGGATTTTAGCCCGTGTGTTAAACCTCATAAAATTTTATACATAAGCAAAGGACACAGGTCCCAAGAATAGCAATCTGGTCATTAACTTCTGTCTCCTATAAAACATGTTCTTGGTTGGCATGTTTCCTCAAGACCGTATGAAACTGGCTGGGGTGGCTGGGTGGCTCAGTCAGTTAAGTGTCTGTCTTTGGTTTGGGTCATGATCCCAGCATCCTAGGATGAAGCCCCGAATCCCATGCCCTGCTCAGTGGGGATTTGGCTTTTCCCTCTCCCTTTCCCTCTGTGTGTGGGCCCTCTCTCACTCTCTTGCTCTCTGAAATAAGGAAAGAAACCAACAAATATACTTGCCTTAAAAACTTACTCAAATAAAAGTGTGTGTGTATGTGCATTTTAATTCCAAATTCCATTCTTAAGTGTACTTGTTTACATAATTTTCAGCTGCTCTGTGAATTACAATTGGCTAGTTTTTCATCTATTTTGATTCCTACTGCAGCCTTCTTGGGACTAGCTCTGTTACATAAAAAAGGATTTCACTTTATTTTTTCCTCTACCCTGGATCTGTAGCTCTGAAGTTGTTCATTTAGACTTTGGGCCAATAACTGATTATTTAATAGGGAGGCTAGCTCACAAAAAAATATTGATTGGATCACATGCATTTGTATGACTCTCACAGGATGTGGTGTAAAGGGAAGCTAAGTGGGGAAAATTCTCATTTTTCTGGTAAAATCGTTGAAAACTCTGAACAATAAGTTTTTTTTTTTTCCATCTATAAAATTTGGCTTGAATAGGGTTTCTTTCCTTGACCCAGTACTTTCAAGAATTGTTTTATTTTTAAAACAGAACATCAGTCCAATAGAAGAATGGGCCAAGAACATGAACAGAGTTCAAAGAGAAGAAATGATCTTTAAACATATGAAAAGATGTTCAGCTTCATGATAATATGAAAAACGTATTACAATGCCTTGTAATTAAGCATCTGGCTCGATTTTGGCTCTGATCATGATCTTGGGGTTGTAAGACTGAGCCCCACATTGGGCTCTGGTCAGTGGGGAGTCTGCTTGAGATTGTCTGTCTGCCTCTGCCCCTCCCTCTCCTTCTCTCTCTCAAATAAATAAACCTTTTAGAAAAGTATATACTCAGTAAATACTTGTCAAATGAATGAATGAAGGTGAAATGAGGCCAACAGTCCATTTTGCTGGTTCCTAAGGAAGACCTCTATTTCAGAAATCATTTATACCAGAGACAATTGTGTCATTAGAGGACAGAATTAGCAATATAAAGGAACCATAGAGATTCCCAGGCTCAACTCATTTGTTTACTGAAAAAGATAGAAACTTGGACAAGTTAAATAACTTATCTGGGGTCCCATAAAAACTACTGACTTAATTTGTAAGTTCTATCTCTACCATGAAATATGTGAGAGTTTATCATATCACTCACCTTTCCACAAGGTTTCAAACCTTACTCATGTTTTCAACCTCCCATGCCCACTTTGGTTTGTATATCATTACTTTCACTCACTGTGGTATCTATGTCAGGCCTCACTCTAATAGGTCCATTTAATTTATGTAATTTACATAATCTCATTGTCAGCTGCACTGACCCTGTTGAAATTCTTTGGGGGAAGAAAAAGTGGGGGGGCTCCTGGGTGGCTTAGTTAAGCATTGGACTCAGTCTCAGCTCAGGTCATGACCTCAGGCTAGGTTCATGGAGTCAAACCCCAAGTTAGACTCTATGCTCAGTACAGAGTCCACTTGACATTTTTTACTTCTGCCTCCCCCTCTGCTCCTCCCTTCCCTGCTTATGAGCTAACATCCTCTCTCTCTCAAATAAATAAAATCTTTTTAAAAATCTGATCAGCATAAATTAGGTCTATGGTCCAATTCTGGTCTAGACATCTGTGGCCTGAGTGAGGACTGCATCTTAAAGTACCCTAGGGATTGTAAATAGAAAGAACATGTCTTTTCTGGACAGCTATGTGCGAAAGAATGAAACTGGGCCACTTTTTTACATCAAACATAAAAATAAATTCAAAATGGACTAAAGATCTAAATGTGAGACCTGAAAGCATAAAACTCCTAGAAGAAAACATATTAATTCCTTTGGCATTGGCCATAGAAATTTTTTTTAGCTATGTTTCCTCAGGCAAGGGAAACAAAAGCAAAAATAAACTGTTGAGACTACACCAAAATAAAAAGCATTTGCACAGTGAAAGAAACCATCAACAAAACACAGAGAGGGCGCCTGGGTGGCTCAGTGGGTTAAGCCGCATGCCTCAGGTCATGATCTCAGGGTCCTGGGATCGAGCCCTGCATCGGGCTCTCTGCTTGACAGGGAGCCTGCTTCCTCCTCTCTCTCTCTGCCTGCCTCTCTGCCTATTTGTGATCTCTCTCTGTCAAATAAATAAATAAAAAATATTTAAAAAAAAAAAACAACACAGAGACAACCTACTGAATGGGAGAAGATATTTGTAAATGGCATATCCAATGAAGGGTTAATATCCAAAACATGTAAAGAACCTATACAATTTACCACAAAAAAAAAAGAGGATAATCTGATTAAAAATGGACAGAGGATTGAAATAGAAATTTTTTTCAAAGAATACATACAAACAACCAACAGGCACATGAGAAGATGTTCAGCATCACTAATCATCGGGGAAATACAAATCAAAACCTCAGTGAGACATCGTCTCACACCTGTCAGAATGACTAGTACCAAAAAGACAAGAAATAACAAGTGATGACAAGGATGGCAAGGGAAAGGAACTCACATGCACTGATGGCAGGAATGTAAATTGGTGCAACCACTGTGGAAAACAATGTGAAGCTTCCTCAAAAAATTAACAGAAATACTGGGGCACCTGGGTGGCTCAGGGGGTTAAAGCCTCTGCCTTCAGCTCAGGTCGTGATCTCAGAGTCCTGGGATCGAGCCCCGCATCGGGCTCTCTGCTCAAGCAGGGAGCCTGCTTCCTCCTCTCTCTCTCTGCCTGCCTCTCTGCCTACTTGTGACCTCTGTCTGTCAAATAAATAAATAAATAAATCTTTAAAAAAAAAAAAATTAACAGAAATACCATATGACCCAGTAATACTACTATTGAATATTTATACAAATAAAATGAAAACACTAATTTGAAAAGATACGTGTACCCCTGTTTATTGCATCATTATTTACAATAGCAAAGATATGGAAGCAGCCCAAATATCCATCAACAGATGAATGGATAAAGAAGATGTGGCATGTATACACAATAGATTATTACTCAGCTATACTTTTGCCATTTGGGACAGCATGGATGGACCTAGAGGGTAATATGCTAGATGAAATAGGTCACATATATAACCCAGAAAGAAAAACAAGAAGCAAATAACCAAAAGGACCCATAAATACGGAGAACTAGCTGTTAGTTGCTAGTGGGCAGGGGGTTGGAGAGATGGGAAAAATAAGTAAAGGGGATTAAGAGTCACAAACTTCCAGTTAAAAATAATTTATGAGGATGAAAAGTACAGCATAGGGAAAATAGTCAATAATATTGTAATAACATGTTAGGGTAACAGATGGTAACTACACTTACTACAGTAATCGTAATCATAGCATAATGTAGAATTCTTATCAAATCATTATGTTGTACACCTGAAACAAGTATAACATTGTATATCAACTATACTTCAATTTTTTAAAGAAACAGAAAAAAAAACATGTCTTTTAAGATGTTTGTGTGGGAAGGGACGCAGATGCATGAGAAATGCTTGGGCAATTTTAGTAAGGCCAAAGTGCATAGAAATGTACACACACACATGTATAGACACTATAATATGTTTGTGTTGAATTCATTTAATATGGGAAACATATTGTTTTGTCATTTGCCTTTTGCATTGTATAGTCTGTAGTCTATCCAGAGTGCAAATACTATTTAAAAAATACTTATCCCCAGAATGCTCAATGTATCCAATAATAAATAAACTTTATAAAATCATCTCCTACAGCAGTGCCTGGGTGGCTCAGTCCATTAAGCATCTGCCTTCGGTTCAGATCATGATCCCAGGGTCCTACAGTTAAAAGGATATTACTCTGAAAAAAAAAAAAACCATGATAACATTAATTAGGACCATTTTTACATTCTAATTGCCATACTTTGAGTTATTTAATAAATGTTGACAGCATGCTTAAATTTCTGTCAAACTGACTAATGGGCCCAAAGCAGTTAAGTGCTACCAAGACTAGCCCAAACCATTTCTCAGGGTTGTATTTTGCTGAAAGTAATGCTGAAGAATGAAGTAATGTCTCCCACTGAGATCATTACCAGGACCACTCACTACCTACTATAAAAGAAGTGGATTCCCTGAGCCTAGGGTTCCTAGGCTGCAACACAAACCCACTGTGTACATGAAATCTAACTGGATCATTCACTAGGATGGAGACAAGAGATCTGATACAACCCAATGCTTATGCAGCTTGCTGTCCCATCAGTAACAAAGCCCTTTGGCTCTGACCCATGGGTCTCGTGTTTTTTGCCATCAACCATGGAACAACAGTGCATCTTATTAGCTTTTAAGTAGAGTAAAATAAAACCCCAGCCCTTCGTGTGTGTGTGTGTGTGTGTGTAATTTAATCTCAAAACAATTCACAATGTAAATGCTACTTTAGCTCCCTGTTACCTCTTTAGGAGATATATTTTTTTATTTATCCTCTATATTTTAGAAGACCTTTAATTTCTTGTCTTGGCAATACAAACTATATTAAAAATTTACTAAAATTTTTATCTTAAAGGAGTATTTCTAATTTAAGGAAACAGAATGACATATTTGTATGAGCCAAAAAAAATTTTTTTCCTGCCAAAATATTTCCAGAATTTTTACATTTTTTCACCAGTTAATAAAAAAGAATGTATAGCAAAACTCTTCCTTTCTCCTGATCTTTGTGGCATATCTCACACACATCCTTCCAGGCTAGGCTCAAGTGCCATTTCTCTAAAATGCATTCCCTTAATAGCTAAGTATAATCTCTCCCACCTGTTTTGCATTTTATCTCTAGCTGGAACTTCCTCAGCCCTTGTATTCTCCCTATCCAGGTATAGGACACCTCCCCTTCTAGACAGTCAATTCTCCAAAGGCAATTTCTACTTATGATTCCCCTTTTCTACTTAACAACTTTGAATATGGTGCCTTATAACTAGTAAGAAATACTAGTTAAGGATCTAGCTTTATATCTGAAAAAACAAAGTGATTTTCAATAGTAAAATGTAACATGAAATTTTAAGGGTTTTTTAATAAAGAGTATTTATGGCATACTAAGACATTTAGAGTTTTTAAATCTCTGTTGTAACTGTCTGATAGCAGAATTAATGTTTTCCCACTGCATAAATAAATTACAGAAAAATTGCTGAACTAATGTATGTTTTCTGATGCATTATTCCAATATATATTTTTGCTTTAGTCAAATGTTCTGACATTTTGAGAGTAAGAAATTTATATTTACATCACATTTTCCTACCAACAGCACAAGACGACATCTGAAGGGAGAGTCTTATCCCATCACATCTATTTTGCCATTATGATCTACACCTAACTTCCTTCTTTCCAGTTCCCTCTCTCTCCAATGCATTCTGCTACTAGGTAAGTCTTCCTAATGTCCTATTTTCTCTACTCCATACCTCTACTCACAAGCTTTCAGTGATTCTCCAATGATCAAAATATGAATCAGAACTCCTTGCGAGCCTGACACTCAAATCCAAATTTAACTCCAATATGCACCTTACCTACTTCTTTTTCTATATGGATTTCTACAGAAAAACATGTTCAGTCAATTGATCTAATTCCTGTCTCACACATATACCTTGCATTTCCCTGCTTCTATTTCCATCCATAGGATGCAATACTCTTCCTTTTCTATACATCCAAATCATACTCATTCTTCAAGAGCGAATTCTAAGCCATCCCTGCCATGAGGCTTTTCCTAACATTTTAATTAGGAATATGGCCTCCATTCTTACATTTTTCCCTGTGATACCATGATAAGTTTACATTACTCCATCTGATCTTCCTTTACTGGAGCCATGATTGTGATATACAAGGAAATATTTGCATTTCACTGAATGTCATCCTTCAAAGTTTTCCCTCAGGGTGTATTCCAATTATGTGCACATTGCTGAAAATTTTCTGGGACTCTTTTCTAGTAACCACAACCTCAGCTGTACTGTATTTTACCTCTTCAGGTATTTAGAAAAGAGAAAAAACTTGGCCAACCCACTTAGCTTCCTCTTCCACATATCAGTCTCCAATAATTTTTGGTTGTTTCTGAAAATCTTTTGTCAAAGGGAAAAAGTCATCATTGAGGACATTCAAAACAATATAGCATAAGTATTAAAAGCATATACTCTTTTCCATTATTGAAAAAGAAAGTCCTCTTCCTTTAGATTAATTGATTTTTTTTAAGATTTTATTTATTTATTTGACAGAGAGAGATCACAAGTAGGCAGAGACACGGGCAGAGAGAGACGGAGAAGCAGGCTCCTTGCTTGTGGAGCAGAGAGCCTGATGCGGGGCTCGATCTCACGACCCTAAGATCATGACCTGAGCCAAAGGCAGAGGTTTAACCCACTGAGCCACCCAGGTACCCCTAGATTATTAAAAAAATAACTAGGTTCTAGTCCATGGTCATTTATTTTAGTAACTGGAAGTTCAAATCACCCTCAAGAGTCCTTTAAGGTTTATTTGCATCATTTTTGGGAATGGCTTAATTAGTAGTTTTCCCATCAAAAAACTTTTTTTTCCAACTGGAATGACATGAAAAGGTGAAACATTTTGTAATATTTCAGAGACTGTGCAATAATAAGAAAGCACACTCCACTGCCTGAAGTTGCAGGCGAATGTAGTTGCAAATCCTTCTGAAGCAAAAATAGCAGTGGAGATTTTTACTATGGAAGGATTCACTATGAATTTCCTCAACATTTCTGCCACTTCTAAAGACAACACAAGGGTCTGTGGTCCACTGGGTTAAATATATTATATGTTATACATCTGCATATGTATGTCTATAAGGCACTGTCAAGTCCATCCTCAGACAGAAAATTAGCAATGGTACATCTGTATTAAATAAAGCTGAACTTCATTGCCTTTCTCAGAAGGGCTGTGGGAAGATAATAATGCTTCTACTGTCATTTCCATTTCATTCCATTTGTGAAAACCAGGTCTCTTCCAGCTTCTAACTGATTTCTAACTCTCCAGAAGCCAAAAAATACAGTAAGCTCACAACACTTTTACTGAGAGCCCCTTATTTTCCATAAAATTTTACTGAATAAAATCTAGCAAAATTATTTTATTACTTCTGATTTCTACAAAGAAAATGCCAATTTTACACATCATTTCAAAATTTATTTAGGTAACTCTAGAAAGCTTTAATGAAATGTTTTGTTATAAATCCTATATTTTGTGTTTCTAATATTACTAATATGATTTAGAAATAATCATTCAAAATCATTAAGGAAACCCAATTTTGCATATATTTTATTTTGACATGCTTTTCTTCATAGCATACCCTGACACTGTCTATATCCTTACCCTCTTGGTTATTTCTGCATTGCCCTTACCTAATATTATATCAGACATTCCTATATTTTATCTGCTTAGAGTTGGGCTGTCTCTTCTTGACCAGAATGTTTGCTCTATGCTGACAGGGAGTTTATCTTCTTCACCACAATATTCCTAGCACAGAGAGCAATACATGTAGGTCCTTAGTAAATATTTACTAAGTACATGGATTATTTACTTAATTTAGAGTAGATCCTACTTGCCATAAATTTGTACATCATAAGAGAAACTGGACCATAATCTTATAATAAAGATTCATAAGTGAGTGTTTCTAAAATTATACAGGAAATATGCATTTCATGGGTTTTGTGAGATTCTCTGAATTGCATGTAAACCTCCAAGAGGATAGAGAGTTATTGCTATGGAGGGAAAAAAAAATGAAAAGAAAGTATCAGCTGTGCTAGGAAACATCTGAAATTGAGGCATGGGAGAAACAAGCCAAAGGGGCTTCAGGAGAGAGCACTATTGCACCTTGTTCTCAAAATTCCCCAATGATACTTTCCTGGATATCCAGTACCAGAACAGGAAACACTCTCATGATAGAGATACATAGAAGTGAATTCAAAAATCTTAAAACATAGCTTTCTATGTTCTGATGAATTCCTTTCATGTATCTGTCTCTGATACACACATCTAATTAAAACCCTGAAAATAGTTGATACATTATGAAGCCATGAATCCTCAACTTTTAAAATCTCAAAAATTATTTGACATTAACTGTTTCTCTATGTCATACCACACTATAATTCAATTAGTGTTCCCTGGGACTTTTGACCTTATGTCTTTAAAGGTTGAAATTTGTTTTGGCCAATATGCTGCCATGGGAATTTTGACAATTGTTAGCAAGAAAAATAATTCACAAAGTGTCAGAGTGAAAATAAATTTGTAATCCTGTATAAGCAATAAATCTGAAAAATAAATCTGATCAGACATCCAGAAAACAAATTACCCATTCAAGCACTACAAGTAGCAAAAAGTTCCTTGCTCTTTTTAAGTAAATAAACTTCAATCCAGACCAAAACTTACACATTTTCAATAAAAATTTAAACTTATGGGGCACCTGGGTGGCTCAGTGGGTTAAAGCCTCTGCCTTCGGCTCAGGTCATGATCCCAGGGTCCTGGGATCGAGCCCCGCATCGGGCTCTCTGCTCAACAGGGAGCCTGCCTCCCCCTCTCTCTCTGCCTGTCTCTGTGCCTACTTGTGATCTCTGTCTGTCAAATAAATAAATAAAATCTTAAAAAAAAATTTAAACTTACATATCATTTCATAAAACAAAATAATGTTAATCCAGTGCAATCACAAAAACAGTGTGGCTTTTAGAAGTTAATTCCTTATTTGCAGTTTAAAAGATTCTGACTAAAATCTTATCCTAAATGTGGGCCTGGAGCTTCTTGAATGCAGGGATATTTAATTCATTTTTCAGCCTCAGTGTCTGGGGCAGAGAGGGGCTCCATGGATGTTGAATTAATGAATGAATGCCCTTAAGTCATGAGTTGTCTGTTTCAACACACTGTTAAAACAAATTCCCTAAACTATTTTTCTTACTAAAACAAATGCTGAACAACAAAGACGTAGAACAGGATTTAGGTGTACATTGACACTTTCCTCCCTCCCAATGAATTTATATCATTTTAATTTAGTTAACTATCCTTACCTTAAAATTACCCCAGTGTACACTGAAGCCATGCTCAGGGAAGAATGGGGCCTGATTTATTCAAGTATTTTCTCATTCCCTTTGCCAATAGGGCTTACTTCTCCTTGTATTTTTCCCCCCTTCCCTTGTTATTTTATTGAATATTTGGGCTAGTAACAAAATCTTCAAGTTGGTTTTAAAGAACAAAGACATCTTTTATTTCATCTTTGATTTGCTTGGTAGGTAGGGCAGTCTTCATGCTGGTTGATTAAGCACTTTAACACTTTATCAAGGACCCAGATATTCTATACCTTTCCATAAGGAAAGCATCAGTGTCACCTTAGCAAGATATCAAGGGTCATTACAATTGCTATATTCAAGCAGGACGATTTAAAGAGGAAACAAAGAACACTGTGAAAAGAAATTTCTCCCAGATTACTGACAGCAGGCTTCTCCTATTGTTCCATTGGTCCTTATTAAGTCATATTTCTGATTTAATTACATGTTCCATACTCTCCTGGTTATAATACTAGACTATTTTTGTTGTCATTTTTTCCCCTCAGACAAGCGTTAAAATCTCGCGCTGCTAATTAGTAAAATGATAGCTCTTAGTCTTAAAATTATAGACCTTTCTAATATTTATGAAGAAATACCAGCAAGATTAAAAAAAAAAAAACCTCTCTTTCTTTATTCCAGCCATAGAAAAACAGCTATTATTTTGCATCACAATTTCCATGTTAAAGTTAATGCTAACAAAGGAACTTAGTAAAACAGCTGGACTTCAGCAATGGTTCTACATCATAAAGAATAACCTTTAGTCCCTGAAGTTTTTATAATTTTTTTAAAAAGATTTTATTTATTTACTTGAAGATAAAAAGAGAGAGCACAAGCAGGGGGAGCAGCAGAGGTAGAGGGAGAAGCAGGCTCCCCACTGAACAGGGAGCCTGATGTGGGGCTGGATCCCAGGACCTTGAGATCATGATCTGAGCTGAAAGTAGATTAGACGTTTACTGATTGAGCCACCCAGGCACCCCAGATAACTTATCCTGGCAATGTTATTTACACTGAGATCACTGTTTTTGAAAATATATAAAGTTTTGTTGAGTTTATCAGACCACAAGAGGTTAATTGACACTTCCTTCTTTACCTACATGCGTGAAGGTCAAAACAAATAATGTATGAGTCTTTGGATATCTATTTCCAAACAAACAAAACTGGGAGAATTTGTCAACAACAAACTCAAATGAGGTACCACTTGAAATTCAAAATTCCTGCAATAGCATCTTAGCTTACCTCTTCCTGATTTATCCTGCTCTCCTCCAAAAGCATTCCTTCAATAAATTATGTGTATCCGAATCCCTGTCTTAGGCTCTGTTTTTAGAGAACCTCACCTAAGACTCTTGGCTGATCCAAAAGAATGCCAGGAGAGAAAAAGGAACATAAAACAAATGAGGCAAAGAGGGAGTCAAGAGGGCGGAGAAGAAGGAGGCTGAGACGTCATCAGGTAGCAGGAGATCAGCTAGATAGCTTACCAAACCATTGCGAACACCTACAAATCCAATGGGAAATCAAAGAGAAGAATAACAATTCTAGAAACAGAAAATCGATCCCTTTCTGAAAGGTAGGGCCAGTGGAAAAGGGAATTCAAAGCGACGGGAAGATAGACCACAGGGGGAGGGGCCAGCTCCCAGCGAGCAGCTGAGAATCAGAGCACAAAATCAGGACTTTTAAAAGTCTGCTCCACTGAGGGACATCGCTCCAGAGGCTAAACCGAGGTGAAGCCCACGAGGGGTCAGCATAGACGCAGGTCCTGTGGGGTCACAGAAGGACCAGGGTTGTCTGAGTGTCACAGAGCTCGCAGATATTAGAGTGGGGAAGCTGGCTACAGAGACAGAGCCGAGGAGTGACCTCTCACCTTGGGGCTGCCTTGAATTGGGCACAGGCTGGGTGAGCTCGGAGTGTAGCCAGAGACCAGGGAGACAGAGTGACTGAGCGCTTTTCTCCAAGCGCACGGCTGGAGGCCGAGGAGAGGGAGCAACCAAGCGCTTTCCTCCAAGCACAAGTGAATGAGCGCTTTTCTCCAGGCGCAGCCAGAGGCTAGAGATATAGGAGCAATTGAGCACTCTTCTCTGGGGGCACACTGAGGAGCGGGGCCCTGGGCTCTTGGCTCCTCCAGGTCGGAGACTGGGAAGCCGCCACTGTAATTCCCATCCTCCAGAACTCTAAGGAAAGCCTTCAGGGAGCAAAAACTCCTGTAAGCAAACCAGAGCAGATTACTTAGCCTGGCCCTGATAAGGGCAGGGCAATTCCTTCTCAGGCAAAGACACTTGAGAATCACTACAACAGGCCCCTACCCCAGAAGACCAACAAGAAACCCAGTCAAGACCAACTTCACTTACCAAGGAGAACAGAGGAGGAGAAAGCAAAGCAAGGAATTCATGGCTTTTCCCCCATGATTCTTTAGTCTTGCAGTTAATATTTGTTTGTTTGTTTGTTTTTCTTCTGCTAATTTTTCTTTAACTCTTACCCTTTCCTCTTTTAACATTTTTTAAACTAATTTATCTTAACAAAACCTTACAAAAAAAGGTAATCTTTTCTTTAACCTTCATTATTATAGTCATATTTTATCATCTATTATATCTAACTATATTTTTTGTATACACATTGGGTTTTTTCTTCTTAAAAATTTGGGGTACAACTTCTCCTAATAGATCAAAATATTCTCTAAATCTAGCTCCAGGCTTATTCTAGTCTCCAGCCCGAGCAAATTCTCTCCATTTTCTTTTTCTTTATTCTTCCAACCAACTTGCCTTATTAATTCATTCTTTAGAAACTAAAAAAAAAAAAAAAAAAAATTCTCATCTTTATAGGCTTCTTCCATCTCTTCAGTGCCTACCCTTATATATGTTTTTCATCCTTTAAAATTTTGGGAGGTAGTTCCTACTAAGAGACCAAAATACTCCCCAAATTAAGTGAGTGACCTTGTTCTAGTTGCCATCCCAAAATAACAGAATACACATTCTTCTCTAGTGCACAAGGAATATTTTCCAGAATAGAACACATTCTGGGTCATAAATCAGGTCTCAACTGGTATCAAAAGATTGGGATCACTCCCTGCATTATTTTCAGACCACAATGCTCTGAAGCTAGAACTCAATCACAAGAGGAAATATGGGAAGAACCCAAATACTTGGAGACTAAACAGCATCCTTCTAAAGAATGAATGGGTCAACCAGGAAATTAAAGAATTGAAAAAAATCATGGAAACAAATGATAATGAAAACACAACGGTTCAAAATCTGTAGGACACAACAAAGGTAGTCCTGAGAGGAAAATATATAGTGGTACAAGCCTTTCTCAAGAAACAAAAAAGGTTTCAAGTACACAACCTAACACTACACCTAAAGGAGCTGGAGAAAGAACAACAAAGAAAACCTAAACCCAGCAGGAGAAGAGAAATCATAAATATCAGAGCAGAAATCAATGAAATAGAAACTGAAAAAACAATAGAACAAATCAATGAAACTAGGAGCCAGTTGCTTGAAAGAATTAATAAGCTTGATAAACCCCTGGCCAGACTTAACAAAAAGAAAAGAGAAAGGATCCAAATAAATAAAATCATGAATGAAAGAGGAGAGACCACAACCAACACCAAAGAAATACCAAAATTATAAGAACATACTATGAGCAACTCTACGCCTGCAAATTTGACAATCTGGAAGGAATGGATACATTTCTAGAGACATATAAACTACCACAACTGAACCAGGAAGAAATAGAAAACCTGAACAGACCCATAACCAGTAAGGAGATTGAAACAGTCATCAAAAACCTCCAAACAAAAAAAGGCCAGGGCAAGATGGCTTCGCAGGGGAATTTTACCAAATATTTAAAGAAGAATTAATTCCTATTCTCCTGAAACTATCCCAAAAAATAGAAATGGAAGGAAAACTTCCAAACTCATTTTATGAGGCCAGCATCGCCTTGATACCAAAACCAGACAAGGATCCCATCAAAAAAGAGAACTACAGTCCAATATCCTTGATGAACACAGATGCGAAAATTCTCACCAAAATACTAGCCAATAGGATCCAACAGTACGTTAAAAGGATTATTCACCATGACCAAGTGGTATTTATTCCAGGGCTGCAAGATTGGTTCAACATCCACAAATCAATCAATGGGATACAATACATTAATAAAAGAAAGAACAAGAACCATATGATACTCTCAATAGATGCTGAAAAAGCATTTGACTAAGTGCAGCATCCCTTCCTGATTAAAGCTTTTCAAAGTGTAGGGATAGAGGATACATAACTCAATATTATCAAAGCCATCTATGAAAAACCCACTGCAAATATTATTCTCAATGGAGAAAAACTGGAAGCTTTTCCACTAAGGTCAGGAACACTGCAGGGATGTCCGTTATCACCACTGCTATTCAACGTAGTACTAGAAGTCCTAGCCTCAGCAATCATACAATAAAAAGAATTTAAAGGCATCCAAATTGGCAAAAAAGAAGTCAAACTATCACTCTTTGCAGATAATATGATACCATATATGGAAAACCTAAAAGACTCCACTCCAAAACTGCTAGGACTTGTACAGGAATTTAGTAAAGTGTCAGGATATAAAATCAATGCACAGAAATCAGTTGCATTTCTTTACACCAACAACAAGACAGAAGAAAGAGAAATTAAGAAGTCAATCCCATTTACAATTGCACCCAAAACCACAAAATACCTAGGAATAAACTTAACCAAAGAGGCAAAGAATCTATACTCAGAAAACTATAAAGTACTCATGAAAGAAATTGAGGAAGACACAAAGAAATGGAAAAAATGTTCCATGTTCCTGGATTGGAAGAACAAATATTGTGAAAATGTCTATGCTGCCTAAAGCAATCTACACATATAATGCAGTCCCTATCAAAATACCATCCATTTTTTTTCAAAGAAATGGAACAAATAATCCTAAAATTTATATGGAATCAGAAAAGACCATGAATAGCCAAAGGAATATTGAAAAAGAAAGCCAAAATTGGTGGCATCACAATTCCGGACTTCAAGCTCTATTACAAAGCTGTCATCATCAAGACAGTATGGTACTGGCACAAAAACAGACACATAGATCAATGGAACAGAATAGAGAGCCCAGAAATAGACCCTCAACTCTATAGTCAACTAATCTTCGACAAAGCAGGAAGGAATATCCAGTGGAAAAAAAGACAGCCTCTTCAACAAATGGTATTGGGAAAATTGGATAGCCACATGCAGAAAAATGAAATTGGACCATTTCCTTACACCACACATGAAAATAGACTCAAAATGGATGAAGGACCTCAATGTGAGAAAGGAATCCATCAAAATCCTTGAGGAGAACACAGGCAGAAACTTCTTTGACCTCAGATGCAGCAACTTCTTCCTAGGAACATCGCCACAGGCAACGGAAGCAAGGGCAAAAATGAACTATTGGGATTTCATCAAGATCAAAAGCTTTTGCACAACAAAGGAAACAGTTAACAAAACCAAAGACAGCTGACAGAATGGGAGAAGATATTTGCAAACGACATATCAGATAAAGGGCTAGTATCCAAAATCTATAAAGAGCTTAGCAATCTCAACACCCAAAGAACAAATAATCCAATCAAGAAATGGACAGAGGACATTTCTGCAAAAAAGACATCTAGATGGCCAACAGACAAATGAAAAAATGCTCCATATCACTCAGCATCAGGGAAACACAAATCAAAACCACAATGAGATACCACCTCACACCAGTCAGAATGGCTAAAATTAACAAGTCAGGAAATGACAGATGCAGGCAAGGATGCGGAGAAATGTTGGTGGGAATGCAAGCTGGTGCAACCACTCTGAAAAACAGTGTGGAGGTTCTTCAAAAGCTGAAAATAGAGCTTCCCCATGACCCAGCGATTGCACTACTGGGTATATACCCTAAAGATACAAACGTGGTGCTCTGAAGGTGCACATGCACCTGAATGTTTATAGCTGCAATATCCGCAATAGCCAAACTATGGAAAGAACCTAGATGTCCATTAGCAGATGAATGGATAAAGAAGAGGTGGTATATATACACAATGGAATACTATGCAGCCATCAAAAGAAATGAAATCTTGCCATTTGCAATGATGTGGATAGAACTAGAGGGTATCATGCTTCGTGAAATAAGTCAATCGGAGAAAGACAACTATCATATGATCTCCCTGATATGAGGAAGTGGAGAGGCAACATGGGGGAGTTTAGGAGGTAGAAAAGAAAAAATGAAAGAAGATGGGATCGGGAGGGAGAAAAACCACAAAAGACCCAATCTCAAAAACAGACTGAGGGTTGCTGGGGGAGTGGGGTCAGGAGAGGGTGGTGGGGATATGGACACTGGGGAGTGTATGTGCTATGATGAATGCTGTGAAATGTGTAAACCTGGCGATTCACATACCTGTACCCCTGGGGATAAAAATACATTATATGTTTATTTTTTTAAAATTTTAATAAATAAATAAATAAAACAAATGATGCAAATAAATATTAACGGTATAATAGATATAAACCTAAATATCAGCAACCATATTAAAATGTAAATTATCTAAATATTCTAGTTAAAATATAAAGATTGTCAGGTGATAAAAATATTTTTAAGAAAGCCTAACTATATGCTGCTAATGAGAAAATAACACATATGTAAAAGGATGAAGAAAGATATAGTATAAAAACACCAAAAGAAAGTGGGTTTTGCTTGGTAATGTCAGATAAGATCTATTTTAAGGCAAAAAGACATTGCTAGAGATAAAAAAGGATCTTTAATAATAATAAAATGCCCCATCCACCAGGAAGACAAAAATTCTATTGTAAAACTTACTAATATAGTTTCACAATATAAAAGCTAAAAATTTACAGATTTTAAAAAATACACAAATCTATAATCAGTGAAGGAGAATTTAACACATCTAATTTGATAACTGACCAAAAAAATCCTGAAAATTAGTAAAGCCATATAGATATTCTGAATAACACAATTAACAAAATAAAAATGTGATTTTGTTAAAATGCACCAAAGGATGACAGACTGCACAATTTTGGAAACTATGTATGAAACATTTACAAAATAAATAATATTTTGGGCAAAAAAGCCACACCCAACAAATGATTCCAATAATCCAAATATATTATTTGATTTTAGTGGAATGAAGGTAGAAGTCAGTAACTCAAAGATAAATATAAAATCTTCAAATGCCTAGAAAGTGAGTAATATTATTTACATAACCAATGAGTTAAAGATGAAGTTATAGTGCCTATTAAGGTATTTGAGCTGGATAATAATTGAAATATAATATTTTTTAAAAGATTAATTTCTTTTAGAGAAAAAGAGCTGAGGGAGGGCCAGAGGGAGAGGGAGAGAGAAATAATCCTCAGACTTCCTACTGAGCATGGAGTCCCACACAGGGCTTGATCCAAGGACCATGAGTTCATGACCTGAGCTGAAATGAAGAGTCAGATGCTCAACTGGCTGAGCTACCAAGTGCCCTTGAAATATAATATTTTGAGACATAATTTTGTTATTACTGTGCTGAGATGGAAATTTATTACTTAAATTCATACATTAAGAAACTGAAAAACCTGAAAATCAATTGTTTAGGTATTCATCTTAAGAAGTAGGAAAAAGAAACCAAATTAAACTCAAGAAAAAGTAAAATAAAAATAAAGAATAAGTAATAACAAAGGTAATAAATAATAAAAGGACAAAAACAAATGAAACAGAAAACACTGATAGAAAAACCAATAAGTCAAAAAATTAATTATTTAGAAAGAACAATGAATTGATATTCTCCTAGCAATATTAAGCAATGAAAATTAGAGAAACCACAAATAAGTTATGTCAGGAGCAAAACAGGGAGTATTACCATAGGTCTCACAGATGCAGAAGAACATTTGATAAAATATAAGACTAGACGGGAGAAAAAAACAATCTCTAAGCAAACTAAGAATAAGAGAAATTTTCCTGTAACAAAGAACAGTACCTAAAAATACAAATTAATAAAAAGAAGGAATTATCTTAAACTGACAAAGAATATGTAAAAAAACTGTCACAGAAATGATATTTAACTGTGAAATATAGGAAACTTTCCCCAGATTTTGGGGATAGAGGAGAAAACCTTTCCCAGCATCACCATTTGTATTCAACACTTCACTTCACATTGTACCCAATATAATAAGGATAGATGAGAAATATGATAGATGGAAAGATAGAGAGATAGATTAGATAAATAGATGGTAGATTGATAATACATAGAATCAATAGTTGAATGGATAAATAAATGGTAATATAGTTGTACAATGAAATACTATGCTGAAAAAAAAGAAATACTATGCTGTTGTGAAAAGTAATAAACTTGCTACACAAAACAGTATGACTCAATCTCACAAAACAGTATGACTCAATCTCACAAACATGGTGATGAACTAAAGAAGCCAGGCACAGAAAGGTTTACACCATATGGTTCCAGTTTTGTAAAAATAAATTGGTGGTAATATAAATCAGGATAATAGTTAATTTGATAGCAGTAATCACTAGGAAGGAGACAAGCAGGAGTTCTGGAAAGCTAGTGTAGTGCTCTATTTCTTTATTTGAGGATTGGTGACATGGCTTTACTCTCATAATTTGTGCTCTATTCTCTTGCTCTTTTTAATAAAATATTTAGAAACAAAAGTATATAATGTCTATTAGATATGCCTGGGTCTTTCAGAAAAACAATAAAAATATGTTATTATAGAAGGAAGATTAAATTTTATGAGACAATTTATTGAATTACTGACCCCCTTACATTTTAGTAATATATTAAGTTTGTTCATTTTGATCAATATTTTGTGGTTATCAAAATACATAATGGCTGTATTATACAAATATAGTCACCATTTAATAACAACTGAAATATAGAAAATTGAAAAAAGCTATGAACCTGGTCACAAATAACTTTAAATAATCTTTTAAGTCTTCATTATTATTTCTCACCCTAGGAGTCTGGTCTTCAAAATGTGATGGAAAGGATTTTTTTTTTTTCAGTAGTGAGGAGAAAAAATGTACAGAAGCTTTCCCTATTTACAGTTTCACTTTCCATGGTTTTATGTTCCATAGTTTCAGTTACCCACAGTCAATCATTGTGTAGAAGGAGATGATCCCCCTGACATATCATCAGAAAGTCAATAGTTTTGTGCTGTCACAATACCAACATTATTCACCTCATCTTGTAGACATTTTATCATCTTACATCATCACAAGAAGGATGAATACAGGGATGCCTGGGTGACTCAGTTGTTAAGTGTCTGCCTTCAGCTCAGGTCATAATCCCAGGGTCCTGGGATCAAGCCCCACATTGGGCTCCCTGCTCTACAGAAAGCCTGTTCTTCATCTCCTGCTCCCCCTTCTTGTGTTCCCTCTCTTGCTGTGTGTCTCTCTCTGTCAAATAAATAAATAAAATCTTTAAAAAAAAAAAAAGGATGAGTACAGTACAATAAGATAATTTGAGAGAGAAAACGCATTTTTATAACTTTTATTGTTATACTATTTTATTATGTTATACTTATTAATCTTACTGTGCTTAATTTATTAATTAAACTTTCATAGGTTTGTATGTATAGGAAAAACATTGTGCATATAGGATTTGGTATATCTGTAGTTTTAATAACTGGAGGCTTTGGAACATAACCCCCACAGATAAAGGAAGACTACTGTAACATTTAGATCTGTAACCTGGTAGAGGCAACAGAAATCTTTGAAGTGTAGATAAGGTATGCTAAGTCATCTTCTTAAAAAGAACCCCAGCAGTTCTTCAGTAATCTCATTTTGTCTTATATTTAAAAAAAAAAAAAAAGCCCACACAACAAAACAACAATCCTAAGTACACTCTTTAGCAGTGACGCACAAAAAGAAATACAGAGTTTTCGATTTTTTCTATTTTTCTATTTTGATGGAGATCATTGTAGGTTATGAGAGTCTATAGAGGCTTGTAAGAGAAACAGAAGCCATGAGAACTGCTGATTTCTTTTGAAGTATTTGGATCTAAGTTGATTGGGGTTTCTGATCTACCACATTACATCACTTTTGGTAGTATCAAATTTATATTTACTAAGCACCGCAAAATTTTTGTGGCAGATTTCTTTTGCCCAGTGTAACACAGAAACATATTAAAATTGATTAAATGTTTGGCTTAACCTAGATGCATAATAGTCCATTTAAATGCACAGAAAAAGACATATGAACATGCACATAAAAATATGAACTTTTAAAAACATATCTATGTCCAAAACAAAAAAAATATACAATAAAATAGAATTTTTTGTCCTGCTATAGTAAAAGGTCTTCCCTCTCACTTCTTTTCTTCTCTAAATAAATAAATAAATAAATAATCTGATTTTACAAAAAGCAGAACTGGAATTGGATAGCATGGGAAGAAAATAAAGAAATAATATAATACATTTAGAGAATACTATTGGAAAAAATGTCTGAGGTAAATGGAGAATGCTGCTATGAATCAAACTGGGCAATGTAGCTATTTTTTCTATAAAGCATAAAAGATATCAGAGTGGGAAAAGCAGTAAGTCCTCCTTGAAAATTAAACCACAATAAAATTCATCCATAAGCATTCACACAGTTCTCTTTTAGACAAAAGTTTTAGAGAAAATATAGACAGGACTTTAGATAGAATTTTTAAGAAATATTAAAACCACTGAATGTTTTTTGTTGGATGTCTGGTGGGTGGTTGAATGAGTGATATGGTAAATAATGAATGATCTTGAGTCACCATAAACCTTGATAGGCTTTCTCAATAACCAAATATTAAAATAGTTTCAATAAATATTTATACATTGTATACACTACACACAGTACATTGCTACTATTTTTTCTTTAGTCAGTTATCTCTTACAGTAATTAAAATAAGAAAAATAAATTTCATATTCACCTTTATTTTTACCAACATTTTTGTGTGTGTGTATAGATCCAAGTTTCTGTCTGATATATTCTTTCTGTCTAAAGAACCATCTTTATCATTTCTTGCAGTGAAAGTTTGCTGCGATGAATTCTCTTGTTTCTTTCTTGCCTGTGAAGTCTTTATTTCTCTTTTTAAAGTCATATAGTAACTGGGTGCTAATTTTTGGAGTGGTAGGGCACCCCCACTTCAGCACTTTTAAAGAAGTTACTTCATCTTCAGGCTCAAATCGTTTTTAATAAAAGTCTGCCTAAATTCTGACCTTTATTCCTCTGTGTATGTGTATTTTCCACTCTCTGCCTTCTAGATTTTATATTTTTTCTTTGTTTTTTAATAGTTTAAGTATAATGTGTCTAAGTGTTTTCTTCTTTTCTCCTCTCTTCCTTTCTCCTTTCCTTCCTTCCTTCTTCCCTCCTGCCTTCCTTCCTTCTTTCCTTCCTCCCTTTCTTCTTTTGTTGAATTTTATACTGCTGAGTGTTGTATAATATTTACAGATCTATGACTCAAAATCTTTTATTATTTGGGAGAAATTATAGTTATTTTCAAGTATTTCTTTTCCTCATTATATTCTTTTTCATTTTGAGATTCCAATAGCTCATATATTATACCATTGACATTGTTCCATAGTTCTTGAATACAATGGCTTTTCTCTCTTTCTCTCTCTTTGTATTTTGTTTGAATACTTTCTTCTGACTTAACTTTATCTTTGCTACTATAGCTTTATTTCTGGTATTTTTATTTTATACTTTCCTATCGTTTCTATTTCTCTGTTAAAATTTTCCATATGTCCTTGTAAATTGGCCATCTTTTTACACTTTTACACTAGAATGTTTAAGATATAAATCATATTTTTTTTCTTTCTAATGCCCTGCCTAATAGCTCCAGCATTGAAGTTCTGCAGATTATATTGTCTCTTTGACAGTAGGTTGTTTTCTCTTGCATTTTTGTGTATCTCATAATTTGTGGTTAAAAGCTGGATATCGTGTGGGAGAGTAAAGTCTAAAGTATATAATATTTTATGTTTGGAATTGGACACACCTCCACTACACATTTAATGTGGGGAGTTGAACCAACAGTCAGGCTTGACTAGGATTTGGGATTTGCTAGTTCTATTTACCTTAAGCACACTATGGGGTTCTGATTCCTCTAGCATTACCTTGTACTTAAGATAGAAGTTGAGTTTCCAAAAGACATTTTTCAATGTTTCATTGCCACTCTCAAGTTTAGTTTTCTTCTGTGAATCTGAGCTTCAAAGAAGGTCTATTTTCTTGTCCTTCCCCCAGGGATAGACTGCTATTACTTGTTATTGTTAGGTAACCTAGTGGTAGAAGACAGGAATAGTCAGTCTTTCTTTCTTTCTTTCTTTCTTTCTTTCTTTCTTTCTTTCTCCTCAGCCTTCGGCAAGATGTCCCTTTCTTTCTTATAGAAAGAGCATTCTTGGTAATTCTGCCCTCAACCAGTAAATATATAGTGGTGTGGTCCAAAGGCAATTTCTTATCCTTCCCTCAGGAGTAGAAGGTTTGTTTTTGGTTTTGTTTTGTTTTGTTTTGTTTTTTTCCCGGTTTCTTCCCCTAGCCCCAAACAGCCTTCAACTATGTCTGAGAGAGATAATATTTGCAGCCTTTTATCCAGAGGTTTAAAATTTTTGTTTCATAGAAAAAAATGGGAAAAAGGATCCAACCAGAGGCTTCTGTGTCTCTCACTGCTATTCTTCTACACTGGCTTTCTGATGATTGTCTGAAGAGGGGTCATCTTCTTCCGGACAGTGGATGACAGTGGATAACTGAAACCATGGAACATGCTCATCTATGTATACCAAAAAGAATACCAAAGAATTGACAAAATCAAACAAACAAACAAGCAAAACCTCCTGGAACTTATAACCATTATAACAAGGTCACAGGATACAAAGATACAAGCTTAATAGACAAAAGTCAATTGCTTCCCTAAATATTAGCAATAAACAAATAGAATTTAACATTATAAACATTAGTATTATTTATCTTGGCACCCAAAAGTAAGGAAATACCCATGTATAAGTCTCATATGTCAACATCTATATGAAGAAAACTATAAAAGTCTGATGAACAAAGTCAAAGACCTAATAAATGGAGAGATATTCCAAGTTTATGGATGAGATGACAACATTATCAAGATGTCAGTTCTTCCCAGCATGATCTATAGATTCAACACAATCCCAATCAAAATCCCAGCAATTCATGGATGTTGGTAGACATATTCTAAAATTTATATGGAGAAGCAAAAGACCCAGAATAGCCAACATAATATTGATAGAGAACAAAGTTGAAGGACTGATACTTTAAGGCTTCCTATGAAATTATACAGATACAGTAATCAAATTAGTGTGATTTTGAGGAAAGAATAGACAAATAAATCAAGGGAACAGAATTATAAGCCAAGAAATAGACCCACATAAATATGGTCAACTGATTATTGATGGAGCAGAGGCAATTCAATGAGCAAAATATAAGTTTTCAACCAGGGATGCTGGAACAACTGGACATCCATACACATATGAAAAAATCTAAACACAGAAATTACCACCCCACAAAAATAACTCCAAATGGATCAAACACTGACATATAATATGCAAACATATAAAGCTTCTAGAAGACAACATAGAAGAAAACCTAGATGACCTTGGGTACAACAATGACTTTGAAATATAACACCAAACATGATCCATGAAAGAAAAAATGGATAAGGTGGAAATACTAAAATCAAAAACTCCTACTCTTGAATGACAATATCAAGAGAATGAGAAGATAAGGGACAGATTAGAAGAAAATATTTGCAAGATATAGCTAATGAAGAGCTGTTATCTAAAATATACAAAGAGGGGCACCTGGGTGGCTCAGTTAAAGCCTCTGCCTTCAGCTCAGGTCATGATACCAGGGTCCTGGGATTGAGCCCCGCATCAGCCTCTCTGCTCAGCGGGGAGCTTGCCTCCCCCCCGCCACCCGCCCCACCTGCCTCTCTGCCTACTTGTGATTTCTGTCTGTCAAATAAATAAATAAATAAAATCTTTTAAAATAAAATAAAATATACAAAGAATACCTAAAGCTCAATAATAAAGAAACAAATGATCTGATTAAATAATGGCCCAAAGACCTAAAAGACACCTCACCAAAGGAGATACACAGATGGTAAATAAGCATATGAAAAAATGTTCCTCGTCATGTGTAATCAGGGAAATGCAAATTAAAACAATGATGAGATATAACTGCATATTTATATGAAATGCCAAAATCCAGAACATTGACAACATCAAATATTGGCCAGAATGTAGAGTGACAGGAACTCTCATACACTGCTGGTGGGTATGCAAAAAGCTACAACCACTTTGGAAGATAGTTGAGCTGTTTCTTAAAAACTAAATGTATTCTTCCCACATAATCTAGCAATTATTCTCTTTGATATTTACCTAAAGGAGTTGAAAACATGTTCATATAAAAACCTGCACATAGATTTTTTTTTTTGAAGACTTTATTCATGAGAGAGAGAGAGGGAGAGAGAGAGAGAATGCACAAACAGGGGAAGGAGCAGAGAGAGAGGGTGAAGCAGTCTCCCTGCCGAGCAGGGAGTTCTATGTGGGGCTCAATCCTAAGCAGATGCTTCTTAACTGATTCAGCCACCCAGGCACACCCTGCACAGAGATGTTTACAGCAGCTTTATTAATAATTGCTAGAACTTGGAAGAAATTAAGATGTCCTTCAGGAAGTGAGTAGATAAATACCTCCAGACAGTGAAATATTGTTTCATGCTAAAAAGAAATGAGCTATCAAGCCATGAAAAGACATGAAAGAAACTTGAATCCTTGTTGTTAAGTGAAAGAAGCCAATCTTAAAGGCTAAAAAGTATATGATTTCAACCATGTGACATTGTGGAAAAGGCCAAACTATGAAGATAGCAAAAGGATCCATGGTTGTGAGAGGGGGATGAATAGGCAGAGCACAGAGGAATTTTAGAGGTGTGAAAATACTCTGTATGATACTATAATGGTGGATACATGTCCTTATACATTTGTCCAAACCCATAGAATGTATAATATCAACAGTTATATAAATATCTAATGTAAACTATAGTCTTTGGGTGACTATGCTGTGTCAGTGTAGGTCTATCAATTGTAACAAATGTACCACTTTGGTGGATTGTTAATGGAAGGGAGGTGCTGTGCATGTGGGAATGGAATATATGGAAAATCTCTATACCTCTCTCTCAATTTAGCAGTGAATCTAAAACTGCTGTAAAAAAAATAATTAAGTTCTAAAAAAAAATTCCTAAATACCAAAATAAATGCCGAAATAAAATGATTCTACCTAGTGAAAGTGTGTATGTGTGTACACACATATTCTTCTGCATATAGAAACATGCAAAGAATAAATATAACATAAGATTTGACCAAACTGAACAAATGTATAGGTTGTTTGATTAAATGTAAATAGAATATCTCACTTGGGACAAAATTCAGGTTGGCTACCAAGGCAAAATATAACTCGCATCTGTGTTAATGGAAACATCCAAAGTAAAAAGACTCAGAAGGATGATGATAAAGATAAGATGATGACAAAGAAAAATGTAAATGAATAAATGAATAGCAGGAATCATAATCCTATTTTCAAGTAAGGCATAATTTAGCCCCAAATATGAAATGAGACCAAGAAAATTACACTTCATGATGCAAAACACTAAAATGCATAATAAAAATTTTATTAATATCTGCCCATAAAATACAGGAAGTCCCAGCCACCACAATCAGATTAGAAAAAGAAACAAGAGGCATTCATATTGCTGCAGAAGAAGTTTAACTGTCAGTATTTGCAAATGTTGTGATACAATACGTAGAAAATTCTTAAGACTCCAACAAAAACTACCGGAAATAATAAATTAATTCATGAAATACAAATTTACTCTCCAGAAATCAATAGTGTTTCTATACATTAATAATAACATAACAGAAAGAGAAATTAAGGAAACAATTTTATTTATAGTTGCATCAAAAAGAATAAATACCTAGGAATAAAGTTACTTTGGGAGGGGAAAGACTTATGCTCTGAAAAGTATAAAACACTAATGAAAGAAATTGAAGATGACACAAACAAATGCAAAGATATTCCATGCTCAATACTGGAAGAACTGATATTGTTACAATGTCCATATTATCCAAAGCAATCTGTAGATTCGGTGCAATTCCTACCAAAATACCAACAGCATTTTTCACAGAACTAGAACAAATTATGTTAACAATTTGTATGGAACCACAAACTTGTATGGACCCTGAATAGCCAAAGTAATCTTGAGAAAGAAGAAAGCTGAAAGTATCACAATTCCAGATGTCAAGATATACGACAAAGCTATAGTAATCAAAACAAGGTGGTACTGACACAAAAATAGAAACAGAGACTGAAAGAACAGAATAGAGAGCCCAGAAATAAACTCACATTTTATCTATAACAAAAGAGGCATAAATATATAATGGGGAAAAGACATGTTTTCAGTAGTTGGTGCTGGTACAGCTACATGTGAAAAAATGAAACTGGATCACTTTCTAACATACATGAGAATAAACTCAAAATGGATTAAAGGCCTGGGCTGCCTGGATGGCTCGTGGGTTAAGCCTCTGCCTTCGGCTTGGGTCATGATCTCAGGGTCCTGGGATCGAGTCCTGCACGGGGTTCTCTGCTCAGTGGGGAGCCTGCTTCCCCCTCTCTCTCTGCCTTCCTCTCTGCCTGCTTGTGATCTCTCTCTGTGTCAAATAAATAACTAAAATCTTTTTTAAAAAATGAATTAAAGGCCTCAATGTCCATAGAAGAGAATTCAAGCAGGAATTTCTCTGACATCGGCTGGCTGTAGCAACTTTTTTTGTAAATATATCTTCTAAGGTATAGGAAACAAAATAAAAAGCTATTGGGAGTACATCAAAATAAAAAGCTTTTGCACGGCAAAGGAAGTCATCAACAAAACAAAAAGGCAACCTACTGAATGGGAGAAGATATTTGCAAATGAGATATCTGATAAGGGGTTGATATCCAAAATATGTAAAGAACTTATACAATTCAACAACAAAAACAAACCAACAAACAATCTGATTTAAAAAATGGATAGAAGACCTAAATAAGCATTTTCCAAAGACTATATATAGATACAGATACATGAAAAGGTGCTCAGCGTCATTAATGATCAGGGAAATGCAGATCAAAATCACAGTGAGATATCACCTTATACCAGTCAGAATGGCTGGAAATAAAAAAGACAAAAAATAACAAGTGTCGATAAAAATGAGGAAAAAAAGAACTCTTATACACTGTTGGTGAGAATGTGAATTGGTGCAGCCAATGTGGAAGACAGTTTGGAGGTTCCTCAAAAAATAAAAATAGAAACATTATATGATCCCATAATTCCATTACTAGGTATTAACACACAAAAAATGAGAGTGCTAATTCAAAAGGGTATATGCACCCCTATGTTTATTGCAGCATTATTTATAATACTCAATATATGGAAGTAATCTAAGTGTCCATCAAAAGATAAACTGATAAGGAAGATGTAGGAGATTTATATATATATACACACACACACGCACACACATACATATAAAATGAAATATTACTCAGCCATGACAATGGATTATATCATGCCATTCATGAAAACATGGATGGACCTAGAGGGTATTCTGTTCAGTGAAATAAGTAACACTGAGGAAGACAAATACCGTACCATTTCACTCACATGTGGAATCTAAAAGCCAAATGAATAAATAAACAAAAAGCAGAATCAGACCTATAAATACAGAGATAAAACTAATGGTTGCCAGAGACAATCAGCAAATCCATAGTTGAAAGATACAGACTTTCAGCTATGGAATGAATAAGTCACAAAAATAAAAACCACAGCATAAGGAGTATAGTTAATGATATTATAATAGCATTGCATGGTGACGGATGGGAGCTATACTTGTGGTGAGCATAGCATAATGTATAAACTTGTCAAATCACCATGTTGTATACCTGAAACTAATTTAGCATCATGTGTTGACTGTATTAAAATTTTAAAAAAAATTATTTTATCTACACAAAAATGGAAATCATCAACAAAACGAAAAGATAACCTACTGAGTGGGAGAAGATAATTGCAAATGATGTATCTGATAAGAGGCTAATATTCCTTTACAAAACAGAAACTTGAGGAGATGAAGAAAGAAAAAGATAGACATGACTAACACACCCCTTGCAAATCTAGTAAAATAAAATGGAAAAATTTAGAAAAGATATCAAAGTTCTAAATAACACAATCCATAAGGTAGACTATATAGGGCCATATTAAACTCTGTACCATAATAAAAGAGAACATGCTTTCTTTTCAAATAAACAAAACATGTGTGAAAATTGCCTGTACATGAGTTCACAACAAAAGCTTCAACAGATCTTAAAAAGTAGATATACTACTGTGATCACTTGAAAATATATTCATAAATTCTTTCATTTCCTAACATCCAGAAATGAAGTCTATGTGCCCTATCTTTGAATGAGGGCAAGTTTTTGTGAATGTATTTTAAGTCACTAGCCCTTTAGAAAGAAGAGTTGTCTCTGAGTGATAAGGCACTGTAATGTCCTGATAAAAATGGTGTCTCAAATTGTTGTTCAGCACTACACATTGCTTCTACACCCTTTCACACTCTTCTCTGGTATCACAGGGCTAGAAGCCTGTGAACTACATTCCCATAGTACCTTCCTATCAAAGTCTGAGCACAGATAACAAAGGAGAGGCACAGGAGTGACATTCAAATGGTGAAAAAGAGGAAGCTGCAAGGATCACTGTGGTATGTGCAAAGGACCCAGGGGTCAATGAGACGAGGCGTCCATTGACCAATTATAGAATATTAAGCTGCATTGGTTTGAATGAAAATGAAATATATTAAAATGATATTAACCAAAAAAAGGTGGAAAAGAAACCATGTGTTCTTGTTACGGAGATGCTAAGGCTGATAGGAGCTGCAGCTGCTAAAACCATCTATCATTGCGTATCTTCTCTTATCCTTCAGCCTGGGGACTGTGAGGAGCCCATGGCCTTGGTAGTAGCTTCCAGCACTTCCCTTCAATCTCCTAAATCCCTATATTAAATTCCTTTCTGCTTATGTGGTTTTCTTCTCATGACTAGACCTTGACTGACACACTTGAGAACAATCATGGCTGTTCCTTGCCTAGCATATCGAGCTTGTGTGGTCCATTCTTCCTGAACCGGGATAGAAATACTTCAGTGTCCGAGAGCCCAAGACAGCTGGGATACACCTTTAATATTCTTATATCAACATTAAGAGGAGAACTAAAGAAAGTATTGTACTAAATCATCCCATCTTGAGGTTCTGGAACTAAAGGGAGGTTGAATTTTTTTTTTTTTTAAGATTTTATTTATTTGTCAGAGAGAGAGAGCACAAGTAGAGGGAGCAGCAGGCAGAGGGAGAAGTAGGCTCCCCACTGGGCAGGGAATCCCCTTGCAGGCTCAATCCTGGTACCCTGGGATCACAACCCAAGCTGAAAGCAGATGCTTAACTGACTGTGCCACCCAGGTGTCCCTTAACGAGGTGGATATTTTCAGCAAACACTATATGTGCTTGAATGGCAGCTTATTATACACCGTGGGTTTACAGACAGAACGGAATTGTGCCTGAGCCTTCCCTAGAGAAATATATCAAAAACATGATGCAGGCATTTCCATGTTCCCTAGCTAAATACTACCTAGGAGTATCCTATACCCCACTTAAAGCCCTAACAAGATGATTTTAATATCAGTAATTAAATTCTGACAGAACTGAGGTCATTGTTTTGTTGTCATAATAAAAGGATGGCGGATTGTGGAGTCTGGAAAAAATGGGTAAGAATGTGTTCGTGTGTTTTTGTGTGCTCTGCTGAAGAGAAAGCAATGCATATGATAATAAGTAGTGGGTTTTTACATAAAAATATGCTTAGAGAAAAGCATGATTCATTTCATATATAAAAATTTAAGAAGGAAAAATTAATTCCTTTACTTTTTTCTTTCCTATGTCATTAGACAGTTTCTAATTTGGATAGCTGAGAGGACCACCCTGCAGAACACTTAGACGAGTAAATTAATAGGTAACCTAAGATCGAGACCCAGAGGAAAACAAAGGTTTTGTTTCAAAATGTACTTTGGAATTGTTTTTATCAGATCTGGTAAGACAGGCAGCCATGGAAACAATTGTCACGAAGGAAGAAGTTTTATATTTACAGATCTTTAGAAACAGGAGGCATGACACAACATGGAAGGGCCCCAGGAGAAGCACCAGCATGCATCAGGAGGCGGGGAGAGAGAAGAGAAAGCCGGGGAAGAGGCTTTGTTGTGGTTTTTATGGAAGGAACTGGCAAGGCAGGGTAAGGCAGGGTTAAGATTGTGAAGTTTCAACAACTGCAGCAGGCTCAGGGGTCAAGGGGCTGTCTTGAGTTGTCTGGTACCTGGTCGTGGAGTGGTTACGCAATACTGGCCTGGAATGTAGGAGCCTGACAAGGAGGGTGCCGAGTGGCTAGACTCTGGGTTGGTTAATTTGTATATGAAAAGCGCAGTTCGCCTCGCTGTGTCTGCTCCTTCTAGGAATAACTGAACCATGGGTGGGGTGGGGCAGCCTCTCCCAGTTCCGCCCATTCCCAGATGACAGTGTATCATGAATACTAATAAATAATAAGACGTGGTGAATGCAGGTTTACAGTGAGGTTCTTTTCTCTTTGTGCCAACCATACATCCCAGAATGAGTTCTGAAATTCCTACATACATTATCCTGGCAAAAACTATAGATGATAATTAAGGCAGAAGCAGAGTGACTAGGACTTTCAATTCATTTAATATGAATAATAAGGCAACTCAGAAAAAATGGGGAGACTTTATTAAAAAGCTACAAAATTATCTCATAGAAATGAAGCACAGTTGGCCTTTTGGGAATAGGAACTGAGACTTAGGAACTACTAAAGACAGAAGTTTCTCTCTCTGTTTTTTTTCTCTCTCTCTCTCTCTGACTCTCATTCTCTCCTTCTCCAGGACCACATATAAATTTTTATCTTATTTACTTGCTATATCTCATCCTCTCTGACCATTGGCTAGTCTCCCCAGGCAGATTCTGATCAATTAATTTAAGAGTATGAACATGGCTAAAATTGCCTGCCCTAGCCCCAACTCTATAAAATCATTTAATTAATAGGCCCCGTATCATTTAACTATAAGCTCTGTGTCTCAAACAAAACAAAACAAAACAAAACCCACATACATTTGGTTATAGGCTAGCCATTGGATTGACATCCTCCAGGATGAATGTCAATCCCTAGGCCAATCTGTTATGGAGAAGGGTGATAATGTGATCAAGCATGACCAGAGAGATGCATCTCTTCACCATGGAAGTGAAGAGGGCCAGACAGGTACTGAAACTATCAACTACAACTGTATATCCTACTACCATATGAGTTTTCAATCAGCTCTGTTGTCTAAGTGGCTTAATTTTTCTTGGCAATTAAGAAATTTCTAGAACTCAGACAGGACTTACTAGCTTTTTATGCAGGGAAAAAAATGGTAGCAATGAATACTGGTCACTGAATATTTCCAGTTCTCTGCCTTCCAGGCACATGGCATGATAGCACTTTCTGGCTGCCTGTGGTTGGTTGAAGCCATGCAACCATTCTGGCCAAAGAACTGAAATACAAATAACGCATGCCACTTTCTAGCTTAACATTTATTCTTGGCGTGATATCCTCTAAACTCTCTTTTGTTCCTGCCATGGCAGTGTGTTCCTGACAGTGGCTCTTTTAACTGCCTCCAAAGTAAGGACAACACATAATGGACATGGATTGTAGCAAAAAAGGAACCAAATTCACTCCAGTACTTTGAAACTAAAAGTCCACGTGAATTTTGCTGTTGCTGATGATGACTTTCCAGCACTTGGATGTGTTCTAGCAGAAAAACAGGTTGTTTTTGAGGACATCTGGGTATCTGAGTAGGGTCAGACTTTTTTTTTTTTTTTTTAAGATTTATTTATTTATTTTAGAGAGGTATGGCAGGGGAGGGCAGAGAAAGAGGGAGAGAATCCTCAAGCAGACTCCATGCTGAGTAGAAGGCCCAATGCGGGGCTCAATCCCAGGACCTTGAGATCATGACCTGAGCCAAAACCAAGAGCCAGACAGTTTAACTAAGTGAGCCACCCAGGTGCCCCTAGACTTGATGGCTGCTTTTCTACGCTTCTCTTCTGGGTATTGTTAGGGCCTATTTAGCCAGAGGGATTCCATCTTGGGTTAAACAGTGATTTTGTTGTTTATGCAGTAAAACTTAAACTGACCCTGCCCCCCCTCAGGAACTTACTTAAAAACAAGTCCCGGAAACCAGTCTCAGGTAACAAAGCCCAAATACAAGGGTGGGTCAGGCCAGATGGAGACATCCAATCAGTGTGGGGGGGAGAGGGCCTCATACTGTCTCCCTAGCTACCAAGGAGTATGGGCCCTGCCCTTTGGGCACCAATTCTGACCAAGGTGATAGGCTAGTTCAAATGTCTACTATAGGGTAAATTGTAATTCAATTAGTCACTTAGGTGTGACCTAGCATGACTGTGCAGCTTTCTCTGTGTGATACAGTTTCATTGGCCACCTGTGCGTGGCCAGGCCTAACCACATGGCCTTTGCCCTTAAAAGCTAGTCTGTAAGGCAAAGAGAGGTCGCCCTCTCTGTAAGAGGTGCAGCCCTGAACATTCGGTTTGATTCTCGATGCTTGGTGCGAAATAAAGCTTTGCTTGACCTTCACTTTGTATCAGTTTTACTCCTTTAATCACGGACCCAATATTGGGGGACCTTTCAGGTATAAAAGTTTTCTTCATCTTACTTGGCAATGAAGCTCATAGAAAACAGCTCTTTCCCCAAAGGTCTCAGCTCTTAATTAGATAAAGGATTTCCTGAAACCTATCCATAGACCTCAGATTTAAAAGTCCTGAGTTAGGACATTTTCTGGTTTTATTATTCTGGTTAGTTAGTGCCTAAAGGCTAGGAAGGAGGTCCTAGGACATGAGATATCCTTATGAGATAGGCTTAGTGAGTATCACTGGGAAGCAAGAATGGAATGGATGGTCATTCTTTTTTTTTTTTTTAATATTTTAATTATTTATTTATTTGAGAGAGAGAGCACGAGAGAGGAGAAGGTCAGAAGGAAAGGCAGATGCCCCTGGAGCTGGGAGCCCGATGCGGGACTCGATCCTGGGACTTTGGGATCATGACCCAAGCTGAAGGCAGTCGCCCAGCCAACTGAGCCATCCAGGTTCCCTGGATGGTTATTCTTAAGGCTAACACTGTTCTCTCTCCTAGAGGGCCACTGGATGAGAAGAGTACCTCTGTAGAATTAAGAAACGTGGAGCTCTAGTCTGGACTTTGATACTAACCAATTGTATATCCTTGAACAAGTATCTCCCACTCTGGATTCATCACCTCAACCATAGAATGGGGCAGTTTGACCAGGTCATCTTCAAAAATCCCTTGAATAGTCTATGTCCCCTTTATACTAGAGATGAAGATGGGACAGGCCTTAAAGGCATGTGTTCGGAGTCGAAGAAGATCTAAGCTGCACAAGTGGGTTACATTTTCAATGATTTATTTGTTTAATTTAAGTGAGAAATGTCATATGGTTAAACACTTAAAGTGTACAAAAGATTATATAATACTAAAAATATTTTCTTCCTATTTGCCTTCCGCATACCCTGGATTCCCACCCAGAGGACACCAGAGATAAGTACATAGTCTTGTACATCCCCCCTTTTCAACTGCAAATGGTAGGAAAATATGGCATTATTTTGTTCCTTGTGTAAACAGGATATCTTGAAGTACATTTTGTATCTATGTATCTTTATATCTATGAAATACATATGCATCTTCCTACTTTTTAATGACCACATAGTATTCTATTACATAAGTATAAATATTTAATAAAACTATTTACCTACTAATAAATATCTGCATTTACAAAAAAGTCACTAACCTTTTATAGCTAGGATCAGTGCTTTGTATAAATGAGCCTCATAGAATGAAGAGAAGACTGGTTTTCTAGAGATTCTTAGAATTTTCACAAAAGAGGTAGAAAGAAAACAGCATGTTTTGACCTAGGAAAGTAGACTAAATTCTCATTTAGAGAACTATTTTGTTTATGTGCCTCAGTAAATTAGGCTTTTCTTGATTTACTCTAGCAAAAACAATCTTTTATAAAATTCTCTTTTTCTAAGAGACAAAATTAAAATTTTTCTAAGACTCTCTTTGGGAAGTTGCTTATTGTTCTGATTCCAGTATGTCATTGGTGAGCTGTTTTCAGAAAACTTCTACTGACATAGTTGACGGGAAAACAAAAACAAAAAAACAGAGTCTCCCAAAAGAGTTAACTAGATTTTACAAAAGAATGTACATTCTCAGAATATCTCAGTCTGAAATATATTGGCTCGGATTATAAAGAAAACAAGGATTTCATCATTTTTTTCCTTGGAGCAAACACAAGAAATACTTTTGTTAATCTTAAACACTTTCCAATAAATAAACTAAGATTCAGAGGCTGTCTGATTTTAAACTGTGTTGGGCCAAGAAGCCAATGTGCATAGGGTTTTTTTTCCTCTGATTAATTTGTTCATGTGATGTGCAGCATACCACAGAACTAACATTCCAAGGAATGGTGTCAATATGAAAAAAATATATAGAATAACATATACCCTTTGCTTTAGAGACTGGGGGAGGGGAGCTGAGGATATTGCAATGTATATAGTTCATTATAAATCTATACTTGAATAGCTCCAGAACTTACCAACTTGTGTTTACAGATGGGATCAAATTTACATAATGAGTTACATTTCATTTGCTCTAGCCCATCTTGCATGGATGTGTATTTCAAGTAACATGGCCAACCCTGTAAGTGTCCCTCAGAACAATGTATTACTTAAAATATAACCCATGGGAGATTTTACTAGTTACCAAGCATGTTTAGATAGAGCCTCAAGAAAAACACATACTGGCAACAGGTCTCTGGGGGAGGGGACGGTATATGGCCTTGAAGGCGAGCAGCTGGAGATGCCTGGCTAGCTCAGGGCGGAACACCGCCTGCCTCATGGAAGCCAAGAAGCTGGGAACACTGGCCCCACTCAGGGCGGAATGCTGCCTGCTTCATTTTTCCATTATCTGCCCCCACCAGCATCTGTGGCTAATTAGAGACGTCCTTTGAATGCGCTTGCTCAACTATAACTTTATACTGCTTGACCATACATATTTTGCCTTCCTTCTTGTTTATCTACAAGATTACTGATTACTGTTTGGCCATCTTCGGCTCTTCTGTTGATTACTGTCTATATCTAATAAAAGCGGGACTGAGGAGCTGTTCAGGGCCACAGTCTTTTCTACTGTTGTCCCCTGCTCCCCTTCTCTTGCAGCTGACTTGTTTGTGCCTTATTCTTCTCCCATGCACCGTCAGGAAATGGCAAACCCTAGTTAGATACCTGCTCCAACTCAGGAAGATTTCCTTAATTTCCCAGGGAATGCCCCCCGTATATTCAGATATATCCTTCTCTAGCTTATCCTCATCAGTTCCACTATCTGGGAAGAACTGGGTAGGCTGGAGCAGAGAAAGTGACTAGAGCTGTCCCTGGCTTTGCATATCCCAGAGCCACAAAACAAACACTTCAGGAGTCCAAGAAGCCCTCATGGTGCCCCTGGATATCCTGAGAGTGCCTCATTCATGCAACATTTCCTGCAAAACTCTCACTCAACTCTGGGTTGGGTTTAGTTCAGCATTTATGAAGAGATGATCTGACAACCTTTACCTGGAGTTGTCCTTTCTGCAATTCAGATGACCTAAGGACCAACTGGAACATCTGATGTTTCAGAGAGATACACTGCCATCTTCCCCACAATGGAACTGTTTAATCTCCTAAGAGTAGATGTAAAATCCCTTCCTCCAGCCAAACGCCCTCTTGCTGACAATTCATCAAATCTATTCAAAGTAGTCTGAATCCTAGTTCGGGATGGACTGAGACTACTTCCACACCCCCACCCCAAACACACTTCTCCAACCCTCCCCTCCAAATTTTCTTAACCACGTATTATATATCAGAATATCCCTGTATTTCACTCTAACAATTACCTTGATCTTATAAAGTATTTTTAATACATTGATGTAATAATTAATAAATTTTCCTAATTTTACAGTTATCTGTGCAACCAAAATAACTGTCTTCTAAAATTTTCATGTTTTTGACCAGTCATGGGTCAATTGACCATGGTCAATTATTCTCCCAATAGTTGTTTCCTAGCACACTAATTTTTTTTTTAAACTGCTGAGCATATCACCTCCCACCACCACTGCTACATACACTACCATACTCTATCTTCGGTACATTCTTTTAATTTATTAAAATTGAAAATCAAAGCTTTTGGAAATAAATATGTTAAAAAGGAAGGAAGGAAGAAAAACAGAAAAGGAAAGAAAAGCTAACTCCAACTGGTAAATAGGTTTTTAAAATACAGGCAAAAGAGTGAAGAGGAATAATACTAAATTTCAGGGGAGAGGTTTAAAATTAGTAATCAACAAAGAAATCATTTTTAGTAAATAAAGATCTCAATCCAGGGAAGTGCTACTATTTGCTTACAAGAAAACTAAGCAATTAACTTACGCTTCATGGATTAGAACCCCTTCAGAAACAGGATAAATCTAGACCTAAGATGCATTATTTCCAGAGAAATTTGAATCTTTCAAGAAAGAGACTAATGAAACTCTTCAAGCAAGCTAACATGTTAAGGATGCTGAGTCACTCCAAAGGACTTAAGACCCTCTCTCCATCTGCCCTCTCTGCTCATCCCCCCATTTTGTTAATTTCATCCACTCACACATTCAACAAATACCTGTTTTCTCCTCTCACTCAAATCCCCACACATCCCTTCTCTCTAAAAGCATCTTGAAGTACCATTTTTGTAAGGGGACCAGAGAATTTAGTGTCCAGACTGGGATGTTTTAGCTAGGACAGGTGGTAAACCAGAAAAGACTACAGGACATTGGGTAGAAACATGACTCTTCCATGAAAATAGGAAATTACGATCACCCTGTCTATGCACCATTACTTAGTAAACAAACTTCTCTACATCTTTATCCTGTAGTTTACCTTTTATTTCTATCATTTCCCCTAACACTCTCTCAAAAGGGTGGGGAGAGGTATGTGTCAATGTTCCTCTTATGCCCCAGTGTGCTAGACTTTACTTCTAAAACTTTACTTCTCTGAAACAAATTCCCTGGCTTTCTCTCTCTCTTTCTCTCTCTCTTCCCCTCTCTCTCTCTCCATTTTTCTCCCTCTCTCCCTCTGTCTCTCAGTTTCTGTCTTTTCCTTCTTCAACCCCCAGTTGATTTTTCTACCAATCTTACTTACTTACTAAGCCTTGTTACATGTTGTTCATTCTCTCTTCCTTTTTTTAGGACTTCAGTAGCAAGGTAGAAAACCTGTTCTATATTAGAGAGGTCTCTGGTCCTTGTTTTTCCTCAAAATTCCCATGAGAGGGCATGGGAAAGTATGCTCCTTAAGTAACTTGTTCATCCTACTTTCTGTCCATAGAAAGTTACTATTCCAAGGCCTTTTTACACTTTGAACAGTCTTAGAAACTTTTAGTTCAAGCACTTTTACATATAAATCTTCCAAAATATCTTTTTAAGTTTCCTATGAATCTGACTGGCCTATACCTCATTTAGCAAAATTCATACCAGCCATTCTTTTGAAACAAGTCCCTCTCTTTAGATTTAATCAGTGCTACTTTGGTTAGGTCAGGCTGCTATAAGCAATGTTTTTATGATTCCGGCAATGTTTTTATGATTCCTACAGGCCTTGTTGCCTCAGAGGTACACAAGGCATCACCTTAATTCTTTCAGAGGTTTTAACAAAGGTTCTCTTGGCTACAGTCTTCATCTGATATTTTCTTTAATACCTATATTACTTTGAGAATCTCCTGACTTAAATGGAAGGAGATGAGAAACAGCTTTATTTTCCACCCCGGTATGTCTCCTTGCTCAACTCCAAAAGTTCATTAAGTAAATTTTCTATTTTTCCAGTTACCACAGGTGAAAGTTTTACAAGTTGTTTTGCCACTGTTTAATGTGGAACACAAATTTTTCCAGTTTATCCTAACAGTTTCTTTACTTCTTTTCCAACCTTTGCTAACAGTTTCCTTGTCACTTTTAAAGCCAATATTTGCCAACTGAATCAGAAGCAAGCACCACGTATTTTAGGTTTTTATTATAGTAACATTTTACTTGAGGATAACAAATTATGCATCAGTTATCTATTGCCACAATAGTGCTGCATAATAAATCACCCCAAACTTAGTGGTTAAAACAGCAACCATTTAACTATTTCTCACAAATCTCTGGATAGGCTGTGCATCCTTGCCACCAATTAAATTGGCACTAACATATTTTTTAGATAAAAAAATTTTCAAGCTAAATATATGGCTGAAACTCCAAAAACATTCCTTGGGCTTTGTCCAGCCTACATTTGATTTTCTTCCAAGGAAATAAGGCCTTAATTATACCAATAGTGATGACATTTTCTGGAACAACTCAAAAATTGTATAGGATAGTTCCCGAATCTGCCAAAAAATGAAACATCTTGGTGAAACATATCAAAAATGACCTTATAATCACTTCAAGCACAAAATGGGAATCTAACTAAAGTACAACATTGGATATAATGAGTTACAATCAGGTCACAGAACGTACTCAAATATGGAAAAAATCAGCTGGCAAAGAGAAAAGTAATTTAAATAATTGCGAGTCACATTTATTCAGTACCTTGTTGGTTACTATTAAAGATATTAGCCAAAGGTTACAAAAATGCAATTGGATTTAAGATTGGCTATTGACTTGTACAATTTACAATTTTTTACTTTATTTTAGAGTATAATTACATACAAAACTTGCAACAAAATGTTATTCATATGATCTTGGGAATTTAAAAAATAAAAGAAAAACCTTTTATGAGACTATGAAGAAGTTTATGTCTAAAAATCTCAAAGCCAATTTCTAAAGAGAATAATTTCTACCTCATAGTTTTCAATAAATAGTTTTGATTGAAGAGAGATTTGAAAAAAGTGAGCAACATAATTCTATTTTTGGCTTGCTTTATTATGTGCTAGGATAAAGAAATTCAAAAGATGAAAGACTTGGAAATAAGAAAGATGAAAGACTTGGAAATTCCATGGGGATCATACATGGCTTTGACAGTAAAAATCATGATATACATTATACAAACATTTAAATTAGTTTTAAGCGTCTGTGATAGTGATTTGTCATAAATGACAACATCACAATGTTTTAACATAATATGAAGAATTCTTAGTTCATTTTTTTTTAAAGATTTTATTTATTTATCTGACAGAGATCACAAGTAGGCAGAGAGGCAGGCAGAGAGAGAGAGGAGGAAGCAGGCTCCCCGCTGAGCAGAGAGCCCAACGCGGGACTCGATCCCAGGACCCCGAGATCATGACCCGAGTCATTTTTTTAATTACCAAGAGAAAACTTTATAATTAAAGTGATATGACATAGCTATGATTTTATATATAAAGATAAACATAGCAGCAAAATATATAGGGTAAAACAGAAAGAAAACAAAACAAAAATCTGTCACTGACTTTTCAGAAAAGCCTAAAATATAAAATGAAAAAAAGGATAATTTCCAAACCGTAATAGTTAAGATAAGTTTTTATGTAAGTATAAGATGATTTAAAGTCAAGTTAAAGTCCCCACACTTTAATCCAATTTAGCAAAACTAGTGCCACCTTTGTACTTGAGGAAACATCAGAGTAACAAAAGCAGAAAGCTCTGGACTCACTGACCCACAGTACATTGTCCTCTGACAGAGATGCCACATAGTCTGCAGTATTTCCTGCAGTGATCCGAGGTACAAACGTGGGGGTGGAGGGGGGTGGTGACTGGATAGATACAGGGCAAGAGTCTGCAAAGAAGATGCAGTAGAGAGACAAGTTTCATTCCTCTCCAAGTCTATTTCACCCAGGATTTATTTTTATTCCTATTCCCCCAAAAATCTTTGGGAAGAGCTGCAAGAGCATGTTTACAATTGCAAAAGAACAAGATAAAGAAGATTGTAGAGACTAATTATGGGAGGGAGATATTTAAACTCCTAAATAACTGAGAGAAATAAACAGGACCCTCATGGCTAATTGACTTGGTCGAGTGAAAATTCTAAAAGTTCTGCCTGCAAAGAAGGATGTTCATGAGTTGTAAGCCAGTCCTCATTTACAGCATCTCCAAAGAGCTCAGGGTAGGTGTTCTAAGAGGCAGTGTGAAAATCATTAAAAAAACAGGGGAGTTAATCAAGGGTCTTAATAAGGAGCTGTTGGACCCTCAGGTCCCTTGCCTCAATCAATATATTCTAGTGTTGTATATGTAAACACCGCACGTGTGGACACAGTTATGTGCCACCCGGATCCTCCTTCAGAGAAGCACTTTTTACCCCTTCCTTTGGGAGGACTCAATGGACAGCTTGAAGCTGTCAACAACTTAAGGATAAGCCTCAGTTACAGAGAGAGGCCTCAGACAAGGCATGCTTCTCCCAGGAAAGGCCACATTCAATGACAGAGATGAGGGTACGAGATGAGATTATTTAAAAGTGCAGCAGAAGGGCACCTGGGTGGTCAGCTGGCTAAACATCTGCCTTTGGCTCAGGTCAAAATCCCAGGGTCCTGGGATCAAGCCCCACATTGGGCTCCTTGCTCAGTGGGGAACCTGCTTCTCCCTCTGCCTCCAGATCCCTCTGCTTAAGCTCTCTCTCTCCTCACTCTCTGTCAAATCAATAAATAAAAATATTAAAAAAAAAAAAAGAAGAAAGTGCTGCAGATGTACCACCCCCAAAGTGATAATAAGCAACCAGGAGGAACCATACTGAAAATACACATGTAGTACTTGGCTAGTACATGGTTCTATGTCATGAATTTAAAAATCATGGATTCTAGTACTACAGGTTATAAGGAGGTACAGTCCCTTAATCCATCACAACCAGCAATCCACTTGGAAAATGTATGGGTACACTACAGCTCTGGGCCTTGTGGGTTTTGAGCCTGTGATTCCTATAGATGAATGTGTACATGAGACAGTATAGCAAAAGTCTCAGTAAACTTCAATTTCAGCTCCATTCAGTTACCTGACTAGAGAATGACATGACAAGAGAACAACAAAGAAAGAAGCCATAAACTGGCAGGAACAATTGAGCCTGATGAGTTCTATGTACTCTTACAGAGTCGAGACGAGAAATTGTGTGATTAATCTCCATGAGATCTATTGGTATGTCTTCTCTGTCTAATCTGAATACTAAGAGAACAGCTCCAACAACACAGCTATGAGAAAGACATGATGCCTGTGCTCAGACACCTCAGTGCGGGAGTCTCGTAACCACACCCAGGTAAGCCCGCTTGACCAGTGCAGGTGTTCACCAAAGTTAAGGCAAATCTAGAACAGGTGGTAGAGCAGGAGAATGATTAGCATTGGCTACATGCCCGAGACTAACCTGCTCCAGCAGAACTGAACCATGCCTTCCCAAGGAACAAGCGTAATCAGCCAGATGATTTCAGCCGAATCCTCACGGATGAGCACCCAGGCTCACTAACTCGTCCGTAAGCAGCCTGTATTCAATCACTGACTGATGCAGTTAAGAAATAGCATGTCATTTACCTTCTCTCTAAAGAACTTCTTTAACATTTCTCCCAAGGCAGGTCTACGGACAATAATTTCCCACAATTCTCGTTTGTCTAAGGAAGTTTTATTTCCCCTTCACTTCTGGAGGATAATTTCATAAGGGATGGAATTCTGGGTTGAAGTGCTTTTCTCTCAACATTTTAAATATTTCATCTCCCTCTCTTTTTGCTTACCTGGTTTTTAAAGAGGGGTCTGATAGAATCCTTGTCTTAGTTCATCTGTAGATAAATTTATTTCTTCTGGGTATTTTTTTTTCAGGATTTTTTTCTTTATCTTTGTTTTTTGTTTTTGTTTTTGTTTTTTGTATTTTTAAAATGATACATCTAGGTTTAATTTGTGTGTGTTTTTATCCTGCTCGATGTTCACTGAACTTTCTGGATTGCTCGTTTGGTGTATGACATTCCCATTACATTTATGTTATATTTTCTGAAGTTGTCCTATAGTCCTTAAATATTCTGTTCTGTTTTCTCAGTCTATGTTCTGTTTGGTTTTGGTTTTGAGGATTTCTATTGAGATGGACTTGAACTCAAGAGATTCTTTCCCCAGCTGTGTCCACTCTACTAATAAGCCCATCAAAGGCCTTCTTCCCTCTGTTACAGAATTTTTTATCTCTAGTGTTTCTTATTGGTTCTTTCTTAGAATTTTTATCTTTGCTCACATTGTCCTCATCTGTTCTTTCTTACTCTATACGTCAGCTATTAAAGCCCTTAGCATATTAATCTTATTTGTTTTAAATTCCTGGTTTGATAATTCCAATATCCCTGCCAAATTTGAGTCTACTTCTGGCGTTTCATCTGTGTCTTCAAGTTGTTTTTTTTCACCTTTTAGTATGCTTTATCTTTTTTTTTTTTTTCTTGCTAGCCAGCTATCCTGTGATGGGCAAAAGGAACTGCTGTTAAGTAGAGCTTGAGTAACGTAGTGATAATGGAAAGGGAAGCATTCTGTAGTCCCGTGATTATGTCTCAGTCTTTCAGTGTTCTGGGACTACTGGACTGTGGTCAGTTTCCCCTGATCCCTCTGGTGGAACAGGATGGCTCGAGTGTGCTGGAGTTGGGTTTTTCCCCTTCCTGTTCCTGGAAGGCTTGAGCCAGTTGGTGTTGTAGATTTCCCTTCCCCTGGGACAGTTAAGCTCTGATTAAACTCTAGTAGACTGGGCTCTAGTTAAAATCATGGTTTCTCCTGGGGGCAGACCTTGTTAAAGCAGAACACTGTGGTGCATTTCAAAGTTATTCTTTTTCCCCTCCCCCTTCCAGAAGCACAGGGGATTTTTTCTCCAATATTCACTATAAAGACTGCTTGAGCAACTAGATTCACAAAACTCAGTATGGGAGGCTCCCAACAACTGGGTTCCTCTGGAACTTTTCTCTTTCCTATTTGTCCACAGGAAGCCTCAAGCAATTAGTCAATTACATTTCAAGTTTCCACCCCAAACATAGGTTCTGCACAGCTTTCAGCTCAACGGTTTCTGCTCTAGGAAGTTGTGATTCTCTATATTTGCCTATCAGTCTCTCCAATTTGGAGTGCAGTGGTTTGCCCCATCACCTTGCTTCTTTTACAGATCTAAGAAGAGTTGATTTTTTGGTTTGTTCAGGTTTCACTTTGCCATTGGGGTGAAGTAGTGACATATCTGCAGAACTGGAAATTGCCTTAATTCACTTTTTAATCTAAGCATTGCTTTAAGAATGTTTTGACAGTTTTAGTAGCTGCTCCTTTAGTAGCTAAAGTTTATCTAAATACTTTAAATAAGTTAATGAAATTTCATTTAATAAAAAAACCAAGAAAAGTTCTCATTGGCATAGTTTCATTACAAGGCAAATTATTTTGAGGTAGTTTATTTTTTTGAGTGAGTTTTAATTGTAATAACATTAAGTGATCTTGCTAAAATAACAAATTTCAAGAAATAAGTAGAATTTAGCTTTGTATATTTTTTAAAGATTTTATTCATTTATTGTCACAGAGAGAGAGCACAAGTAGGCAGAGCAAGAAAGGAGAGGGAGAAGCAGGCTCCCTGCTGAACAGGGAGCCCGGTGTGGGGCTCCATCTCAGGATCCTGAGATCATGACTTGAGCCAAAGGCAGAGACTTAAAAAACTGAGCCATTCAGGTGTCCCTAGCTTTGTACGTATTTTTCAAGTTTGTTACTATAACGACATATTTATTTCTCAAAAGTTGGGGCTGGAGCAGAAGGTGGAGATAAAGATTAAGAAGTCATCCGTCAGATTTATAAATATGAGTGAGCCATTGAACTACGGGAGTCCTCAGATTGTACATAGTGCAACCATTTCCTCCTAGACATTATGTCAGATGGAAATATCAACTTGTCCCAAATCCTTACAACTTGTTTGAATCACAGCTAAAGCTAAAATTCCTGGTTTTTTTCTACATAATTATACATTTGAGTATCAGTTCTAAATTATATAACCTGAAACTCCTTAAATAAACTACAAGAAGGAAACTCAATAAATATTTAAATATCACAAATAAATTTTAGATTAATTATGAAAACACTTTTCTCATTAAAAAATGAACATCTGATCAAAAAATATGTTCTCTGATTTAATCTAAAAAGACAGATTTTTCTGGAAACCAGAAAAATGGTAGAAGTAAGAGCAGGCAAACCTTGTAATAATTTTCTATTTCTACTGGCCAGTTTCCTTTCAGTTTGGCATGTGTGTATATTGTTTGTATAGGCAACCCTGTTCTAAGAGATTTCCACATCTTAATAATTTTAAGTTTGGAATTAGCTATTTTGCTTGCCATTTGATTAATGTTTTTGCAAATTATAATAACCCCTTTCCAAAGAAAACAATATCACAAGGTCCCAGTGAGCTCATTGCAGGATCATAATTATGCATAGAGGTAGTTAATCTTTGTGCTTAAGAGAATAAGAGATCTCATTCAGGGCACAACAAACTACCCTGCAAACCAACAATCCATTCTTCTCTGGTTGCCAGTGTGGTCTGAGTTCAGACGGCAGAGCCAGGTCCAACCCGATAACACACTGGCAAGGTAGGCAATCCTGAGTCAGGATGTCAGGGGCCAGACTGAATGTGAGGCTGTTAGCTGAGGGGCTCGGCAAATCTATTTCAAGGAGCAGAGCCAAGTGTCACCACAAAAGGAGGGACATCAGCACTGAGATCTGAAGGATGAGTGTGATATCAGAAGGAGAAGACCAGGCAAGAGGTCAAAAACCAAAACCCAGGAACGGATCAGGAGATGCAGTGCCCACAGAAAGGAGGGCTCCCTGGTCACAATCGTATTTGGGGCTGTTCATGTGAAGTCAGAGGTGGACAGATCAGCTGAGTTAGGGGCTCAGGGCAAAGTCAGACAGTAAATGTAAAAGCAAACAAAACAAACAAAACCCTCCTTTAAAATAAAAACAAAAAGCAAGTTTCTTAATATATCTTGGTAAAGATTAAGTTGGCAGCCACATGGCCTGCCCCCTTTCCCAAAACACCACCCAGAAAAGGGAACATTTTAAATAGTCATTGTGAAATTAAATCTTTTAAGAATTAATTTTGCCAAGTTGGATGTTTTCCCTCACTATATCCAGAGGATATGTGTAGAAACCTCATATGCCCTTTTTCCTGTACAAAAAAACAAAAGAAGCTCTTGGAATTTGCTCTTTTATATTGGCACTTGTACAAATAAATTCTCAATTAAAGATTATAAAAGATACTTTAGAAACTTTCATTATGTGTCATCATTTTCAACTTCTCGATAACAAATAGAAATTAAACCCAAATGTTCAAACAGATGGAATCTAGGATGAAAAATGTCAAACTCACTAATTCTGAGATATTGATGAAGACATCAAAATGGAACAAGATCTTGTTTGACCTGTGGTAGAACTTTAAAGTTCTGTACAAATCCTTGATTACTCATTTTTCTTTTACTATTAGCAGTAAAATATAAGGCAAACTGTTAATGAAGTACAATAAGTCATTTTCTCTCTTCCTTTTATTGCTAAAAATTCTTGTTAACTTTTATATGTAATTGCTATAGTTTCTCAACACAAAGATTTCTGGTATTTTATACTTTGAGTTTTCTTAAATCAATCTTTCTTACAGTCAACATGTATATTTATTGCAAATATTATTTGCTCAGAAGCTGTTACTAATTCAAATATGCCTCTTAAAACTGAATTAGGAAACTACAGCAGAAAAAATGGCAATCATCTCATATGAAGAGGAATTCAGTAAAACACATCTAGATTAGCTAACAAATCCTAAATTTTACTGCAGAGATCCTATGTACACATTTTATTTTAACAGTAGAGGTAGTATGGGGCACCTGGGTGTCTCAGTCAGTTAAGTGTCTGCCTTGTAGCTCAGGTTATGATCCCAGGGTCTTGGGCTTGAGCCCCACACTGGGTTCCCTGCCTGACAGGAAGCCTCCTCTCCCTCTCCCTCTCCCTCTGCCATTCCCTCAGCTTGTGCTCTCTGCCATGTGCTTGCTCTCTCTCACTCTCTCTCTCTCTGTGTCAAATAGTAAATAAAGCCTTAAAAAAACAAAAAACAGTAAAGGTAGTAAATTGAGTACATGCATACATACACTCTCTCTGCCTCCCTAGATTCCACTAACATCATATCAAGGAGCTGTCTAAAATGCCTAATATTCAAGGACAAAGGGAAAAGGGGAAAAAAAAGGACTGTCATAAAATTTTGAAAGCTGGGAGAGATGGATAATGACAACTGACTTAGCAGAAGCAAAACCAAATCCTAAAATGTAAATCTTAAACCAAGGAGAAAAAACAAGGAAAAAAAAAAAAAAAAAGCCAAGGAAGAAGAAAGGAGAAAAAAAAAAACAACAAGGAAATAATAAAATTTATACTGCTTAAAAGTACAAGGATCAAGGACATCAGGTACATCAGGAAGGAAACAGAGAGCAAAAATTGGAGCACTGTTGAAAGTCTGTTTAAGTTAGATACCAGCTCACTTCTCCCATTCCAGTGGCTAAACAACTAGCTGTCCTTTCCCCTGGAGGCTGGTGGTTTATTCTCACAGGTGACAAAAGGCAAAGTGCCAGCTAGTAATGTCACTCAACCCTCTTCCTCACTGGATTCCAGCTAGATGTATCTAGCCAGACAGGAAGTTGGATATTCACCCCCTTTGAATCTCACCAGCCCTATGCACCCCACCCCTACAGAAAAAAGATAAAAATAATGATACCAAGATTTTCCAGTGAAATGACCTACCCAGAACATCAAGCATTAAGTCCACAAATCAATGACTCCTCTCTATTTTTAGTGCCCCATTCTTAACAGAGAAAATAACCAAAGATCTAAAGAAACACCACAGAAGACACAAAAACAAACAGATAAAAGGCAGCAGAGATTATTCACATAGAAAAAACAAGGAAACAAAAAATGGTACTGATGTCCTATTAAAGATAAATTACATATATTTAAAAAAAAATAGAATGCCTGGGAAAAAAAAAAGTCCTAGAAACTAAAAGTATGGTAAATATTGGGGAAACAAGGTTTAGGGCTATCCCAGGAGTTAGAATAAAAAGATTAAGAGCTGGAAAAAAAAAGAAAAAAGTAAAAAGAATGAGAAAATTAGAGGATGAGTCCAGGCAGGCTAACATATAAATAACAGGGACGTCAGAAAAAGAGAAAATTCAGGAATACATATCACTGCTGAAGCAGTTCAGGAACATTTCTAAGAACTGAAAGACATGAATTTTTTTCAAGTTGAATATAAACACTTAGTGCCCCATAGTTAGCAGGATGACCATCGTAAAATTTCAGGAGACGTAAAACAAATATAAAACCCTAAAAGCTTCCAGAAACCTTTTTTAAAAGTCACATGCTCTTGTAGTAACTGGTGCCATGCAACAAAAGCTCCCAAAACTTAGTGACTTAAAACAACAATTTCATTTTGCTCTTTGATTTTGTGGGTCATAAAAATTGGACAGGGTATAGTGGAAATGGCTTGTTTCTTTTCTACAACATCTGTGACTTCAGCTGGGAAGACTCAACAGCTACAAATAACCCAACAGATGGACGGAATCACCCGAAGTCTCGTGCACTCACATATTTAACCCTCGATGCTAGAACCTCAGCTGGTGCTATTGACAGAGGCAGTCCCCGTGGCCTCTTTACATGCCCTAGTTTTCCTCAGAGCTCAGTGTCTAGGAAAGTCAAGTGCCTACACAGCAACTCAGAATTCCACAAGTGGCCCCACCAGCAGGGTAGAAGCTGCCTTGCTCAGCCTCAAAGTCCCCATGACATCACTTCTACTCTAGTGGACTGATGATAAGCAAATGACTAGCCACCTTGGTTCCAGGGAAAACCACACAGATCTCAGTGGCAGGGTGAAAAGCTTCCATTCTCCAAGAGCTGGGGAGATGAAAGATCGTTTGCAGCCATTTTTGGAAAACATGATCTGCCACACTACAAAATAAGAAATGAGAAGGACTGCTTATGTTAGAATGACAGCAACACTGGGCACCAGATGACAATGGAATGAAACCATCAAAATATAAAGGAAAACAAGTTTCAATCTAGAATCCTATCGGCAAGCGAGCTACCAGTAACGCAAGTAGAATGACATACTCAGTCATGCATCTTAGTATCTGAGCTCTCCCATGCAGACTTTCTCCAAAAGTGACCGACAGATGTGCTCCAAAATGAAGTCTTCACCCAAGAAGGACAATTGTGGGCTCTAGAAACCAGATGACTCCACACAATGCAGAAGCAAAACAAACCCCAGAGGGAGATAAAGGGGGAGTCCAGGGTGACCGCTGTGCGCTCTGTTTCCCACACAGAAGACATAATGTCTGTACTGAGAGATCTCCACACTGGGAACACTTGGGTAGTCAAAGCACAATACATAAGGGGAAAACACGGAAAGAGGTATAAGCGATTACCAGCCTCAGAGAGAGGGCAAAATTGTGCATGAACATAATCACTGGACATAACATCACTCAGTTATAAAATATACATTGTTCTAAAAAGACATTAAATTTTAAAAAGATGGGGTAGGGGATGGAAAGCTTGTGTGTGTGTGGGTGTGGTAGGTGGAGGGTGTGAAAGGGAGCTACAGCCTCATTTTTCCATAGTGGGAAAGTAATAGAAAGTGACTAAAATTGAAAAATTCTAGAGCAGCCAAGTAAACATACTACCTAGAAAGGCAGAGAAAAGAATCAGCTAAAAACATTTAAGGAGATTGTTTCTGTGGCATGGGAAAGAGGGCACAGAGGCCTTCTGCTTTTATCATAAGACTTGTAGAAACAATACATATCCACATATAATATTGCCCAAAATAAACAGAAAAAAAAAGGGGGCATAGAAATGTATCAGTTAAATATGTCTCTGGAAGTTTCCAGTATCTTAGTTATTGTTGCCCAGGGATGTGGTGTTTTGGTGTGATGGCTGAGGCTGTTTTTGGGTAGGGAGACTTTCATGCTCATCTGGCTGCATGGTAGAGTCAGTCCATTCCTGAGCCTTACCCCCACTGCGAGATTTTTGCCAATGATCCAGATTGAAACCTGGTTCTGGGTCTGCGTCTCAAGCCCTCAGGTTGGGACCGCTGCACTAGAGGATACTCAGCAAGAGTTTTCTGTAATGAGCCAGATAACTAATTTGGGCTTTGTTGGCCACATATGGTCTCTATCACATGCTCTTTGTTTTGTTTCTTTTGTTTTATTTTGTTTTGTTTTACAACCCTTTAAAAATGTACAGCCCAGGCTTAGCTCATGGGCCATACAAGAACAGGCCAGGGGCCAGATTTGGCCAGCAGGCAGTAATTTGCTAATGCTTGCACGAGAGGTTTCTCCCCAGTTATACCTCCGGGCCCAGTACCTCTCACTTCTTCCCTATTCATGGTTATTACTGTTAAACATTAATAGGGGATGTTATGGTGAACTTACATTCACCACATAAGTTTGTCCCCCCTCCCAACCGGAAACCTTACTAAGTTGACAGTAAAGGATTTTCAAAAGTACAACTATAAAGGCAAAGGTGAGAAAAGTGAGGGGATGGCAGTCGGCAAGGAATGTCAATAAATCCTTTGAAAAATTAACTAACCAATTCGTGTAAACTGGTAACTGATGAAGCCAAGTAGGAAGGCTCATGCGCGGGCACCTGCGGAAATGATTACCAATGTGAATGGAGCCGGATTGCCCTCTAGAATCCCCCCAAACCTCAGGACTTGGAAGCCAAAGGCACAGCAGAAAGTGGGGCTAAAGCGGGTGTGATGAGAGAGAGCCTGCTATGGAGCAATCCAAGCTGTGGGCTCACCTCGGTCCTCAGGACTGAGAATTACAGAGAATTACAGGATTCTTCATGTGACACTGAAGAGCTCAAGAGAAAATGCATCAGATACCCTGTAATAGGAAGGCCACTTTGCTGCCTTATTATCCTACACTGAAGTCTACCCGTCAGTAACCTGTGCCTACACACAATGATTCTATTTGCTTCTCAGAGTGTCCTTCCAAATATGAGCGGGGTGTCAAGCATTGCCGGGTATTTGAGAAAAGTCTGTAATGTAAAAACAAATAAAAAATAACAGAAAATGGAGCCCAGAGAAAACAGAGCACGTGCACCGAACATAAGAAAACTTGCAAAAATCTATCAGTGCTATCTTCAAAAAATAAGAGAATATACTATAATTATGAAACAATAATAAAAGCCTACTTAAAAGGAACCAAGCAAGAACTTTAAAATAATTAAACCTAGAATAATTAATATAAAAGCTAATATAAAAATTCAACAGAAGATTTGGAAGATCAAGTTGTGGAAATTTCCCAGAAAACTGGAACAAAAAGTCAGATGGATTTTTTTTTTTAAAGCTAAGAAAGAGGATCAGTATAGGAGGCCCAACACCTGAAATTACAGGAATTCTCAAATGAGAGAACACAGAAGACAAAGGAGAGAAAAATCATTAAAGAAATAAGATACTTTCTAGAACCAAAGAATAAAAATCTCCAGATTGAAGGGGTTTCCCCCATGCACAGTATGAGGGATGAAAGATACTATACCACATCATGATGACATTTTAGAACCCCAGGATATTAAAAAGAGAAGATCCCCAAAACTTTTAGAAAGATAGAACAGTTCATTGAAAACAGGAATGGAAAATCAAATAGCATTAGACATTTTGGCAGCAAAACAAAAATGTGGGGGAGGGGGAAGTATAGAGCAATGCCTTTTTTTTTTAAGATTTTATTTATTTATTTGACAAAGAGAGATATCACAAGTATGTGGAGAGGCAGGCAGAGAAAGGGAGGGGGAAGCAGGCTCCCTGCTGAGCAGAGAGCCCGATGTAGAGCTCAATCCCAGGACCCTGAGATCATGACCTGAGCTGAAGGCAGAGGCTTAACCCACTGTGCCACCCAGGCACCCCTAGAGCAATGCCTTTTAGAGTCTCAATGAAAACGGTCTTCGATTTAGAATTTTTGCCCCATCAAACTGTCATTTTAAACATGGGAGTTGAATATATACATACAAACATTCAAAATGTTTACCTCCCATGCATCTTTCTTAAAAAGTGTTAGAGGTTGCTGTACCAGAAGAAAGAAGATACAAGCTACTAAAACAGGAAATCCTGTGAAAGAAATCAAAAAGAAAAGAAAATTGAGGGACACCTATGTGGCTCAGTCAGTTAAGCATCTGTGTTCAGCTCAGGTCATGATCCCAAGGTCTGGGGATTGAGCCCGGCATGGAGCTCCCTGCTCAGTAGGGAACCTGCTTCTCCCTCTACCATTCCCCCTGCTTATGATCTTTCTCAATGTGTCAAAGGAATTTTAAAAAAAAAATCTTAAAAAAAAAGAAAAGAAGAAGAAGAGAAAATTGAGAGAGCCCATCACACTGCAACAGCCAGAAGAGCAATTAGGAGTAATTGGAGCAGGTAGAGGGCTCCTGAAGAATGCAGTTCCAGGTAAGCAAAGCCCTGATACATTTGAGAACACAGAAAATATTGACAAAATTGGACAGATTTGTTTGAGCATTTGAGGTGAAATAGCACTAGACACATAGAAAACAAAATTAGAAAACAAGCATTATATACTCCAGGAAAAACAAAAACAAATGATAATCCTAGGTCATCTCTTGGCATAGCAGAGAATTCCTTTACAAAATAAAAATAATGTAAAATGTAGTTTCAATTTAACCAAAATTCTGATATAATTATATTGGGAAATTAGAGCAAGGGAATTAATTAAAGGCACTGTTTAAAAGAGCTGAAACTTTTTAAATAAAGATTTTATTTATTTTATTTAAGAGAAAGAAAGAGAGTATGTGCACAGTGGGGGGTGGGTACAGAAGGAAGGCGGGAATCTCAAGCAGTCTCTCCACTGAGCATGGAGCCCAAATTGGGGCTGGATTTCACTGCCCTGAGATCGTGACCTGAGCCGAAACCAAGAGTCGAATGCTTAACCAAGAGAGCCACCCACGGGCCCCAAGAACTGAACAATTTTTTTATTTTTTAAATATTTCATTTATTTATTTGACAGAAAGAGAGATCATAAGTAGGCAGAGAGGCAGACAGAGAGAGAGGGGGAAACCGGCTCCCTGTTGAGCAGAAAGCCTGATGCAGGACTCGATCCCAGGACCCTGATATCATGATCTGAGCTAAAGGCAGATGCTTAACCCCCTGAACCACCCAGGCACCCTGAGCTGAACAATTTTTAACAAAAAGTAGTATCAATAGATGATGTCAAGAATTAATGAAGATAAAATATTTTATCAAACATGAGCATATTATTTGGAAATAGAGTGGTACATACCAAAAAAAATCTAAAAAATACAAAAATGGTAGCCTCTAGATAGCTGTTGAGTAAAGTGCAGAAATATCTTTAATTTAATGTATATTATTTTAACAAGAAAAAAAATATGCAACACATTTCAAGTCACTTAAAGCACTTCCTCCTTGAAAGGATGTCTTCCAACAGGATTAAAGTAGAATTAGCTTTAAGAACCCCAACAGGAAACTATATGCAGTTTATGTGGATTGTAACTATAAGCATTGCAGTCTTGTTTATTTTTATGGTAAATATTCAAGTTATATTGTTAGTGAAAACTAAGTGGAAATCAAGGAAAGAACAGTATGCACTAATGTCCTCAAACTTTTAGAAGGATATAAAGCAGGATATAAATTTTACGAAAAATATACATGCATATATATTTACATGAAAGATATCTCTGCAAGGATCCAGCTGACGTCGGGAGGAGAGGTGGCCTACGAGGAAGAGAACTGGGGCATGGAAGTAGAAATGAAAGTAAGACTTGCTTTTCTCTATCAAATTCTTTGTATTGCTTTGAAATATCCTTTTCAACTATTGAATTTAAGCTAAAAGGAGATTTTGTTATGGTGACAAAACACTGTAAGTTAATTACTACATATATGTTTCAGATCGTGTGCGGTATTAGATATACAGAAAACAAAGGTTTACGTGCATTTCATAGTGTCACAATAAGATCTACAGGAAGAGGAACAGTTTGCAGTATGGAGATGTAAAATACGGGTTTCTTTTGGAATATGTTGAGTTTAGGACCTACATGATATCCGAAATCTGAGTTCATTGAAGTTATTTGGGCTGGAGATAAATCGAGTCCTGTTAAAGCCATGAGGCCACCCAGGGAAAATGTAAAGAATGAAAGAAGGGAGTTGAAGTGAAAGCAACAGTAATTTAAGGAATAGCACAGAAAGAGATCGAGATGAAGGTAAAGAATGTGTTAAGAAATCTATAAGTCACAGTAGCTTTACACATTCACAGGCCTCTCTGAGGAAAGCTGTTCTGCTTAAGGAACAGTGGGAAGTGGCAGTTCTTAACTCCCATTGGCCTGGAGACCCTCTCCTCTCCACAGCTGATTGGTTCAACATGGGAACCGAACACCCATCCGCGCATCCATCCATCCATCCACACACAGCTTTCCTATTTTCTCCATATCCTTGAGAGGTAGAAGAGAAGGGAAGTAGCCACAAATTTCAGAAGAAGGCATGAGGAGGTATTAGTAAGATGAAGTAATAAGAAATATGAATGCTTTAAAGAAAAAAAAAAAAAAACAAAAAAACATGCACAGAGAGAAAAGCCAATTGGTTAAAAAAAAAAAAGGAAAGTAAATATAAAATCAGAAATGGCCTCCGTAAAGAAAACTGTCTGCTTTAATGAAAGCACAACTCTAAGGAAATCTCTAAAAGTACTTTGCTTACTAACACAGTAAGTGTTTAAGTCCTTTCTATACCATTATAAGAAACCGGAATTAAGAGCTAGTATATTAAACAAAGAACTTTGGCGAGCTAACTAATCCATTGACATACGTTCTAAAGTATGATTATATAAGAGTATATATATGTGTGTGTGTGTGTGTGTGTGTGTGGCAGATTTCAGTATTTTGTTAGCCTCCCACTCAGTGTAAAGATACACTGTCTAAAATTGTTTCACTTTAACAGGCATGCCTGACTGTCTGCCATGAAGTTCATAAGACATATTTTGGATAATTGTGAAAAGCCAAAATTATGACGAATGTAAGAGAAACTGATAGTTTTTGCATGTTACTTACTGCTAATCACGTCAGATATAATGGATTTTAAAATAAACCTCTGGTGTTCTGAGGGTTTGGTTTTTTTTCAGCCTTAAACTGAATCAACATATCACACTATAAAAATCTCAGCACCATTTCCACAATCTGATGTCTCTGCAGTGTTCAATTTTTTCTGATAATCTTCACACTTCAAACTTGGATGGTTGTTGAGGGTCCAACAGTGGAGAACTGAGAAATCATCAGAGAGGAACCGAATTCATAGCAGATCCCCGGTATGAGGTTCCTTTTGCCAGGAAAGATGACATATTCACAGCTTTGGGGATTAGGACATGGACATCTCTGGGGATGTACCAGAGCTCGTGAGGATGTGAAGCACTAGAAGTCATATACTGTGGGGGAAGTGAGATATAGCAAACACTGGATCTAGCAAACAGCTAGCATCTACAAAAGCCAAACAGTTGTAGGCTTTTGATCCAGCCATGCCACTCAATACAGACCCAGCAGAAATGCATACGTATGTGCATCCAAAGATATTGAACAACGTGTTCACATCAGTACAATTCATCACGGATGCAAACTGTTTGCTACCAGATGCTAGCAAAAGTAAAAAGGGATCATTAAACTGGCGTATTCACACAGTGTGCTACAATACACGAATGAGAATGAATGATCTACAAATACACACGATAATACGATTCTATCTCACAAAAATAATGTTAAGTGAAAGAATCCAGACTCGAGAGTGCACACTGTGTGATCCCACCCCCCAAAAAGTTAAAAACAGGCAAAATTAATATATTTTCTTAGAAATTCAGATAAAGGTACCATTGGGTAGGGGTGATCAGAACAAGAGACCAGAAGAGTCCGTGACATTTTGTTTTTCGATCTGATGTTGGTTATGCGTGTGTTCAATTTGTAAAAATTCACTGAGCTGGACACTAACAAGATATATACACTTTCCTGTGTTTTTTCATACTTTCATTAATTTTTTTAAAAATTACACTACCTTGTTGTTACAGGGGGGATTTCTTTATAAAAATTCGTAAAGGGCTATCCTATATGTCCATTTATTTTTAGAAAGTCTTCCTCATCTCCCTCCATAAAATGATACCATCGACACCCAGCTGAAGGCATGAGGGACTTATCACTTAGGTCAGTGGGGCTGGGATTAGGATGGATTCTGCCAGAAGGTCCTTACTCCTAATCCCCTTGCTGCTCCTCTTCTCCCATAGATGAATGGATGGATAGATGATAGGTAGATGGATGACAGATGATAGATAATAGATAGATAGATAGATAGATAGATAATGTTTAGATGATAGATAGATGGGTGAATGGATAGACAGACAGACAGAGAGACAGACAGATGATAGATAGGGGGCACCTGGGTGGCTCAGTCAGTTAAGTGTCTGCCTTCATCTCAGATCACGATCCCAGGGTCCTGGAATCGAGGCCCCATTGAGCTCCCTGTTCAGTGGGGAGTCTGCTTCTCCCTCTCCCTTTTCCTTACACTCCCCTTGCTTGTGTTCTCTCTCTCTCTGTGGTGAAACAAATAAAATAAAATCTAAAAAAAAAAAAAAGATGATAGATAAATGAAAGTAAGGAAGAAAGAAAGAAGAAAGATTGGAATAATCTTAGGTGAAAGGATTAGAGCTGAGAATCGTCAAAGATCATTCATTAAGGCTGCTGGGAGGGGTGGTATTGAATTATAGATTCATTCTAGAGCAGTGGGTTCCAAGTGAGTGTGTGAGATCATCACTTGCATTTCCACTTCTTCACTGTAAAAATAGGATAATATGTGCTCTGCTTACAATCTACAGTTTGGGAAGAAATATATTCTAAGTGAAAATGTGTTGAAAGACTCTTGGGTGAAAACAGTTCTCTGCTCTAAGCACCAATCCAGTGTTAAGGGTAATTCCCCAGGTGGAGTGCTTTTATCTAACTGATGAGTTTGAAATAAAAAACCAGGCAGACATAACAACCTCCTCTCTTGTCCTTCCTTCTGAAAGCGGGCACAAAGAAGCTCACATTTGGAGTTTCCTTTGAAGTCACAGAAGCAAGTGTGCAAGTGGGGAGACCAACAGTTTTGAGAGCTGCTTGTGACTTCCAACTTTTGTGTGGTCTTAACCTGAACTCAGCTTGGAAAAGGTAAAAAAAAAAAAAAATACCTTACATAGTTGTAGGGGCCTGTGTCAGTGGATCTCTCTCTTACCATTATCGAAGCCCCTTCCCAGTAGTGATGTAGCTAATATTTTGATCTTCTGCCTGCCTGAAATTTTTATTTCTCTATCCCCCCAACTTTTTAAGAACACTGGCAAAAAAAAAAAATTCTTTATTGTGTCTTTTCAAATGCCGATAAAACCTAAAGTATTATTCTCAGACTTGCAATGTATTTTCATTTGCAGACATTACAGTTCTCTCCATATTAAATTCTAAGGCCTTTTCTCTTTCCTTGAACCCTCACTGCCTGTGAAACATTAGTAATGGTTTTCAGGGTCCGAGGTGCGAGACCCTTTGCCAGACGTGGGGTGTAGAAAGATTTGCGTTTTTAAAGCACTGCTTGTATCCAGGACGCATTTTACTAGATTTCTTTGTGGAAACATCTTCAAGTTCTGTGTCAGCAATGTTAACGGAAAAACCGCATCAGAGGCTCGCTCGTCGGTTGTGTTTATTTAAGTACAGGAACTAGATACTCCTTTCTCACTTTTATATTCCAGGGTGTCACTTGAAGATTTAAATTTCTCATTCCAGTTAGGCTATGATCTTCTGTTTGTTTGTTTGTTTGTTTTTTTAATATTAATTGTGGAGTGAGCTCTCTAATCCTTATTAACCATTACAAAGTAACTAAGTGAAGGAAATTTAACAAAATGAAAAACATGCCAACAAAACGCAGTTCCTTTTCATTAAGAAAAGAGCACTAGGCCTTTTTATAATGAGACATAATTAACATATAGCCTATCTGTTTCAGGTGTCTAACATAATGACACAATATAGTACGTATGTTGTAAAATGAGCATCACAGTAAGATCATGACATATACCTTTTTTTCTTGAGATAACTTCTGAGCTATAACTTCCAAGTAATTTTCAAATACACAGTGCAGTATCACTAACTATCGTCACCACCATGCTGAACAGGACAGCCCCAGGACTTACAGCCGGAAGTTTGTGCCTCTTGACACCCTTCCTCCATTTCACCCAGAACAACACCCCACCTCTGGCAGCCACCAATCTGTTTTCTGTATTTATGAATCTGAGGGGGTTTCGTTGTTTTGGGATACCACATCAAGATGAGATTATATGGTATGTGTCTTTCTCTAATTTCACTTTGCACAATGCCCTCAAGATCTATCCATGTTGTCAACAAATGGCAGGAATTCATTCCTTTTAATGTCTGAATAATATTCCATTGTATATAACCTATTTTTCTCTACCTGTTCATCCAACGATGAACACATAGGTTGTGACATGTCTTGACTATACTAAATAATACTGTGGAGAATATGGGGGCACAGAGATCTTTTTGAGTGAGTGTTTTCATTTCCTTCAGATGAACATCCAGAGTGGAATTGCCTGATTATATGGTAGTTACCAGAAGTAAAGCATCACAATTGTGAGAAAATTCTAAGAGCATAAAATATTAAATATCATTCATTCCTCAGAACAAGCATTGGACTCTGCATCTAATGATGAGGTACAGGTCCTTCCAAAGACCTGGAACTAGATGCATCCTTTTTGTAGCTACTGTGAATCCCATGAGATTCTATTTCTGCCCAGGCATGGGACTAGGAAAATTAGGGAGTAAATATTAGAGGGATGTGAAACCCAGGAAGCAGAAGAGATCATGAGAAGGATCGTAGCTCTTCTGATGATTTCACATCTCTTGGCCTGACTAAACTACATCTTAGGAAACTGAGAGAACTTATGGCTGTAATTACTGAACCACTGTGGGTAAGCCTCAGGAAACCATGGAAAACAGGACAGGTGCCAGGAGACTGAAGAATGGAAAATGTTGCTCTGATTTTTCAGAAGGGGAATAAGATAGATTTATTAACTTCTAGATCAGAGAGCTTGACAAAAATCCTAAAATAATTTTTTAAAAGCGTTCATGAACACTCTTAGAAAAGGAACAGTGAAGACCAGAATTAGAATGGCTTCAGGAAGAACAAGACTGACATCATTGTTTGCTTTCTAACAGTCTTACTAGATCAATAGATGGAAAAAGGCATATTGTAGAGTAGACTTCAACAAGTTACTAGTAAATTGTTTCATGGGAGCCCCATGCCTAATGAAAGAGATGGGCTAGATGTTAGAACAATTAGCTATGAGTGATTGAATATGATCTCCCATCCAAGGATGTAGACTTACCTAATGGCAGGCTGTATTCTCTCTTCCGAACCTTGTCCTCAAAATATTTTTCTGATTTTTACAGAAATCAATAGTCTGTTCTTTTCCTCAGATTTCAGGTGAAAGTTACAAATCTTTAGGCATGTTTCTGTTCATCTTTTTGATTTATTCATTTGAGAGAGCATGAGCAAGCACAAGTGGGAGAGGCAGAGGGAGAGGTAGAAAGTATCTCAAGCAGATTCCATGCTGAGCTCAGATTCCCACATAGAGCTTACTACATTGCTATAGATCACACCATATATATTGAGTAAATCCAAACCTTCTTCTCTAACCATAACTGATTGACCAAGATAACAGTGCACAGGCCAGTACAAACACTTTGTAATCAATCCTAGAGAGGTAGAAAGACTGCCTTGAGATGGCTTACCCTCCAAAAAGTCTTCCTCTTTTGAGGGTTCCCCATATTAGATGCATGCAGATAGACCAATCAAATATTGTCTTTGGAAAGAAATAACGATAGCATAAAGAATACATGTCTTTGGGGCGCCTGGGTGGCTCAGTGGGTTAAAGCCTCTGCCTTTGGCTCAGGTCATGATCTTGGGGTCCTGGGATCGAGCCCCGCATCTGGCGCTCTGCTCAGCAGGGAGCCTGCTTCCTCCTCTCTCTCTGCCTGCCTCTCTGCCTGCTTGTGATCTCTGTCAAACAAATAAATAAAATCTTTAAAAAAAAAAAAAGAATACATGTCTTTTTCATTTGTTTTAAAGCAATTTTGAATTATTTCAAGATTGCAGTTACAATTTTCATTTTTTTTTAAGCAATAGCATTTTGTACACAAATGTACATAAGTCCTTTCTTAAACACATCATACAAGATTTTTTTGCTCTCCAAATGGTTTAACACATTCCCCATTTGTTTTGGCTACTGCCCGAGGTGCCAACAGCTGAGAAGCACTACTAGTAATTAACATGTTTCTTGACTACATACCCCATAAATGAGATAGGTAGAGCTTTGCTTTAAAATGTTCCTTTTTTTTTAACTTTAGTAACTATAACTGACAACTAGGATTATAAAATTTAAAGTGTCCAATGTGATGACTAATATACACATTGTGAAAGGATTCCAGCAAATGAAGAATAAAGTTAAACCCTGTAGCTCAGGAATCTAGTTCTTATCAGGCCTGCTGTTTCAAAAGCAGTAGGACCCTGACCGACCAGACTTTGAATCTCCATCAACAAAGGTAATTTGCCTACATCCTTGTGATATTAAAGACACAGGCTTATCACAAGCTTCTCAAATTTAAGGAGGTCAGTTCATGTGATATACTATGGAATTAAGACTTATAAAGATCAACATTTTGGAAAAATAGGCCTATTGAACTTGAAAGGAGAAAGTAAACAGAAAACAAGATCTTCAGATACATTAGAATCAATAGGTCATTGAAGAGGAAAAAATGGTAAACTTCACACTACAATCAGAGGGCATATTTCAAATGAGGCTGGTTAGACTTAACTTTTAGGGCATCCTACTTTGCATAGATGCTTTCCAAAGCTGCCATGTAGGGCCACAGTAATAGGATTGCCAAATAAAATACAGGGTGTCCAGTTAAGCTTGAATTTCAGGGAAATAATTTTTTTTAAAGATTTTATTAATTTATTTGACAGAGAGAGATCACAAGTAGGCAGAGAGAGAGAGGAGGAAGCAGGCTCCCCGCCGAGCAGAGAGCCTGATGTGGGACTCGATCCCAGGACCCTGAGATCATGACCTGAGCCGAAGGCAGCGGCTTAACCCACTGAGCCACCCAGGCGCCCAGGGAAATAATTTTTTAATTAAAGTATATTCAAGTTGTCCCATGGGTCCTAGATTTCTATTTGTTAAATAAACCCTATCCAGAGTGGAATGAGCAACCTCCAACTGTGGGGGATCATCCTCTCTGTCTTGTCGTGTTTTAGATCCATTGATAGGATTATCCCCCACCTTCCTATCTCCATATTCACCAGGACTCAGCAATAGCTCTGTCCATCCCAAAGGGGACCTCCTAGAGCACCTGGACTTTGAGCCCAGAGAGAATATGGATGAAATTCTGTCCTGCTTCTCACTCAAGGGTCAATGCCAGGCTTCACTGGCACTTTACTCTCTCCTACCTTATCCTCTGCTCCTTAGGACTAGCGTTGGGGGTAGGACAGGAAACAGTGGCAGCAAGGACCTGGCCAAGTGGGGAAACCTCAGCTACCAAGGAACATTCAGACTAAAATCAAAGGGCTGCGAGCCCCTGAGGGTTGGCTCCTGAAAGTAGGGCTATCTCAACAAGAAGCTGAAGCTGAAGTTACATGTGTGTCATTATCAGGACTGAGCTGTGAAGCTGAAAGAAACTGCTAAACAGTCAGTAATACACCATCATTCTAAGAGAAGTCTACATATCATTCCGTTCTCTCCATTGAAAATATTACAACACTGCTGTGATCCAATGAGGTAATCAAAGAATGTATAGCCAAAAAAACCCCAAAAAATGAAAACAAAAAACCAGGTAGTTTAGAGGTGTGTAAAGAGTTAACTTATTAAAATTAAAATACTTTCTAGATTTGTGATTTGTGATTTTTGTGATACTTATGACAGGATTTACCATCATTTATTTATTTGTAGCTTATTGTAATGTTTAGAAATACTATAGGTCTAATTGTATTGTATAGGATTGTATAGGTCTAATTGTATAGGACAATGTTGTATTTTTTTCCTCTTAAAAGGCCTTCAAAATTGTATGAGCTTTAGGCTCCATAAAACCTGGGTCAGTCCCTGAATAGAATTAACTAATAGAATAAAACTAAAAGTTATAGCCAAAGGAAAGCACGAACAGAGTTCAAATGACGGCAATCAATGTTTCTGAGAGTCCGTTATGTTTTAGGTTCAATGCTAATGCTGATAGCTGGTATTTACAAAGATCTCTGCCTGCCAAGTGCTATGTAAGGAGCTTAACTCACATCATGGTATTTAATCAGCATAATAGGAGAAAATCCCTCTTCATCCAAGTTATCTTAAGGCCAAAAGGATTTACAGGAACACTTAAATCGCTTTTATTCCACTATTATAAAAAAAAAAAGCACCAGCAATGTACTGATCCAGAAGAATTTCTGGGATTGTATTTTTTACTGAGAATGTATGCTCTCACAGCCATATTTTGATGAGAGAATTGCCTTTCTGAGGATAGAACAGCATGGACCTTATGTGAGCCAAAAGAAGACTGAATCCAGCTCCCTGTGGTGTCAGCTGGGCCTGTTCAACTAAGTGAGGTGAAAATCTCCCTATTTGATTTTTTTTTCTATCCTTTATATCCAAAAGAATGACTTTCCAAAAGGGGAAGAATTTACTATTTTGCAGTCAATAGTTGTTTCTACATCCAATAGTATAGAGTGGTGGTAGTTACTTAAAAAGCTTTCTACAAATCCTACCAAAAGCCACAAAAACTGTACAGTTTTAGGTAAAGGTCAACAAAAGCAAATTCAGTGACTTTACATTGCTCACTCTTCACTCACTTGTTCTCTCCTTCACATGTGTTCATACCTAGATCAAGTTGGAGGCAACAGCAATGCCCACACATTCCCACAAAGCACCTGATGCAGAAGGTGGGAGGAAGAGCTTGCCACAAGGACTGGATGATGGTGAGGATGAAGACATTATTAGAAATAATGCTCACTGGGGATAACCAGGATGATGAGAATGAAGGAAAGAAAGAAAGTTGAAATAAATTGGAGACAAAGGTTTCCAAAAGGACAAGAAATTGAGATCAGTGAGAAAGAACCAAGTTATATAAAAGAAGCAAGAAAGGCAAAGTGTACCAGTATGGAAACTGGAGGGTGTAGTCCAAAGATTTCAGGCCAGATAATCTGGTAGATGGAGGATCTCTGATGAGAAAAAGAATAAGACTTGAAGACCTTTCATCCTCTGATGGCTTTACTCTGTTGGCCAATGTTTTCAACATGGTAGCTCAAACTTTTTCTTCAGGGTTCTGCCAAGAGTCACAGTTAGAAGTATCATGGTCATGAGCTAGATATTTCATTTCTTGACACCAAGGTGATCAAGTAATGAAGGAGGGGCCTTGGAACAATAAAAGGTTAAAAGTGGGGTGCCTGGGTGGCTCAGTGGGTTGGGCCGCTGCCTTCGGCTCGGGTCGTGATCTCAGGGTCCTGGGATTGAGTCCCGCGTTGGGCTCTCTGCTCGGCGGGGAGCCTGCTTCCTCCTCTCTCTCTCTGCCTGCCTCTCTGCCTACTTGTGATCTCTCTCTGTCAAATAAATAAAGAAAATCTTTAAAAAAATAAATAAATAAAATAAAATAAAATAAAAGGTTAAAAGTGACATGGCAGGAAGAATTCCACGGTTCCAAAATCTCTTCTCCCTGAAGCATATGTTCTGTATTATCTCCTCAACTTGAGAGTGGGTAGGACTGAATATGATCAATGCCACTCTTGTAATTAGGCTAATTAACATTTAAAAGGTCTAAGGGATTTTGCAGATCTAATCAAGTCCCAAATCAGTTTATTTTCAGTTCCTCAAAAAGGAGATTAGCCTTGGTGGGCCTGATCTAAGCAGGTAAGCCTTTTCAAACGCTTCAGAGGTTTGGGGCTCTTTCTGAAGATAGGGATTAAAAAGGTGAGAGTGTGATAGACCTGTGTAGCAGCCCAGTGTATGGAGGGGACAATATGGCAAGAAGATGACAATGACATCTAGGAGTTATGAGCAGTCTCCCCCAATATCCAGCAAGAAAACAGACTTCTGTCCTACAACCACAAGGAACCACGTTTTTCTGGCAATCTCAGTGATCATGGAAGCTGATCTTTCCCTAGTCAAACCTCTAGGTGAGAATGAAGCTGGATGATTTCCACCCTTGTGAGAACTTTAGAAGAGGATCTGGCGAAAATGTGCCAGACCCCTGACTTCTGAATTGTGAAAGGATACATCTGTGTTCTAAGCAGCTGCATCTGTGGTCACTTTTTCCACAGCCATGGAAAACTAAAACTAAAAATTGGGTATCTAAGTTTCTACTAGATCTTAGAAAAACAATTTTAAATAATGTTTTTCTCCTGGCTTTCTGAATCTAGAGCAGCAACTAAATTGGAACTAAAACATACACTATATTCATGTCAAAAGCCTTTTTCTGTAGTGTGACCTTAATTGTTCCTCTCTGAACTACTTGAGAATATGTTAGGAAAAGCTGTTCACGATAAGTATGTGTGATGTGCACCTAGAACTGAAAGGGTTTGCCTTAAAAGAGAACATGAGGATTTGAAAGATGCATTAAAAGGTGATCTAATTCAGAGTGAAAATCCTATAGCTAAAAGGCCATTTTATTTGATACTAAGACACAAAGAAGGAGGGAAAAATGGAAAGAAGAGAGGGAAGGGGGAAGGAAGAAAAAAATCAAATCTAAGTTGAACCTGAAAAGTCAAATTTATATTACTCAAGGTCTCAAACTAGCATATGGAAACTCCTGAAAGCATAAACAGCATAGTTTTTATTTACCTGAATATTTCTACTGATGCAGCTTTTCATGAAAGGAATCTGTTCTCTAGGCCTGCTTTTCTATGTCCGAGAAGTAAATTCTCTTGCTCTTCTAACCAACTATAGGACTACTTTTACAATTTTGGTACCAAGCTATGGCCCCTCTAATGCCACCTCGCTGACACAGGAACTAGGAGGGGAGGTGGGTAATTGGAGAGAGACCATGATCTCCAACAATTTCCCTCAAAAGTTCCTTTGAAATTTTTACAAATTAACTCCTGCAACTGGGAATCCTAAAGCTTAAACTGGATTAATTTTGCAGGAAAAAAAGTTGCCTCTGGGTGACTGAATGTATGAAATATCTGAAGCTGACATAAAAGTCTTCAACTGCTACAGTCTCCACAGACACATCAACTAGAAATGAATGCTTATTGCCACAAGCCACTGGGATTTTGTGGTAGATTGTTATTCTTTTTTTTTTTTTTAAAGAATTTATTTATTTATTTGACAGAGAGAGATCACAAGTAGGCAGAGAGAGAGAGGAGGAAGCAGGCTCCCTGCTGAGTAGAGAGCCCGATGCGGGACTCGATCCCAGGACCCTGGTATCATGACCTGAGCCGAAGGCAGTGGTTTAACCCACTGAGCCACCCAGGCGCCCCGGTAGATTGTTATTCTTTGTTGCAGTAATAGCTAAGTAATACTGATACCAACAAGGAGAATTATTTTGTTCTCTATATTTTTTTCTTTTTAAAATAATCTGTTACTGTTAAGTTTAAGTTCCCAATGTACAGAGGATGCCAAAGTGGACAGCATCATGTTTTATGTATATTAGATCACCGATTTATTAATAAGAACTAAGTAAGGGTATAAGCATGCATCCATTACACACTAAATGTGTCTAATTCAGAGCTTCTAAATACTAGCATACCATTAAAATATCCCCTTGTATGACATTTTCTGTTAGAATGCTTTTGGTTATTCCCAAAACTTCAAAGAATATCCATGTATCTCAAAACAAAATTTGGGGCTAATTTTTAAAGGAAATTTATGTTCCCAAGGTCATTACATCATTTTAAATCAACATGCAATAAATTTTTGTTAGACCCCAAATGCAATTAGTTGTAAAATAGAATCACATTGCTATTTTGCAAACCACAAAGGTTATGTGTAATGTATGACTGCATTAAAGCAGTGGTTTGGTTACAATCATACTCATTTGCTTAACGATCAGGAAATGTATTAAATAATTTCTTCCTAATGGCTGTTAAATATACATAGGTGCTTTTATATGGCGGTGTTAGATTTGGAGAAACAGGTTGGAGATTTGGGGTTGATGTATAACAAAATTTTTATTTTATAGGAAATAGATTTCCAGTCAATGTTTTCAAAACCAACATCTGGTTTTCATGAAGAGATTATTAACAATAAGCAGAAAGTGTCATTTGTTTTGTTTTTAATAAATTCTGGAAGATGTTTCAGATATTATCTCTTCAAATTTTTACCTCTGGCACATTGTTGCCCTGGAACATCTAGAACGTTGATTACACATGTTTGACTTTCTCATTCTCCATGACATGAATGGATTTCTTATTTGTTTCAGTCTATCTTTTTGACTTTCTGTGCTTTAAGCTGTACAATTTCTTTTATTTCTTAGTTTCTAATTCTTTGTGGCAATCTGTTAAACTTATCTATTGAAATCTTAAATTTTTTTGTTTGCTTTGTTTTGTTTTGTTTTTTATTAACCTATAATGTATTATTAGCCCCAGGGGTACAGGTCTGTGAATCATCAGGTTTACACACTTCACAGCACTCACTGTAGCACATACCCTCCCCAGTGTCCATAACCCAATGACCCTTTCCCTACTTCCCTCCCCTCAACAACCCTCAGTTTGTTTTACGAGCTTAAAAGTCTCTTGTGGGATGTGTCTTCCGATTGCATCTTATTTCATTTATTCCTTCCCTACCCCCCAAACCCTCCACCTTACCTTTCAAATTTCTCATATCAGGGAGATCACATGATAATTGCCTTTCTCTGATTGACTTATTTTGTTCAGCATAATACCCTCCAGTTCCATCCATGTCATCTCAAATGGCAAGATTTCATTTCTTTTGATGGCTGCATAGTATTCCATTATATATATATATAATGTATATATGTATAATATTATATATATTATATATATAATGTAATATAATATAATTATTATATATAATATTATATATAATATTATATATATAATGTAATATAATATAATATATATATTATATATATATATATATTATATATATATATATATATACCACCTCTTCTTTATCCATTCATCTGTTGATAGACATCTAGGTTCTTTTCATAGTTTGGCTATTGTGGACATTGCTGCTATAAACATTTGGGTGCATGTGCCCCTTCGGATCACTACATTTGTATCTTTAGGGTAAAAACCCAATAGTGTGATTGCTGGGTTGTAGGGTAGCTCTATTTTCAACTTTTTGAGGAACTTCCATGCTGTTTTCCAGAGCAGTTGCACCAGCCTGCATTCCCACCAACAATGTAGGAGGGTTCCCCTTTCTCCACATCCTTGCCAGCATCTGTCATTTCCTGGCTTGTTAATGTTAGCCATTTGACTGGTGTGAGGTGGTAACTCATTGTGGTTTTGATTTGTATTACCCTGATGCTGAGTGATGTGGAGCATTTTTCATATGTCTGTTGGCCATCTGGATGTCTTCTTTGCAGAAATGTCTGTTCACGTCCTCAGCCCATTTCTTGACTGGATTTTTTGTTGTTTGGGCGTTGAGTTTGCTAAGCTCTTTATAGATTTTGGATACTAGCCCTTTATTGGATATGTCGTTTGCAAATATCTTCTCCCATTCTGTTAGCTGTCTTTTGGTTTTGTTAACTGTTTCCTTTGCTGTGCAAAAGCTTTTGATCTTGATGAAGTCCCAATAGTTCATTTTTGCCCTTGCTTCCCTTGCCTTTGGTGATGTTCCTGGGAAGAAGTTGCTGTGGCTGAGGTCAAAGACGTTGCTGCATGTGTTCTCCTCAAAGATTTTGATGGATTCCTTTCTCACATTGAGGTCCTTCATCCATTTTGAGTCTATTTTTGTGTGTGGTGTAAGGAAATGGTCCAGTTTCATTTCTCTGCAAGTGGCTCTCCAATATTCCCAACACCATTTGTTGAAGAGGCTGTCTTTATTCCATTGGACATTCCTTCCTGCTTTGTCAAAGATTAGTTGACCGTAGAGCTGAGGGTCTATTTCTGGGCTCTCTATTTTGTTCTACTGATCTATGTGTCTGTTTTTGTGCCAATACCATACTGTCTTGATGATGACAGCTTTGTAATAGAGCTTGAAGTGTGATGCCACCAATTTTGTGATGCCACCAATTTTGGCTTTCTTTTTCAACATTCCTCTGGCTATTTGAGGTCTTTTCTGGTTCCATATAAATTTTAGGATTATTTATTCCATTTCTTTGAAAAAAATGGATGGTATTTTGATAGGGATAGGGATTGCATTAAAGGTATAGATTGCTTTAGGTAGCATAGACATTTTCACAGTATTTTTTCTTCCAATCCATGAGCATGGAACATTTTATCATTTCTTTGTGTCTTCCTCAATTTCTTTCATGAGTACTTTATAGTTTTCTAAGTATATATTCTTTGCCTCTTTGGTTAGCTTTATTCCTAATATCTTATGGTTTTGAGTGCACTCGTAAATGGGATTGACTCCTTAATTTCTCTTTCTTCTGTCTTGTTGTTGGTGTATAGAAATCCACTGATTTCTGTGCATTGATTTTATATCCATCCACTTTACTGAATTCCTGTACAAGTTCTAGCAGATTTGGGTTGGAGTCTTTGGGTTTTCCACATAAAGTAACATATCATCTGCAAAGAGTGAGAGTTTGACTTCTTCTTTGCTGATTTGGATGCCTTTAATTTCTTTTTGTTGTCTGATTGCTGAGGCTAGGACATCTAGTATTATGTTGAATAGCAGTGGTGATAATGGACATCCCTGCTGTGTTCCTCACCTTAGCGGAAAAGCTCTCAGTTTTTCCTCATTGAGAATTATATTCTCTGTGGGTTTTCCATAGATGGCTTTGAGGTATATACCCTATATCCCTACAGTTTGAAGAGTTTTGATCAAGAAAGGATGCTGTACTTTGTCAAATGCTTTTTTCAGCATCTGTTGAGAGTATCATATGGTTCTTGTTCTTTCTTTTATTAATGTATTATATCACATTGATTGATTTGTGGATATTGAACCAACCTTGCAGCCCTGGAATAAATCCCACTTGGTCGTGGTGAATATTCCTTTTAATGTACTGTTGGATCCTATTGGCTAGTATTTTGCTGAGAATTTTCGCATTGATGTTCATCAAGGATATTGGTCTGTAATTTCTCTTTTTTGATGGGTCCTTGTCTGGTTTTGGGATCAAGATGATGCTGGCCCCATAAAATTAGTTTGGAAACTTTCCTTCCATTTCTACTTTTTGGAACAGTTTCAGGAGAATAGGAATTAATTCTTCTTTTAATGCTTGGTAGATTCCCCTGGGAAGCCGTCTGGCCCTGGCTCTTGTTTGTTGGGAGATTCTTAATGACTGCTTCAATCTACTTACTGGTTATGGGTCTGTTCAGGTTTTGTATTTCTTCTTGGTTCAGTTGTGGTAGTTTATACATCTCTAGGAATGTACCCATTTCTTCCAGATTGTCAAATTTGCTAGTGTATAGTTGCTCCTAATATGTTCTTATCATTGTTTGTATTTCTTTGGTGCTGGTTGTAATCTCTCCTCTTTCATTCATGATTTTATTTATTTGGGTCCTTTCTCTTTTCTTTTTGATAAATCTCACCAGGGGTTTATCAATCTCATCAATTCTTTCAAAGAACCAACTCCTAGTTTTGTTGATTTGTTCTACTGGTTTTTGTTTGCTTCTCTTTCATTGATTTCTGCTCTGATCCTTATTATTTATCTTCTCCTGCTGGGTTTAGGTTTTCTTTGCTATTCTTTTTCTAGCTTCTTTAGGTATAGGATTAGGTTGTGTACTTGAGAACTTTCTTGTTTCTTAAGAAAGCGTTGTATTGCTATATATTTCCCTCTCAGGACTGCCTTTGCCATGTCCCACAGATTCTGAACAGGTACGCTTTCATTATCATTTGTTTCCATGAATTTTTTTCAATTCTTTTTTTTAAAGATTTTATTTATTTATTTGACAGACAGAGATTACACGTAGACAGAGAAGCAGGCAGAGAGAGAGGAGGAAGCAGGCTCTCCACAGAGCAGAGAGCCCGATGTGGGGCTTGGTCCCAGGACCCAGAGATCATGACCTGAGCCACCCTGGTGTCCCTCAATTCTTCTTTAATTTCCTGGTTGACCCATTCATTCTTTAGTAGGATGCTCTTTAGCCTCTATGTTTGGTTCTTTCGAAGTTTCCTCTTGTGATTAAGTTCTAGCTTCAGAACTCTATGGTCTGAAAATATGCAGGGAATAATTCCAGTCTTTAGGTACCAGTTGAGACCTGATTTGTGACCCAGGATGTGATCTATTCTGGAGAATGTTCCTTGTGCACTAGAGAAGAATGTGTATTCTGTTGTTTTGGGATGGAATGTTTTGAATATATCTGTGAAGTCCATCTGGTTCAGTTTGTTGTTTAAGGCTTTTATTTCCTTGTTGATATTTTGCTTGGATGATCTGTCCATTTCAGTGAGGGGAGTGTTAAAGTCCCCTACTACTATTGTATTATTGTCAATGTGTTTCTTTGATATTGTTATTATTTGGTTTACATAGTTGGCTGCTCCCATGTTAGGGGCATAGATATTTAAATTGTTAGGTATTCTTGTTGGACAGACCTTTTGAGTATGATATAGTGTCCTTCCTCATCTCTTATTATAGTCTTTGGCTTAAAATCTAACTTATCTGATATAAGGATTGCTACATCAGCTTTCTTTTGGTGTCCATTAGCATGGTAAAAATTTTTTCCACCCTCTCACTTTAAATATGGAGGTGTATTTGGGTCTAAATTGAGTTTCTTGTAGACAGCATATTGATGGCTTTTGTTTTTTTATCCATTCTGATACCCTGTGTCTTTTGATTGGGGCATTTAGCCCATTTACATTCAGGGTAACTATTGAGAGATATGAATTTATTGCCATTGTATTGCTTGTAAGGTGACTGTTAATTGTATATTGTCTCTGTTCCGTTCTATTTACTACTTTTAGGCTCTCTCTTTGCTTAGAGGACCTCTTTCAATATTTCCTATAGGGCTGGTTTGGTGTTTATAAATTCTTTTAGTTTTTGTTTTTCTTGGAATCTTTTTTTCTCTCCTATTTTCAATGATAACCTAGCTGGATATAGTATCCTTGGCTGGATAATAGTAAAATTTACAAGTCTTAGCGACAAAGAGAAAATCCTGAAAGCAGCCTGGGACAAGAAGTCTATAACATAAAATGGTAAAATATTAGATTGGCAGCAGACTTATCCACAGAGACCTGGCATGCAAGAAAGAACAGGCATGATATATTCAGAGCACTAAATGAGAAAAATATCCAGCCATGGATCCCAAAAATTTTTTATAAGAAAAAACCCTACATGTATACAAAAAATGAAGTTAGATACAATGAAGGATAAAATATGACTATAATAATGAAGGTTTAAAAAGATTTTTTTAAGAAAGGGATTGTTAAGATAAACTAGTTAAAAAGAGGAAAACTTTAAAAAATTAGAATAAGAAAAAAAATAAAATTAAAAATATTTAATTAACTTTGCAAGATTAAAGAATCATGGGGAGAAAGCCATGAATTCCATGCTTTGCTTTCCCCTCTTCTGGAATTCTGCTGTTCTTGATCAGTGAGCTTGGTTTTGAGCTTGTTTTTGGCTAGATGTTCTTACTGATCTTCTAGGGGAGGGGCCTGTTGTAGTGATTCTCAAATGTCTTTGCACAAGGGGGAATTGCCCCACCCGGGCTAAGTAATCTGCTGGAGTTTGCTCTTGGGAATATTTGTTCCCTGAAAGCTTTCTGTAGAGCTGAGGATGGAAATGAAAAAGGAGGCCTCCCAATTTCTGGCCCAGAGGAGTGGAGAGCTCAGGGCCCCACCTCTCAGTGCACTCTCGGAGAAAAGCATTCAATCACTCCCATCTCCCTGGTCTCCAGCCGCACTCCAAGCTCACCCGGCCTGTGACTGAACATTTCTGTCTCTGGCACACAGCCCCATTTGGAGTCTCCAAACCCAGCAGATTCCTTCTGCTCTGCTCTTCCAGTGGCTCTCCCCAGATCTGCCACTTGTGGGGTCCCTGCTCAGATTGTGCCATGGATCACAGTTTAAGGTAATCCCAAGCTGAGAGGTCACTCCTTAGCTCTGTCTCTGCAGCCAGCTTCCCTGCTCTAATTACCTGCGTGCTCTGCTACACTCAGACAACCCCCATCCTTCTGTGATCCTGTAGGACCTGTGACCACACTGTCCCCATGAGGGCTCTATCCCTGCTTAGCCTCTGGAGTGATATCCCTCAGTAGAGCAGACTTTTCAAAGTTCAAATTTTGTGCTCTGTTGCTCCACCACTTGCCAGGAGCCGGCCCCTCCCCCCATGGTCTATCTTCCCATCACTTCGGATTCACTTCTCCGCACATCCTACCTTTCAGAAAGTAGTTGATTTTCTGTTTCTAGAATTGCTGCTCTTCTTCTCTTCGATCTCCTGTTGGGTTTGTAGGTGTTTGGAATGGTTTGATAACTATCTAACTGAACTCCTGCAACCTGATGTCATCTCAGTTTGCTATACCTCCGTCATCTTGACTCCTCCCTCCTAATTCTATGATTTTTATCCTTCATTTTGTTATCCTACATTTTGTTACCACTTTGATTTTTCTGGATATTGAATTATCTTGCATCACTGGAATAAATCCCACTTGACCATGGTGTATGATCCTTTTAATGTAACATTGAATTCTGTTTATTAATGTTTTAGTGAAAATTTTTGTATCTATGTTCACCAAAGATATTGGCTTATAACACTTTTTTCTTATAGTGTCTTTTTTTGGTTTTGATATCAGGGTAATGCTGGTATGGTAAATTGAGTTTGGATGTATTTCTTCCCTTCTATTTTTTGGAAGGGTTTGAGAAGATTTGTGGTAATTCTACTTTCAGTGCTTCTTTCAGTAGAACTCACCAGTAGAGCTATCTAGTCCTGGACTTTTATGGAGAGGCTTCTGATTATTGATTCAATCTCCTTACTAGTAATCAGTATGTTCAGATTTTCTATTTTCTCATGATTCAGTAAGTTGTTTCTAGGAATTTATCATTTCTTCTAAGTTGTCCAACTTGGTGAAAAATTGTTCATAGTCACTGATTTTTTGTACTTCTGTGGTATCTGTTGTAATATTTCCTCTTTCATTCTTAATTTTGAGTCTTCCCTTTTCCTTGGTCAGTCTAACTGAGATTTGTTGGTTTATCTTTAAAAAAAAAAATCTTCATTTCATTCATCATTTAATTCTTTTTAGTCTCTATTTCTCTCATATTTAATGTTTATTTTTATTATTTTTTAAATATTTTATTTATTTATTTGAGAGAAAGAGAGAGTGCAAGCATGAGCAGGGGGAAGGGCAGAAACAGGCTACCCTATGGGCAGGGAGCCTGATGCAGGGCTTGATCATGACCTGAGCCAAAGGCAGATGTTAACCTACTGAGCCACCCAGGGGCCTCCTATGTCCTTCTAAGTTGAAACTTAGTTCTTTTTCTAGTTTCTTGAAGTCTATTATTATGCTATTAATTTAAGATCTTTCTTGTTCCTTGACATGGGCATTTATCCCATGAACTTCCCTCTTAGAACTACTTTTGCTGCATCCCTAAGTTTTTGTATGTTGTATTTCCATTTTCATTTGTCTCAAGATATTTTTATTTCCCTTTTGTTGTCTTCTCTGACTCATTAGTTGTTAAGTAGCACGTTATTTAATCTCCACATATTTGTGAATTTTTAAGCTTTCTTCTTGTGCTTTATTTCCAGTTTCATACCATTGTTGTCAAAAAAGATGCTTGATATTATTTCAGTGTCTTTAAATTTATTAAGACTTGTTTTGTGACCTAACATATCTATCCTGGAGAATGTTCTTTGTGTTCTTGGGAATAATGCATGGATGGAATATTTTGTAAATAAGTCAATCAGGTCTAATGTGTCATTAAGACTATTGGTTCTATATTGATTTCTGTCTAATCCATCCATTGATGAAAGTGGAGTTTTAATGTCCCTTACTGTACTCTCAGCTGTTTCACCCTTTAGGTCTGTTAATACATGCTTTATGTATTTAGGTGCTTCTATGTTGGTTGCATAAATATTTACAAATATTATATCTTCTTCTTGGATTGACCCCGTTTTCATTATAAAATGATCTCCTTTTGTCTTATTGCAATCTTTGTCTTAAGGTTTATTTTGTGTGATATAAGTAAAGTTGTCTCAGCCTTCTATTGGTTTCCATTCTCATGGAATAGCCTTTCTTCATCCCCTCACTTTCAGTCTGTGTATGTCCTTACGTCTGAAGCTAATCTCTCATAAGTAGCATATGGTCTTGTTTCTCAGTTCATTCAGCCACTCCACATGTTTCCATTAGAGAATTTAGTTTTTATTTTAAAAAATATTGCTGATAAATATTGACTTATTGTCATTTTGTTAATTGTCCTATGGCTGCTCTGTAATTCTTTTTTTCTTTCCTTCTTTTGCTCTCTTTGTGATTGACTGATTTTTCTTTAGGTAGTAGTATACTTAAATTCCTCTTTTCTTAGTGTATCTTCTATAGGTTTTTTTTTTAAGATTTTATTTATTTAGTTGACAGAGATCACAAGTAGGCAGAGGCAGGCAGAGAGAGAGGAAGGGAAGCAGGCTCCCTGCCGAGGAGAGAGCCTGATGCAGGGCTCAATCCCAGGATCCTGGGATCATGACCTGAGCTGAAGGCAGAGGCTTTGACCCACTGAGCCACCCAGGCTCCCCTCTTCTATAGGTTTTTGCTCTGTGGTTACCAAGTGCCTTATATGGAACAACTCATATTTATAATAATTTATTTTAAGCTGATAACAACTTAAGTTCAAGTGCATTCTAAAACTCTGTTTTTAATCTCCTCCCAAGTTTTGTTTTTGATGTCACTATTTATATCTTACCTTATACCTTTAATTTTTATAGCAATAGTTATTTTTATTACTATTAAAAAACTTCATTTTATCTTTATAAGTGATTAACGCATCACCTTACATTAGATCATTCCAAATTTTGCTATATTTTTACCTTACTGGTGATATTTATATTTTCATGCTTTCCTTTTACTAATTAGCACTGTATCATTTCAAGTTAAGGAATCCTTTTAACATCTTATAAGACCAATCTAGTGGTGATGAATTCTTTTAGGTTTTGCTTATCTAAAAAACACTGTATCTTTCTTTCAATTCTTTTGTTTTTAAGATTTATGTATTTTTAAAGAGAACATGTACTAGTGGGGGAAGGGGCAGAGGGAGAGAAAGAGAATCTTCAAGCAGACAGCATGCTGAGTGTGGAGTCTGATGTGGGCTCAGTCCCAGGACCCTGATATCATGACCTAATCCAAAATCAAGAGTTGGCCATCGAGCTGACTGAGCCACCCAGACAGCCCAGTCTTTCTTTCAATTCTGAAAGACAATTGCACTGCACAGAGTATTCTTGATAGTCCATATTTTTCTTTTAGCGCTTTGAATATATGGTGCCACACTACTTTCTGGCCTACAAAGTTTCTGCTGAAAGTCTGAATGTAGTCTGATGAGGCTTTTCTTTTCTTATAAATAATGAGGGGGCTTTTTCTTGCTTTTTTTTTTAAATTATTTTATTTATCTACTTGACAGGCAGTGAGAGAGGGAATACAAGCAGGGTCAATGGGAGAAGGAGGGACAGGCTTCCCACTGAGCAGGGATCCCAAATTGGGGCTTGACCCCAGGACCCTGGAATCATGATTTGAGTTGAAGGCAGGCACTTAACCACTGAGCCACCCAGGTGCCCCCTCTTACTACTTTAAGATTCTCCCCTTGTCTTTACCTTTTTTCAGCCATTATTTCTTCAAATAAACATTCTGCCACTTTCTCTGCTCCTTCTGGGATGCCTATCATGTAAATATCGGTCTGCTTAAATTTGTTCCCTAACTCTCTTAAGCTAATATCACACTTTTTCATTCTTTTTTTTTTTTTTCTTTTTGCTGCTCTGACTGAATGAGTTCCAGTGCCCTGACATTTGGTCTTCTGTTTCATCTGCCCTTGAAACTCTGTATTGTATTCTTTAGTTCAGTTATTAAACTTTTCAGTTTTTTGAGTTCTGTTTTGGACTTTCTTATATTTTCTCATTCCTGAAATTCTTATTTTGTTTATCCATTCTTCTGAGCACAGTGGTATCTTTATGATGTTTTCAAGTCTTTATTATGTAAATCAGTTATATTCATTTTACAAGTTCCTGTTATTTTGCTTGGAACATATTCCTGTTTATTTTCCTTAATTCTCCTTTTTCTGTATGCATTAGATAAAACTCCTACCTCTGTCTTTTTTTCTTCTTAATAAGCTTTATGCTCAGGGATGTTTATCACAGCATTATATATAACAAAATTAAATTCAAAACAAATATTAAGATAAATGTCCAAAACTTGAAGCAGGCTAAAAATACATAGTTCTGCTTGTGATGGGAACTATAAAGACTTTAAGAGTGGTGGTTATAAGCAGTGATATTGATAATTGTTAAACAAAAACAAAAGCTACTAGGTTATCAAAGTGTATATTCAGTATATCTAACAATATAACTGCACCACACAACTAGAAAAATGCTGAAAAGAATACATGGCAATATGCTACCTTTAATAGTTAGCATTTATGAATGGTGGAATAACTGATCACCTTTACTTCCTTCTTCTAATTTTTTTTCATATTTTCTACAAATGCACAACTATAATAAAATATAGTAAAATATTCTTCAGTCATCTAAAAATGACTTTCCTTTTTTGAGTGATTATTCTATTTTTTGTTTTTGATTACTTTTTAAAATTGAAGTATAGTTGATACACAATATTACATTAGTTTCAGGTGTAAAATATAGTGATTTGACAAATTTGTATCTTGTGCTATGCTCACCACAACTGTAGCTACTGTAACTATAAAATGCACAATACCATTGACTATATTCTCTATGCTCTATCTTTTATTTGTATTATTTATTCATTCCATAACTGGAGGTCTGTACGCCCCACTCCCTTCTACCCATTTTACCCATTCCCCTCACCCCCTCCATCTGCCTTCTGGCAATCATCAGTTCAATTTATGGGTCTGTTTCTGCTTCTTGTTTGTTTTGTTTTTATTTTGTTTTTTAGTTTCCGCATCTATCTGAAATCATACAATATTTGTCTTTTTTGTCTGATTTCTTTCACTAAGTATAATATCCTCTAGGTATCTCCATGTCATCACAAATTGCAAGATATCATTCTTTCTTATGGTTGAGTAATATGCTTCTGTGTGTGTGTGCACACACATGTGCATATACACACACCACATGTTTATATCTTTATCAGTGAAAACTTGGGTTGCTTCCATATATTGGCTATCGTGAATAATGCTGCAATGAGTTTATTAAATCCCTATGGTTACTGTTTTTGCTTTCTTTAGGTCAATACACAACAGTAGAATTACTGGATCAAATGGTTTTTGATACTGTTTTCCATAGTGGCTATACCAGTTTACAGTACCACCATGCACAGGGTTGGTTTGTTGTTGTTGTTGCTGTCTTATTTTGTTTTCCTAGATTACCATCAACCCTTGTTTCTTTTTTATTCTATCCATTCTGACTGTCATGAGGTGATATCTCATTGTGCTTTTGATTTGCATTTCCCTGATGATCACTGATGGTGAACATGCTTTATGGGTCTATTGGCCATCTGTATGTCCTCATTGGAAAAAATATTTACTCAGTCCTCTGCCTATGTTTTAATCAAATCATTTGGGCCTTTTGGTGGTGGATTGTATAAGTTCTCTATGTATTTTGGATATTAACTTATTTGATACATCACTTGCAGATAAATCTTCTGTCATTCAGTAGGTTGCCTTTTAATTTTGTTGATTCTTTCTTTTGCCATGTGGAAGCTTTTTATTTTTATGTAGTCCCAATAGTATGTTGTGTTTGTTTACCTTGCCTAAGGAGATTTACTTAGAAAACTTGCCGAGGCTGATTTCATAGCAAATATTGCCCAGGTTTTCTACTAGGAGTTTTATGGTCTCAGCTCTCACATTTAGGTCTTCTATCCATTTTGAGTTTATTTTTGTGTATAGTGTAAGAAAGTGGTCCATTTTCCCTCTTTTGCATGTAGTTATCTAATTTTCCCAGCTCTATTTGTTGAAGAGACTGTCTTTCTCTCATTGTTGGTCTTGCCTGCTTTGTCATGGAAGAATTAATTGACTGTAGTAGAGTGGGTTTGTTTCTGGGCTCACTATTCTGATGTATTCATCTATGTGTTTGTTTTTGTGCTAATAGCATCCTGTTTTGATTACTACAGTTTTGTAGTGTATCTTAATTTGGGATTGTGATCCCTCCAGCTATGGTTGTCTTTCTCAGAATTGTTTTTGTCATCCAGGATCTCTTGTATTTCCATACAAATTATAATATGATTCCAGTTCTGTGAAAAATGCTTATGGGTATTTTATTTTTTTTAAAGATTTTATTTATTTATTTGACACAGAGAGAGAGATCACAAGTAGGCAGAGAGGTAGGCAGAGAGAGAGGAGGAGGAAGCAGGCTCCCCCCTGAGCAGAGAGCCTGATGCAGGGCTCGATCCCAGGACCCTGAGATCATGACCTGAGCTGAAGGCAGAGGCTTAACCTACTGAGCCACCCAGGCGCCCCACTTATTGGTATATTAATAAGATTCTGCAGATTGAATCTGTAATTGCTTTCAGTAATATGGACATTTTAATAATACTAATTGTTGGCACCTGTAGTACTAATTCTTGGTGCACCTGGGTGGTTTGGTAGTTAAGTGTCTGCCTTGGACTCAGGTCATGATCCCAGGGTTCAGGGATCGAGTCCCACATTCGGCTCCCCACTCAGTAGGAAGTCTGTTTCTCCCTCTATCTCCATTCCCCCGTTTGGATACATGCTCTCTCTATATCCCTCTCTCTCTCTCTGACAAAAATCTTCAAAAACAACAACAACAACAAAACCAAAACAAAAAAAAAAAAAAAAAAGAAGAAGAAAGAAAGAAAGAAAGGAAAAACAACATTAATTCTTCCAGCCCATGAGAATGCAGTATCTATTTGTTAGTATTGCCTTCAATTTCTTTCATCAGTGTTTTATAGTTTTCAGAGTGCAGGTCTTTCACTTTCTTGGTTGAGTTTATTCTCTTTTTGGTGCTATTGTATATGGAACTGTTCTTACTTTCTCTTCCTGTTATTTAGTTATTAGTGTATAGAAACATAAAAATATTTCTGTATATTTTGTATCCTGCAATCTTACTGAATTCATTTATTATTTCTAATATATTTTGGTGGAGCCATTAGGAATTTTTATGTAGCGTATGTCATCTGTAAGCAGTGAGAGTTTTACTTCTTCTAGCTTACTTTTGTTTCTTTTTGACTGTGGTTCCTGGGACTTAAAGTACTACTGAATAAAGGTGGTGAGAGTGAACTCTTCATCTTGTTTGATCTTTAGAGGAAAAGCTTTCAGCTTTTCACCACTGAGTATGATATTCACTATGGGTTTTTCATATATAGTTTCGCTTATGTTGGTGTATATTCCCTCAAAACCCACTATGTTGAGAGTGTTTATCATAAATGGATGTTGAATTTTACTAAAGGCTCTTTCTGTATCTATTGAGGTGATTGTATAATTTTTATCCTTTGTTCTATTTTTTACCTTTAATTTTATTTTATTTCTTTACAGTGTTCCAAAACTCATTGTTTATGGATCACACCCAGTGCTCCATAAAATACATGTTCTCCTTAATACCCACCACCAGTCTCACCCAATCCCCCACCCCCCTCACTTCCAAAACTCTCAGTTTGTTTCTCAGAGTCTACAGTTTCTCAGTGTTTGTCTCCCCCTCCGATTTCCCCCAACTCACTTCTCTCCATCTCCCAATGTCTTCCATGTTATTCCTTATGCTCCACAAATATAGTGAAACCATATGATAATTGACTCTCTGCTTGACTTATTTCACTCAGCATAATCTCCTCCAGTCCTGTTGATACAAAAGTTGGGTGTTCATCCCTTCTGATGGAGGCATAATACTCCATTGTATATATGGACCATGTCTTCTTTATCCATTCATCTGTTGAAGGGCACCTTGGTTCTTTCCACAGTTTGGTGACTGTGGCCATTGCTGCTATGAACATTGGGGTACAGGTGGCCCTTCTTTTCACTACATCTGTACCCTTGGGGTAAATACCCAGTAGTGCAATCACAGGGTCATAGGGTAGCTCTATTTTTAATTTCTTAAGGAATCTCCACACTGTTTTCCAAAGTGGCTCCACCAACCTGCATTCCAACCAACAGTAGGCACATCTTCTCCAACACTTGTTTATTGTCTTGTTGATTTCGGCTGTTATGACTTGTGTAAGGTGGTATCTCAATGTGGTTTTGATTTGAATCTCCCTGACAGCTAATGAGGATGAACATTTTTTCGTGTGCCTGTGAGTCATCTGTGTGTCTCCTTTGGAAAAGTGTCTGTTCATATCTTCTGCCCATTTTTTTGACATGATTATCTGTTTTGTGTGTGTTTAGTGTGGGGAGTTCTTTATAGATCTTGGATATCAGCCCTTTGTCTATAGCGTCATTTGCAAATATCTTCTCCCATTCTGTGGGTTGCATCTTTGTTTTGTTGACTATTTCCTTTGCTGTGCAGAAGCTTTTGATCTTGATGAAATGCCAAAAGTTCGTTTTCACTTTTGTTTCCTTTGCCTTTGGAGACATATCTTGGAATAAGTTGCTGTGGCCAATGTCAAAGAGATTACTGCCTATGTTCTCCTCTAGGATTTTGATAGATTCCTGCCTCATGTTGAAGTTTTTTATCCATTTCAAGTTTGTCTCTGAGTATGGTGTAAGAAAATGGTTGAGTTTCATTCTTCTACAGATAGCTGTCCAATTTTCCCAGCACCATTTATTGAAGAGACTGTCTTTTTTCCACTGGATATTTTTCCTGCTTTGTCAAAGATTACTTGACTATAGAGTTGACAGTCCATATCTGGGCTCTCTACTCTGTTCCACTGGTCTTTGTATCTGTTTTTGTGCCATTACCATGCTGTCTTGGTGATCACAGCTTTGTAGTAAAGCTTGAAATCTGGCAACGTGGTGCCCCCAGTTTTGTTTTGTTTTTTTTTCAACATTCCTTTAAGCAATTCGTGGTCTCTTCTGGTCCCATACAAATTTTAGGATTATTTGTTCCAACTCTTTGAAAAGTGCTGGTGAAATTTTGATTAGGATGGCATTGAAAGTATAGATGGCTCAAGGCAGTATAGACATTTTAATAATGTTTATTCTTTTGATCCATGAGCATGGAATGCTTTTTCATCTTTTTGTGTCTTCTTCAATTTATTTCATGAGTATTCTGTAGTTCCTCGAGTACAGATCTTTTATCTCTTTGGTTAGGTTTATTCCCAGGTATCTTATGGTTCTTGATGCGATAGTAAATGGAATTGATTCTCTAATTTCCCATTCCATATTTTTATTGTTAGTGTATAAGAAAGCAACTGTACATTGATTTTGTATCCTGCCACATTACTGAATTGCTGTAGGAGTTCTAGTAGTTTGGGGGTGGACTCTTTGGGGTTTTCCATAGAAAGTATCATGTCATTTGTGAAGAGAGAGAGTTTGACTTCTTCTTTGTCAATTTGAATACATTTTATTTCTTTTTGTTGTCTGATTGCTGTTGCTAGGACTTCTAGTACTATGTTGAACAAGAGTGGCAAGAGTGGACATCCTTATCTTTTTCCTGATCTCAAAGGAAGTCTGTCAGCTTGTCCCCGTTGAGGATGATATTCATTGTGAGTTTTTCCATATATAGATATTATGAAGTTGAGGGATGTTCCCTCTATCCCTATACTTTGAATCATTTTAATCAGGAACGGATGCTGTATCTTGTCAAATGCTTTTTCTGTATCAATTGAGAGGACCATGTCGTTCTCTCTTCTCTTATTGATTTGTTCTGTCACATTGATTTGCAAATGTTTTGTCTGGTTTGGTATCATAGTAATTTTGGTTTTATTTTAACTCTTCTTTAAATGTTCAGTAGAATTTACTTGTTTATTCATCTGGTCCTATTTTGTTTTCTGGGAGTTTTTTGATACTGATTTAATTTCATTACTAGTAAATTAACCTGTCCCAACATTCTTTTTCTTCCTGATTCAGTTTTGGATTAATGTTTCTATGAATTACCAATTTCTTCTAGGTTGTCCAATTCTTGGCCTATGATTTTTTTGTAGCATTCACTTAAAATCTTTTGTATTGATATGGTGTTGATTTTTTACCTTTTCATTTCTTATTATCTTTATTTAGTTCCTCTCCTTTTTTCTTACTTATTCTGGCTAATGTTTTAGCGATTTTGTTTATCTTTTTTTTTTTTTCTTTTCAAATAATCAGTTCCATGGTTTCCTTGACCTTTTCTACTCTGTGTTAGTCTGTCATTTATTTCTGTGCTTATATTTATTGTTTCCTTCCTTTTTACTAACTTTGAGCTTTATTTTTCTTGTTCTAGTTCCTTTAGGTATGAGGTTAGGTTGAGGTTTTTCTTGCTTCTTGAAGTAGGCCTGTACACCATAAATTCCTCTCTTGGAGCTACTTGTCCTATGTGCCAAAGGTTTTTAACCACTGTGTTTTCTTTTCCTTTGTTTCTGTTTGTTTTTTTTTTTTAACTTCCTCTTTGATTTCTTCATTGACCCATTGACTCTTTAGTAGCACAACAGTATAAAGCATTATTAGTTTGGTATTAGTGATTGGTTTTTTTTAATTGTGATTGATTTCTAGTATCATACTATTGTCATCAAAACAGATATGTGATATTACTTAAAGTTTCTTAAATTTCTTAGAATTTATTTTGCAGTCTAACATGTGATCTATCTTGGAGAATGTTCCATGTACACTTGAAAAGAATGTGTATTCTGTTTTTGGATGAAATATTCTACATATACATGTTAAGTCCTTCAGGTCTAATGTGTCATTCAAAGTCACTGTTTCCTTGTTGATTTTTTTTTTTTTTGTCTGAATGATCTACCCATGGATATAATTGGGATATTTAAGTCCCCTTTGATTACTGCATTACTATCAGTTTCTCCCTTTATGTCTGTTGACAACAGTTTTATGTATATGGGTGCTCCAATGTTGGATGCAGAGATATTTACAGTTCTTATTTCCGCTTTTGGGATTAATCCCTTTATTATTATGCAATGCCCTTTTACGTCTCTTGTTACAGTCTTTGTTTTAATATCTATTCTGTCTGATATAAGTAGTACTATCCTAGTTTTTTCTCCTACTTCCATTTGTATGGGCTATCTTTTCCCATCCTTTCCTTTTTAGTTGAATCTGACCTTAGGTATGAAATGAGTCTCCTGTAGGCAGAGTATAAATAGGTCTTATTTTTTTTCATTCTGCTACCCTATGTTTTTTACTAGAGCATTTAGATAATTATGTTTAAAGTAATTACTGGTAGGTATGTACTTATTTTCTGTTCATTTTGTGCTTCTTCTGTTCCTTTCTTCTCTTGCTCTCTTCTGTTGTGACTGATGAACTTTAGTGGTATGCTTAGCTTTCTTTTCTTTTATCTTTTATAGATTAGTTACATGTTTTGAGTGTATGGTTTCCATGAGGTTCATATACCATCCTAGGTACATTGCAGTCTATGATAAGTTGATGGTCACTTAAGTTCACACACATTCTAAAAGAACTTTTTTTTTACTTTTTTACTGTCCTTTTCCACATTTTTGTACATTTTGTCATATTTTACATCTTTATCTTTATAATTTTCTTCTAGTTATGGCCTTTTATTTTCCACTTCAATTCTTTTTAACATTTCTTGTAAGGATGTTTCAGTGGTGACAAACTCCTTTAACTTTTGTCTGAGAAACTATTTTTCTCCTTCAATTTTGAATGATAGCCTTGTCAGGTAGAGTCTTCATGGTAACAGGTTTTTTTCCTTTCAGCACTTTGAATATATCATGCCCCTGCCTGGTCTGCAAAGTTTGGGCTGAAAAAAGAGCTGATAGCCTTAACAGGTTTCCCTTGTACACAACTTCTTGCTTCTCTCTTGCTGCTCTTAAAATTCTCTCTACCTTTAATCTTTGACATTTTATTTATCATGTGTCATGTTGTGGACCTCTTTTGGTTCATCTTGTTTGGAACTCTGTCCTTTCTGAAACCGGATGTCTGTTTTCTTTCCCCAACTAGGGAAGTTACCAGCTGTTACTCACATGGGTTTTTTGCCCCTTTTTCTATCTCTTCACCTTCTGGGATTTCTATAGTGTGAAAGCTTGATGTTGTCCCAGATATCCCTTAACCTACCTTCATTTTTGGAAAATCTTTTCTTTTTTCTGTTCAACTTGGATTCTTTCCATTTATTACCCTGTTTTCCAGACCACTGTTCCATTCTTCTACATCCAGTAATCAATTGTTGATTTCCTCTATTCCTCTAGTATATTTTTCATTTCATTAATTCTTCACCTCTAATTGGTCCTTTCTTATATTTTCTCTTTGTTGAATTTTGCTGATTTCTTCCATTCTTCAGTGAGTATGTTTATGATCATTACTTTAAATTCTTTATCAGATATGTTGCTTGTCACCATTTCATTTCCTTTTCTAAGATTTTATCTTTTTTTTCATCTGGAGTATATTCCCTCCTCCCCTCATTTTCTTGACTTCCTATGTTTATTTCTATGAATTAAGCACTACAGCTATTTCTTCTAAATTTGAAGGAAAGGTCTTGTGTATGGCCATTCTCTTTGTAGCCTGTGTATGCCTGATGACTGGGTAGTTGGCTGGATCTATGGCTGGCATAGGCTGGGAGCCCTAGGCACTGCCCTGGTGGGATAGCCAGAGTAAAGTGGGCCTGGACTAGAGTGGTCCTGGAGTTCTTTGCAGAAAGGGTGTCCTGGCAGGACAGCTGAAGCTGAAATGGGTGAAAGTGGGGGTGCCCCAGGGCACTACATGCAGGGGGTACCCTGTTAGGGGTAGCTGGAGTTAAGGCAGGGCATGGGCCAGTATTTCTTGGGGGTGTTCTGCACAGGAGGCACCCTGGAAGGACAGTTCTTGTTAAGATGGATATGGGCCAGAATAATTCTGGACCTCTCAATGCAGAGGGTACCCCACCAGGAAAGCTGAAGCTGAAGTGGATGCAAATCAGTATGTTCAAGTGTGGTCAGCATAGGGAGCACCCTGGCTGGGCACAGGCCAGGAATCCCAGGGCACTCCATACAAAGGATGCCCTCAGAGGGTGGCTGGGATTAAGAGCAGGCATAGGGCAGGAGTTCCTGGGGTGCTCCACATAGGAGGCACTCTAGCTAGGTGGCTGGAGCCAAAACGGGTGTGAGCCAGGAATGCCCTAGCAAGCAATCTAAAGCCAAAGTAGTACAGGCATGCCTGGAGTATTCTGGGGGTTCTTTGCACCTGAATCTCCTCAGCAAGATGGCTGGAACTGTAGTGAGTACAGACCAGGGGTGTCTCAGTATGTACTTGCTAAGATCACCTTTGTGGGATGGCAGGGGCTTGTGTGGGCCAGGGACTCACTAAGGCAATAGACCAGGCGAGGTGCACAAACCTTGCTCCCATCCATGCTATCAAGGTGGCAGGGGGAAAAAAAAAAAAAAAACAACCCTTGGACTTACGAGTCCTTCTACCCAGCAAGAGTTCCAGCAGCTCTTCCAGTATTTGGTAGAGTTCCAGGACTGGTTCCTTTATATACTAATTGCCCTTTTAAATTGCACCTTTTCTTGGTGCCCCAGGGCAGAAGAATATGCTTATGGTGAAGTGGGGGAGACAGTGTCTTACATAGTCGAAGAATGAATCTCACGGACAAAGCAGAGTGAGTAAAGCGATCGAGTTTATCAAGCAAGGATACAGAAAAAGCTCTCAGGAGGGAGGGGCGTCCTGACAGTGTTGCCACGGGGAGCTTTTAGGGATGGTCTTTTATAGAAAGCTAACCAGGGAACTTAAATCCTTTTAAGATCTCTATTGATAGGACCACTGAGTAAGGACCAGCGATAACACTTTCAGTGACTTACTTTTTAGGGTTTGGTAATTCTTTTTTGGTCACAAGTAGCTGGTATAACAAGACCCCACCTGTGATACCCAGGACAGGATGATCTGGTTTGTTCCCTTATCTCTAATTTCCTTACACCTCCCCGTTTTGGGGATTTTTGGGAACCTGATCATGTAGCCCTCTACCTATCTCTGCCAACTTAGCCCTGCCTTGCTCAGTGGTCCCTCCTATTTTCCCTTCCCACCACAGTTTGCAGTGTTGGGAGTGGGAGTTCCCTTTACTACTGTGTCTCCATCTCTCTTGCCATTCTCAGTGTGGTCCATTTTTTACTGTGTAGAAGCTATTCAGCCAGCCCTCAGTTCTTCTTCAGGAGGAATTGCTCTACAAATAGATATGGTGTGTCTGTACAGGAGGTGAGTTTGGGGTCTTCCCATATTGTGATCTTGGACCAGAACTCACCAATGAACTCTCAGTTCCCCAGCCTTAAAGGAGTAGCCTCTTGTAGGAGATCAGTTTTATGATTGAACCCTGACCTAGCTATTGATTGTCCATTAAACCCTAATAATTATCCAAACAGTCTATTTGTTCTTAGGTCTTGTTACACCATCAAACACTGGGAGCCACTATCAGTGTCCTAAAAGGGAAGATCTTAGCATCTAGGTTCAGGCTGACTGGTAGCAAGACCCACAAAGGTCATTTTTCATGGGAAGCCTGGGAGACAGGACTTTCTGAGTGTTCCCTTGGTGATGAAGTTTTAGAATATATAAGTGAGGTCTGGAGCCGATGACCAAGAAAGAATTCTTAAGATGTCTCTGGTGCAAAAGGTGATTTCACTAAAGCACAGGGACAGGACCCTTGGGCAGAAAGAGTTGCTGTCCTGCGATCCTGAAGAGGGGCTGATTATATACTCAGGAGTTGGGGAGATGAGGACACATTGTCAAGCCAAGGCTGTTTTTCCCTCTAATGAGGCACTAACATGAAGACAGTTGGGAGTTTCCTGGAGTAATGTCACATTCCTTCTGTCACACATCCTTGTTAATGAGTTTTAGGTTTAGAAGAAATTCAACTTCATTTACATTTCCTTCTGCCTTAGCTTCCCTCAATTTTATGAAGGGGAGGGCAAGGTTAGGGCTTCAGGAACTGAGTTATGGGTCTCTGGAAGTTAAGCTATTGATAAGAAAGCTTCTTTCTTGTAAATCAATAGGACATTTGTAACCTGAGGGAGACTCAGGTCCCGCAGGATTGTGCTCTCTATAAGTTAACTATCTGCTTTTCCTTTAGGGCAGCCAGGAATGCCTGAGCAATGTCATATATATCCCATGGTAGCTGGGGAGGGGGTTGCAGGGTATCAGCTTCTACTTTGTCATCCCCTTGCCATCTGTTCCCTCATCATTGGTGATTATTCCTGGGGTAATAACCAGTTAAGAGCTGTTTTTTTGTTACCATCCCAATTAACCTGAGAACACAAGATGCATTGGCCGTAAGAGCCAGGCTATCAAGGGATGTGTCCTCTGGGAAACTATAAAAGCCAAACCACTAGATACATGCTTAAGTTCCTTTTTCTGAGATACCAGCAGCCTGGGGCAGGGTAGAGAGAAAGTATAAAGATGATACCCAGCAAACTCCCTGGGTTTTGACGACAATTTTAGTCAGTGCTTAAATGTGTGTTTTATTAGAAGTCTGCTCCTTAGGCCCAAGAAGATAGATAAGTCATAGGCTTCTTTACCAGAAAGACTTAAGTGTATTTTGGTCTGCTTCTGTGCTGTGCCCTGGAGAGTGGCCAATTAAGAACTCCTTCTCTGCTTGCTACAGTCTTGTGGGACCCACAAATTTAAGTCATACTGTCCACCAGAGCCAGAGAATCAAGGGGTGTCACCTTGGTTGTAGCTGCAAAAACCGGGGCACCAGACTGGTACACAGGCTCCTTACCAGGAGATCCCAGCCTCCTGGAGCAAGGCAGGGAGAGAGTTCAAAGATGGTGCTTGTTGGACTCCATGGTCTTTGGAAGTATTTCAGTGGTCCTCTAGATATATGTTCAATCAGAAGCTTACCCTCAGGCATATTTTGAAGATAAGCAAATCGGCCTCTTTCACAGAAAGACTGGGTACATTTCAGCTGTCTTTGCAGTGTGCGCTAGGGGATAGCCAGTTGAGTCTATGCAAGCCTTCTAAGAACTGCTTCTCAGTTTGCTATAGCCTTGTGGGTCTTGTCACAGAAGCCCTGTCAACTTTCAAAGCTACATGTTTTGGAGGCTCATCTCTCAAGTACAGGCCTTAAAAGTAAAGGTACCAGATGTGGGGTGCTCGCTACTTAGGGAGAAGCTTGGAGTTGTGTGTTTGCTCTCATTTGTGGGTCACCACATCGGGGATGTAGTTTATAGTGAAACTGTGTTTCAGCCTCTTACACTTTGATTTTTTATTTATTTTCCCTTCTTTTTTTCCATTTGCCTGATGTGCAGGAGTCATTTAGCTAATTTGAGGGTTTGCAGGGTTGTTTGCTTATTTCTTTTCTTCCAGAGAAGTTTGTTCTATATGTAGGTGTAGATTGGTATGTTCACGGGAGGAGGGAGTTTGGGATCCTCCTACACAGAGATCTTGAACTGTAACTTCTGAGGTATTTTTAACATGTGAAGCTCTTTGAATCTGCTTTCATTGATTCTGCTTATTCTAACTCCTCAGGTCTTCCTAGTGAGCCTGATTATCCTTGACTGTACACTGTTCATTTTACTTGCAAACTTATTTAGGATATGTTTTGGAGCATAAGAAAAAGGTTTGCAGGGACACCTGTGTGGTTCTGTGGGTTAAAGCCTCTGCCTTCAGCTCAGGTCCTGATCCCAGGGTCTTGGGATTGAGCCCCGCATCCGGCTCTCTGCTTAGCGGGAAGCCTGCTTCCTCCTCTCTCTCTCTGCCTGCCTCTCTGCCTACTTGTGATCTCTGTCAAATGAATAAATAAAATCTTAAAAAAAAAAGAAAAGAAAAGAAAAAGGTTTGCACCACCAAACTGGGACCCTTATTTCATGTTCAAGCCTTGAAATTTATTTCCTTGTGGTACTGATGAGGGAGCAGAAGCCTGGCTGAAAACAAAACAAAAGCTGGCACCTTGCACCCCCTCTCCACCCGCTCCCCTCGGTAATATGTGTCACATTCCTCAGGCACCCCTGACTGCCCTAGAAGGAAAACAAATAGTTAACTTGCAGAGATCACAGTCCTGCAAGGCGGGAGTCTTCCTTGGTTTACAAAATGTCCTTGAGATTTACAACAAAGAAGTTACCTTATCAATAGCCCAGTTTCCAAAGGCTATTGGAACACAACTCAGTTCCTCAAGCCCTAATGTTGCCTTCCCCTCCATAAAAACTGAAGGAGGCTGAGGTAGAAGGAAAAGTAAATAAAGTTAAATTTCTTCATAACCCAAATCTCACTAACAAGGACACTTGATAGCAGGAATGTCACATTCCACCAGGAGACTCCCAATTGTCTTTATGTTAGTGCCTCATTAGAGGGAAAAGTGGCTTTGGCTTGGTAGTAACCAGGCCTTCAATATCCTGACAGTCTTCTTTACCCCAATAGCCCTTCTGAACACCCTTTTGTCCTCACCTACCCAACTCCTGTGTATATAACCAGCCACTCCTCACATCCCCAGGGCAGCAGCTCTTTCTGCCCACGAGTCCTGTCCCCGTGCTTTAATAAACCACCATTTTGCACCAAAGACGTCATAAGAATTCTTTCTTAGCCTTCGGCTCCAAACCTCACCCCACCGAACCTCACCTAGGTTCTAGAACTTCATCAATACAATCTCAAGTCGTGAGGGCCGTGAGGGATTTTCTACTTCTGTGTTACTCTAGGAGTGATGGAATCCCAACTTATTTTGAGGGAAGTCCGCTATTCGATTCTGACTTCAATTAGACAAGGGCATTTAATTTCTATTCCTTTCACCAAAGAGGTTTTCAAAATGAAAGTTTAAATTTGCTGAAGTCACAGAAGTCCACAGGACAAAAACTGTTCTGAGATTTCCTTGTCACTCTGTTTCTGTTTTCCTTTCAACTTTTTGGCCAGCATTTCCTTGCTGTATTGTTGCTCTTCATAGTTTCAAGAAGGACTATTTTAATGCTTTATTTTAACTTTTTGGTTCTTTTTAGTTAAGGTTTGTCCAGATTACCAAGCCTGTCTGTCAATACTGGAAACTTCAAGTCTTCTTATTTCAAATCTCAAATTATTTTAAAGCAATAGGAAAAATAATGATAATAGACAGTAACTTCATGTTATTGCTATTTAAATGGAGAATTGGGACATTACATAAATAGAAATACCCTCTGCTCTGGATTTTTCTTAGCTGAAAACAAAAGGAAGGTGTGGCAAAATCTATGGAAGCAGTTTTTGTTTGTTTGTGTTTAGTGGAGTTGAAAAACTGCAAATACTATGCCAAAATATTGGGCCAAGAGTAACTAAAATACAAGCATTATTCCATAGGTTCTTCTTCCTACATACCACTTAAATCCATAATTTTAGAGAAAGTTCCTGATGATTTCTTTTAGACAAAGAAGAATTTGTTTTAAAATGTTCATTTTTCTCCTGAATCTGTTTTTCTTGTTGCTATGAAAAACTCTGGCCAAGTCATCAATTCTGCATACCCACACAGTGAAAAAAAAATTTTTGATAAAATTTGTTACTTGATACTTTGCAGGCAAGAAAAACAATTAATTGAATTTTTGGCTCCAGAGAACACAGCTATGGAGAGTCATAAGCTTCACATGAATACTTAGGCAAGGTGCAACATCATTACATGTAGTCATGTAGTTGGATATACAGGTGCACAGTTAGATCTATCGAGAAATTCCCCATTTTAGCAATTTTTAGGTCCATAGAGAATGATGAGCCCAATCTGGTACTGATTAAAACTGGAGAAAAATAAAGGGAAACATGTTGAAAAATAAATGCTGAGCTACTGTTATCACTTCATTGGCAAGAACAAAAGAGAGTTATTTAGATTCCCCCCCCAAAAAAATGTTAAAATTATAAAAACAATATATATGAAAAGGTCAAGGAAATATACATTCGTTAATCTGTACTTTTCAGACTTTTAACTATACAAACATTCAATGCTCCTATGGGACTCTATTAACCATGTCTGAGATATAGATCTATCGATTATCATTTTGTGTCTGTTTTTTCTTCTATGGGTATATAGAAATTCCTAGGTATATGAACTAAAGATATATAGAAATTTCTGTCAGAATATAAAAATCTTATACACATGTCTACAATTACATGTCTATCTACCTCTCTACATTCTACATACTTTGGACAAGCCATTAACTCAGCATTTCTCAAACTAAGGAGTCTACACATATACTGTCATGCCATCCTTAGATTTTAAGCTTGAGGAATATTCTAACATGTAAAGGGATTCACTTTCTGATGATTAACTTGCTGAGAGTAATTCCTTGAATGGTAACATTGCATCACATTTTTTAAACTGTACCTATTACATACACACTCATTATAAGTGCATTAATTTCAATATCATTATTCCTGGAAAGTAGGTATTATGATAATGCCTATTTTACAAAATAAAACACACACACACACACACACACACACTGTACACACCACAATTCAGAGAATCTAATTTGACAGGCACAGAAGAGAGTGATAACTTGATTCAGCTCCTAAATGAGCTGGAATTCAAATACTAGTCTGTGTGGGAGAAGTGCAGAAAACAGAGTTTAAGGCAAAGCTAAGAAAACAAAAGGAAAGAAAGCATGATTGTCTCCATGGACATAATCAGCCTTTGCATTTCTGGACAGAGATCTTTTTGGTTTGTGCTTAGCCACAGGTTTATAATCAGGTCATATCTTATTACACAGTTGTAGATTGTATTCTTGTTCAAATTATTCATTTCCCCTCCTTTTTGAGGTGTCCTCTCCATGGGAGGATTGTACATCTATGCTTCCTTGAAATCAGGCATGACCATGTGACTTATCTTGACCAGTAATAAATGAATAGAAGTGATCCAAACAAAACCTCTAAGAAGCAACTCAAGATCTATTGTGATTTTGCTTTTATAATCACTGGCATGAGTACCAGAATAACGATGATAGAGAGGATACCTATAAACAGGCAGTGGACAAGTAATGTCAGTGAGAAAGAATTCTTCATTGAAACCACCAAGCTCTGGAGCCATTTGTTATTTTTGTTTTGGGGGTTCTAAATTTCTTGATTTCTAGAGTCTTGGTTTGCCAAATGGGATGATAATTCCTGTTTGTAGATGTTACGAGCACTGGAAGAATTACATAAGAAAATGGGTTAAAGAACTGGACATATTGTATGTATAATATCTCATAGTTACTCTTTTCCACTCTAGTGTCAAACCCTGTATTATCTAACAAGTAATCAGATATATCTGGGTTTTGTTATTTCTGAGGTAGCTGTTCCCTAACAAAAATAAGATATCATCCCCATGTCAAATTTGACAGTAAGGTAGTTTTTATGCAAGTCAAAATAATAGCAAAATACATTCTTAAACATTAGTAACTATCTGTCATGTATCAGTCACTGTGTTTAATGCTTGGGACACAGAAGTGTATGTGTCTGCACACACACAGATTCCATCTTTTTTTTTCCCCTAAAGAGCAGATAATCTAGTGAATTTATTAAACTTCATTAGTAATTTAAAACTTTATAGACTAAGGGATAAACCTTGTGTAAACCAGCAATTGGGGTGACATGTTTGATTTTAACAGTTATATGACCTTCCAGTAGGATAATTCCAACCATTAAAGTAATATTCTTAAGTAAATACCCAGTTGGACCTTCTACAATGGATAAATAGAATTCATTAGTAATTAATATCATTGATGTTAAATAATCATGCATATCTTTAAAGGATCACTTTTAAAAACATGATATAGTTCTTGTACCACCATGTCATATTTATACTAACCTCTTTCATTCAAAGTAAAATCGTTGAGCTTCAGCCTGGCCCAAATCTAAGGATACCAAGCTCCTTACGACTAAACTAAGAGTTAATTATAATTTGATGTTATATGTAACATGGCTGTGGGCGTACTCATCAAGTTCTTAGATGTAAATTTCTTTGCCTATAGGGTCCATATTTTATTGGTTGGTTTTTGTAGCTCAGACACATTATATCCCATCAGACACTGATGGGATATAAACACACTTCATATATCCCATCAGACGTCAAAGACTTGGAGCAACTGGGGCACTTGAAATCACTTTATGAACTAAACTATCTGAGTGCATAGGGCAGAGGTAAGAGCATTACCAGTGAAACTTGGGAGCCCAGGTACAGTCTTGCATCTCCATGACTCTTAAGGGATCAAGAGTTATTAATTAAAAATACTAATTAGGCATCCACTGTGAACACAAGATTTATAGAGCATGCCACTGATATGGAAGGCACATTCTCTGACTTCAAAGAACTCAGCAAACTGCTCTCTGAGCAAAAACTCTATTGCTAATTGTTATTACTGAGAACTGGGTGGGAGGAAGCAAAATCAGTTTTCTCTAAATTCTTGGAAAGATTCACTGTGTGATATTCCATGTTTTCTATTGCAGAAAACAGTAAACAAACTTCCCTGCCAGTGTCAAACTAACATCACTAAGTTAGGTATTCTAAACATGCTTTCACTTAGCTATCAGCACTACCTTTTAGCAAAAGATCTACCATGAGCACTAGCAAGCTTTTTTTTTTTTTTTAAAGTCAAATAGAATGAAAGAATTGTTTTGGGTATAATGTTTTTGCTGCCAGATTCTCTCAACAAAATTAATAATTCAAGGGAAATACATAGCCAAAGGAATTGTATGCTTTCTCTCATTTGGACAAATGTTTAATTATCTGCAGATGTGCTGGAAACCTGTACAGAACTAAGATGCACTTACTTGCTACCATTTTAGATATAAATGCATCCTATGGCTTCTTTCTGCATATTAAGAATTTTTTTAAGGAAAGTTAAAAGTAAACATTCAAATTAAAAACCTCTGCAAATATAATCCTACAAAATAAAATGTAATGTGAGCCAAAATGACCATTTTAGCAACTGATTCCTGAACCAACTTTTACCTCTATTAAATGAAACTGAGCTGTTGGAATTGAAATATTCACAACGTTCAAGTCTAAGTACACTTTCTCAAAATACAGAAAGGTTCATTGTGGGGTGGGGGGAAGTTTCGTTTCATTTTCCCCAACCATGACCTCCTTATTCAGTTTCTGAAATGGCTGTCTACTTTTAGCTCATTTCCCACCAAAACCTAAAATGTGTCTGAAATTTTAATTTGGCTGCTTACTCTTTTAGCTTCATCTGTCAACTATATCCTTAATATCAAGCGGCAACAGTACTTCAGAGCTGCTCTCAAGCTGTGTGACCTGCAAATTGTACCTACCTTATAGAACCATGCGTACAAGCCAACAAGGAGTTTGTCCTCTCATTCAAGAGCAAAGATGACTTTTAGAAGGGGTATATATTCAAAGTATTTCATAAGTTTTTTTCCTGTTGTAACATTATATAGATGCCATGTATCAGAATAAAACTTGATCATAGGCTAATGTTGACCAGCAGCATTATAGATGTAAGCAAATATGGTAGCAATTCAAAGATCAGAAGAATAAGAGAAAACTTTGGTGGTCCTACTTAGCCCAGTGTTGATGTAGAAGAAAGTGGGAATACACACACATAACACACACACACACACACACACACAGAGTATTGTGTCTCAGTACATTTTCATCAGTTTCAGGAAAAATACATTATTTGGTGGTTAAGTATCCAATTTGTGAGTAATCCACAATCTTGGCTTGTGTTCCCCTTCTCCTCTTCTGGCTAGATGACTTTTGGCCATTCATCCCTTGGGCTTATTTCCAGCTATGGGTAGAAAGGGGAAATAAAAAAGGTGAAGATCAAATCAGCCATCTGGCCTGCTTGTTACTAGCTCTAGGGAAAGTCTGATGGGAAAAGGGAGTGAAAATTAAACTTGTGCATTATTTGTCAGCCTCAATAACTTCTTTACCTCTAATATTGCCATGGATAATGTAGAATTGCTGCTATTGCTCAAATGTTACCATTTCTAGCATGATATGTTTTTATTGAATAAGTCATGAATACCCATTGATATTCATGGTAGCTCATATTCACATACAGTCATAAAAGGTCTGATTCTGAAGGTCCCTGTTTAGTTTTTACATAATCGTATTTGTGCTGTTTTCATTTTGCTACTGACCTTCTGTGTTATACGAGAATCTATTTAGGATTTTGTACTTTGTTCACAGAAAGTTTTCCATTTCAGTCATAACTTCTAAAGAAGTTGCTTCTAGAGAAGCAATTTAAAGTTTTTTGGAGTGAATTTGTACTAAATCTGTTATACTCAGAATAAATTTTACCTGAAGTGGGAAAAAAGGTCAGAACTTGTTTGTAAGTCTTACAGTGTGATGAAAAGAATGAAAGTTTTTCTAACTTTAATGTATATATTGGTGTTTGTCTTCCATATGATAGTAAGTATAGTCAGAGTAGGAGAATGTTCTTCCTTATTCCGCATATATGCTCTCCATTGATTCGTTATATGCTTCTCAAAAGCCCAATATTGAATTACAAAAAGTACTGAGTTTTCCCAGAAGGTTGCCGAAAAACATGTGGAATATTTTACCCGAAAATGTGGTTGCAATTGAATGGCACTGCTTTAAAGAAAATACAATTGTTAGACAAACTCTGCTGATTATCTTGTTTTGCCAACAAATCCTGGCACATGTGTTTTACAGAGGCATAATGGAATTCATTATCACTGAGGGGCAAAAGAGTTGTCATTAAAGTAAGCTGTACTTAGGGCAGAATCTGTGAGCAAAAATTAAACTTTCCAGTATTTCAGTATTAAAGGATAATTACCCTGTGACTCCAGTCAAATACAGCTGAAGTCATGACCTGATTATTAAATACTAAACTGAAGTAGAGAATTGTAACATTGAATCATATTTGTTATTTACTCATAAAATCACCCCAAATTTTCCATAAACAAATCAAAAAGTCATTATTACACAATGCAGAGGGGGAGAAAGTTCCAAGTTATTGGTTACTTGAATTAGTTAATACTGCTTTTATATTAAATTTTATTCAATTTTTAAATGTAGTTAATATTTTTTTTTCTTTTTTATTTATTTATTTGACAGACAGAGATCACAAGTAGGCAGAGAAGCAGGCAGAGAGAGAGAGAGAGAAGCAGGCTCTGCACTGAGCAGAGAGCCCGATGCGGGGCTCGATCCCAGGACCCTGGGATCATTACCTGAGCCAAAGGCAGAGGCTTTAAACTGCTGAGCCACCCAGGCGCCCCTAAATGTAGTTAATATTTTAATAGGAATTTGAAGGCATTCTCATTCAATATATAGGGATTTTACACACTCTAACTCCCCCAATTCTGTCTTTCCCCCAACCTGATAGCTAGAACTTTTTACATTTAGATAGAATTTTCTAAATCATTATTTCTTCTTTCTCTTTTTTTCTTTATTTTATGGGGTACAACATTGTAGAATTAGGATCAAATTAGTATTTACATCAACCAAAAGAATACTTTTGAGAATTTGGAATTTTGGACTACTTTCCAAGAAAGGAAACTTTTATAAGGCCCTTTGGGAGGTGGTGGTGGGGGTGTTGTAGGTGTGATATTCCAAAGCTGCTAAATTAGAAAATTGAATGTTTATTTTCTCATTTTAATGAAGTATTAGATACTAATAATAACTTAGAAACAGAACTACAGTTCAAATTCTGGTTCCTTTTTCTGTTCTTTATAATCGTCCCTTTCGTACTATGTTTTCAGTCCTCTGTTGCTGTATAACAACTTACATCCCAAAACGTAGTGGTTTAAAACAACAAACATTTATCATCTCACAGTTTTGGTAAGTCAGCGATATGGAAAGCATATAGCTGGAAGATTCTGAGTTTAGGTCTCCCGTTAGCCTGCAATCAAAATGCTGCATGGAGCTGCACCATCGTAAGGCTTGACTGCAAGGTGTGCTTCCAAATTCATTCTTACAGATCTTTGTAAGAGATTTCAGTTCAAACTGCCAAGGAACTCAGTTCCTCCCTGTGTGGGTCTTTCCAGAGTTATTTGAATGTCCTTATGACATGGCAGATGGCACCCAAGGGAAAGAATCAAGGAAATCCCCTTTCTTTTTTTTTTTTTTCTACTTCTCTCCCAGTCCAGGCTGAAGATGAGCCCCAGATATAGAACTGGCTATCGTAACAGAAGTGGTTGCACAGATCCCTAAAATCCTAAAAGATAATCTGTTACTCTGGCCAATAAGAAATTGGAGAATGAGAATTGAGGGAATTTTCTTTGTTCTAACACTTTTTTTAGCCTTGAGAGTAGCCCCAGTTTCAAGGAATTAGATGATAGTGGCAGGAGTTAAAACAGAGAAAGCCATATTTCTTTTCAGAGGAAAGGGGATTCTGGGAACTTTAAGGGGAAATTCATGAAAGCCCAATATTGAATTACAATATTCTAGCTCTCTAGAGAGCTAGAAAAACAAGTCTCCTAATTTGGTGACTGACACAATCCCAGTCTTAACCCCATGATGGGGTTGCATGAGCGGAAGAGACACAAAAGAATAGCAAAGGTTGTGAGAACTCTATTATCACATAAACTGCACTGGATCCCATTTTCAACCCAAGTTGAAAAACCCAAATAAAGGGTTTTGAAAAACTGAATTGACACTGGAGCCACAGAAAATTAGTAACCACAGAAAGCAAGACAGAACTTGTAGTCTGAACCACATGGGTGGATTTCTTGTTAATCAAAACAATCAATCTTCTCCTGAGGATTTTAATGGGGCTATAATCTAAAAACATATTTAAAGTCTCCACAATAACATCCAAAATTGTTTCACATCATTTTACAAACTGAACGTGACAAATTCTCAATGGAAAAGCCAATCAACAGATGCAAACTCTAGGATTCATCAAGTGTTGAAATTATCAGATATCAACTTTAAAATTGGTATAACTATGAACATAAGGTAAATGTGCATAAAAATAGAAATAAAATATAATTTTAACTTAAACTATGATATCAGAAATAACTTTAATGGATGTATTGAATAGCAGAATGGGGAATGACAGAAAAGAGAGGCTCATGGACTTAAGTAAAATAAAAAATACCCACTCTGAAGAACAGTGAAAAGAGATTTTAAAAAAAAAAAAGCTTCAGGGAAATGTGGGACAAGGACAAAATGTCTAAAATTTATGTCACTGGAGTCAGGGAAGGAGAGAAAACATGAATTAGAATAGAAAAAAATTTATTTGAAAAAACAATGAAAACTTGCCAAATTTGGTAAAAGACCTAAATTTACAGACTCAAGCTCACCAAACTCTAAACATAATAAAGAAAATCTAGTTTAGACATACTGTAATTAAACTGCTGAAAACAGAAGATGATAAATCAGGAAAGCAGCCAAAGAAAAGTAAAACACTACTTGTGGTAGAACAATTATTTAAATAACAGCATATTTCTCATAAGAAACTATAAAAGCTAGAACGCAGTAGGAAAGCATTACTAAATTGCTGAAAACAGTACTGCCAACAGTTTCGTATCAAATTATGTAATACAAGAAAATATTCAAAAATAAAGACATTCTCAGAAGAAGAGAAACTAAATTATTTTCCAACAGATTCTCTCTAAAAGAAATACAACAGAAAGTTCCTCAAGTTGAAGGAAAGTGATATAAGAATCAAACTTGGAGGGGCACCTGGGTGGCTCAGTGGGTTAAGCCTCTGCCTTCAGCTCAGGTCATGATCCCAGGGTCCTGGGATCAAGCCCCACATCCGGCTCTCTGCTCGGCGGGGAGCCTGCTTCCTCTTCTCTCTCTGCCTGCCTCTCTGCCTACTCGTAATCTCTGTCAAATAAATAAAGTCTTAAAAAAAAAAAAAAGAATCAAACTTGGAACTTTGGGAATGAAAAAAAAAAACAGATATGGTAAATATCAGGATAAATACTTTGCCCTATACGTCTTTTTTCTACTAGAAAAAACAATTATTGAAAGCAAAAATTATAACATTTCCTGGTGGTGTTTTCAGTGTATAAATGAGATACATATAACAATTATAAGAGGATAAAGAATGAAGACAACTGTATAATTGTGATGTCTCTACTTCTTTTATTTGAAGTTGAAAATTATAGCTTCAAAAAAATTGAAAGGTTTTGTGTGTGTGTATATATACATATATGAATGTTTATATATGTTTGATATATAAATAGATATTTGATATAATCCCTAATAAGGCTATTAAAACATAATAGAAAAAATGTAGACAAAAAGCCAGTAAATGGAATTTAAAAATTAATCCAACAAAGAGCATGGAAGTCAAAAAGAAAACAAAGAGTAAACAAATCGAAAACAAAAGAGTAATCTAAATTCTATCAATAATTGCATTAAACATAAGTGGTCCATGTCTGATTGACTTATTTCGCTAAGCATAATACCCTCTAGTTCCATCCTCGTCGTCACAAATGGCAGGATTTCATTTCTTTTGATGGCTGCATAGTATTCCATTGTGTATATATACCACCTCTTCTTTATCCATTCATCTGTTGATAGACATCTAAGTTCTTTCCATAGTTTGGCTATTGTGGACACTGCTGCTATAAACATTTGGGTTCATGTGCCCCTTCGGATCACTACACTTGTATCTTTAGGGTAAATACCCAGCAGTAGTGCAATTGCTGGGTCATAGGGTAGCTCTATTTCCAACTTTTTGAGGAACCTCCATGCTGTTTTCCAGAGTGGTTGCACCAGCTTGCATTCCCACCAACAGTGTAGGAGGGTTCCCATTTCTCCGCATCCTCGCCAGCATCTGTAATTTCCTGACTTGTTAATGTTAGCCATTCTGACTGGTGTGAGGTGGTATCTCATTGTGGTTTTGATTTGTATTACCCTGATGCCGAGTGATGTGGAGCACTTTTTCATGTGTCTGTTGGCCATCTGGATGTCTTTTTTGCAGAAATGTCTGTTCATGTTCTCTGCCCATTTCTTGATTGGATTCTTTGTTCTTTGGGTGTTGAGTTTGCTAAGCTCTTTATGGATTTTGGATACTAGCCCTTTATTGGATATGTCGTTTGCAAATATCTTCTCCCATTCTGTCAGTGTCTTTTGGTTTTGTTAACTGTTTCCTTTCCTGTGCAAAAGCTTTTGATGTTGATGAAGTCCCAATAGTTCATTTTTGCCCTTGCTTCCCTTGCCTTTGGCGATGTTCCTAGGAAGAAGTTGCTGCCGCTGAGGTCAAAGAGGTTGCTGCCTGTGTTCTTCTCAAGGATTTTGATGAATTCCTTTCTCACATTGAGGTCCTTCATCCATTTTGAGTCTATTTTTGTGTGTGGTGTAAGGAAATGGTCCAGCTTCATTTTTCTGCATGTGGCTGTCATATGATCTCCCTGATATGAGGAAGTTGAGATGCAACGTGGGAAGTTTAGAGGGTAGGAAAAGAATAAATGAAACAAGATGGGATCAGGAGGGATACAAACCATAAGAGACTCTTAATCTCACAGAATAAACTGAGGGTTGCCAGGGGGAGAGGTGTAGGGAGAGGGTGTTGGTGTTATGAGCATTGGGGAAGGTATATGCTATGGTGAGTGCTGTGAAATATGTCAACCTGATGATTCACAGACCTGTATCCCTGAGGCTAATAATACATTATATGTTATATGTTAATAACATTTTACATTATATGTTAATAAAAAAATAAAAAGTTTAAAAAGAAACAGCATAAATGGTCCAAATACACAAAGTTAAAGATTGAAAGCAATGATATATTTACTTAAATTTAATAATACAGGTAAGTAAAAAAAAGGAAATGCTCTACCATGCAATCATTGATCAAATGATTGGTGGCTATATTAATACAACAAATACCAGGCAAAGAAAATTACCAGGAGTAGAGAGGAGCATTAGGTAATGCTAAATGGTTCATACATGAAGATGTTTTAATAATACTAGATATACATGCAACTAACAAAGTTGTTGTAGGCAGAATTTCAGGATGACCACCACTCTGCCAGCTAGTGGTGTATAATTTCTGTATAATTTCTTCTAAGTGTGGGCAAGACCTACAACTATGTTGGGATATCTCTTTTGGAACTAATTTATCTAGCAAAGATAAAAGAGATTTTGCAGATGTAAATAAAGTTTCCAAGTCAGTTTTTTACTTTGCTAATCAAAAGGAAGATTTTCCTTTGTGGGTCTGATTTAATCAGGAAAAACAAAACCTCTTAGAGAAGTAACTGGTCTTTTCCTAAACAGAAAAACTCTTGCTGGCCTTGAAAGAAGTATGGCACCATGTTGTGAGAGGGTGTGTGAAAGCACTACATGGAAGGGACTATGGGGGCCTGTAGGAGTTAAGAATAATCTCCAGTTAGTAACCAGAAAAAAAATGGGACCTCAGATATACAACATCAAGACACTAATTGATTTTGCAAGAGGACCTCAAATCTCACATGCCATCACTATTGTGGCTAAGAACATTTTAGCTTTGTGAGACCCCAAGCTAAACTCTTGACCCACAGAAACTGGGAAATAATAAATGGCTGTTATTTTATGCTACTAAATTTGTAGTGATATATTATGCAACAACAGAAAACTAACATAAGAGTTTCAAAATACACAAAGGAAAAACTGGTGGAACTGAAGAGAGTTATATAGCAAATCCAAAATTACAGTGGGAATGTTAACATTCCTAGCTCAATAAGAAATCATCAGGGATTTAGAGGACCTAAACACATTCAACCAACTCACACTAATTTACATTTATAGAATGTTTTCCCCAACTACAGCAGAGTATATACTCTTTTCAACTGTGAATGAAATACTTACATTAAATATTTGAGGCCATAATATTCAAGGCCATAAAACCTAAATAAATTTAAAGACTTCCATAACCATAACAGAATTAAACTAGAAATTAAAAAGAGATAACTAAAAAAATAAAAAATAAAAAAAAAATAAAAAGAGATAACTAAAATCCCCAAAGATTTAGAAATGAATATCATACTTATAAATAACCCATGGGTCAGAAGAGGGATTCTCAACAGAAAGTAGAAAATATGTTTAAATGAATGTAAAAGAAAATACAACTTAGCAAAATTTCTGGGATATAGCTAAAGCAGGGCTTACAGGGAAATTAATAGCAATGAAGTCTCAAACTCCTCTCAAACTGATAACCTAAACTTTATCTTAGGAAACTAGTATATGAAAAACAAATCCAAAGTAGTAGGATATAACAGCAGAAATCAATGAAATTGAATATAGGAAGAAAACACAGAAAATCTGTGAAACCAAAAGCTAGTTCTTTGAAGGCTGATGAATTTTTACCAGAGCTAACCAAGAAAAAAAGACATAAATTACAAAAATCTAAAATGTAGGAAGCAACACTACAGATCTATAGACATTTTTTAAAATGCAATGATTGAATACTATGAGCAACTCTGTCCATAAATTTAAGAATTTAGATGAAATGGATCAATTCCTTAAGGTAAAAATATTATCAATTCTATGAAACTTGAACTGTGAAACTTCCCAACTTACTTTGTGAGACCACATAAAATCAAAGACAAGAAAGTTCCAAATCAGTATAGCTCATGAACGTAGGCACAAATCCTGAAACCATATTAGTCAATCAAATAAATAATTATAAAAAAGATAAAACCTTACAATCAATTGGGATTTATGAAGAAAATAACAAAATTGATTACAGACGGGGGGAAGCTACCTTTAATTGCAATTCACATGAATGTCTGTAGAAAATCCCCAAGAATCTACAAAAATTCCAGGCAACAAGTCATCTCATCCATTCATATTTCACAATATCTCTAAAAGATGAAGACATCTTAAAAAAATTCTTCAAAAATCACTATTATAATGAAAAGATAGCTTTTCATTTGTAAACCATGTTTTACAAAGGACCTATATCCAGAATATATAAAGTACTATCAAGAGTCAAGGATAAGAAAACAGCCCAATTTTTAAATGGGAAAAAGGATTAATAGATGCATCATCCAAAAAGATATAGATTGCAAATAAACACATCAAAGATATTCAACATCATTAGAAATTAGGGAAATGCAAAATAAAAGAGTGATGAGATTTCACTTCTAAGAGAATGGCTAAAGTCAAGAAAACTAACACAAGTGCTGATGAAGATGGAGAGCAAAAATGGAATCATTAAATATTTCTTGTCCAAATGCAAAATGGTACAGCCACCTTGGAAAATGTTAGAAGTTGATCATAGTGTTTAAAAAGAAAAGAGAACACATCACATGACCCAATGATAGAACTTCTATTTATCCAAGAAAAATAAAAGCTTTCTCACAAAAGTTCATAAGTGTTCATAAGTGTTTATAGCAGCTTTACTTAAGATTGCCAGAAACTGGAAACAACAAAAATATTCTTCAACTGGTGAAGAACCGTAGCACATCACACAACGGGTTATTGTTCAACAATGGAAGGAACAAACTGCTGATATAGTCAACAACATAGATAAATCTTGAATTCATTATGCTACGTGAAAGAAGCCAGACTCAAAAACTATAATTTGTGTTGATGTTTTTGTACAGCACTAGGTAGAGGTCAATTTTTTTTTCTATACAGCTAAGCAATTGTCCCAGTCAATTAATGAAGTCTCTCAATGTCACATACCTCATAAATGAAGTTTCATGTTGCTTGAGTCTGTTATAAGACTCTTAATTTCCATAGATCGATTTTTTTTCTCCCTAAACCAATACTACACTGTTGTATTTATTTGTGCTTTAAATCTTTCTCTATTATATTTTATAAAATTTTAATGATGTTTCATACTTCTTTAAAGTTTTATATATCATTGTTAAAATTGTTCTTAGGTACTGATGTATTTGAATTATATTTTTGAAATTACATTTCTAAATTGTACAGCAAAACCACTTATTTATATGTACTGACTTTGTTTCTAGCAAACTTGCCAATTCTAATAATATTTTTGGACTCCCTTTGGATTTTTGAGGTAGAAAATTTTATTACCTAATGTTAATGAAGATTTTTTTCCTTTTCAACACCCCCATACATATATATGTAAATATAAAAACATATAAATATAAATATATTGGTATATTTGATATAATAAGTATATATATTTTATACAAAAAAGTACATACATAAAATTTGCTCTTTTACTAACCAGAGATTGAAAATAAGCAAGGATAATGAATACTATGCTTTTGTTCCTGATTTAAAAGCACAGTTTCAACACTGTGCTAGCAAGTAAAATGTTTGTCATAGTTTTTGTGGGAGGCTTTATCAAGGCAAGTTAGTTATAATTAACTTTTTAAGAAAATTAATAATTATTGAATGCTATCAAAAGATTTTGTTCCCATATTGAGATGTTTGAATTGCTTTTCTCCTTTAATACACTGGTATTTTACTATGATTATTGACTTAATTTTCTAGTATTAAATCCAAACTGTATTTGTGAAAGAAATCCAACTCCGTACTGATGAAGCAATTTTTTACTTTTATATGTTAATTGATTCTGTTTTCTGTTTAATTTTGCATCCTAATTCATGAGACATAATGAAGTATAATTTTGTTCCTCATGTTATCTTTGTTGAGTTTAGTGTCAAATTTATAAAATAGTGGGGTAATTACACTTCTTTTCTACATTCTGTAATAGTATATTTATGATTAGAGTATCTTTTCCTGATTAAAAAATCATGGTCTGATGTCTTTGTGAGATTTTTACAATTATATTTTTTGTTTGATTATTTATGCTTTCTCTTTGGCTCTCTTTTGTTTGGTAGACTATAGGAAACTACAATTTTCTGTATAATTGCATATGTATAGATTTCTATCTACAAGCGCACCTGGGGTACTCAGTCAGTTAAGCATCTGCCTTCAGCTCAGGTCATGATCCCAGGGTCCTGAGATGGAGCCTCATGTCCTCCCTCTCTCTGTCCCTCTGCACCTGCTTGTGCTCTCCACTCTCACTCTCTCTCTCTCTCAAATAAATAAAATCTTTAAAAATTGAAAGATTTCTATCTACATTGCAATGCATAAAATTGTCAAGTTATTCAGAAAATGCCATTAAAATTTTTGCTTTTATATTTTATTTTAAAGTTTATATAAAGTAAACTCTGTTACATAGTTCTATAAGTTTTGAAAAATGAGTAGAGTTGTGTGACCACTATCACAATCTAGATATAGAGCAGTCCCAACTACCTGGAAAAAAAATGCTTTTTCTTGTCCCATTGTAGTCCACTTCTCCCCACCAGTCTTTACCACAATCAACCACTAAATCTCTACGTGTTTGTATTTTCCAGAATGTTACAAAAACAAAATCATATTATTTTCCTGCTTAAAAGTGCATGGATTTATTTTTTTGTTGTTTTTCCCCTTTCCTAATTAAAGTATAATTAACACAGTATTATGTTAATTTCAGGTGTACAGTATAGTAGTTCAAAAATTCTATGCATTTCTTAGTGCTTGTCAAGATAAGTATTTTCTTTCTTCCCTGTTTTAAGTTTTTATTTAAATGTTATTGAACATAGAGTGTAATATTAATTTCAAGAGTAGAATTTAGTAATTCATCACTTATATATAGCACCTAGTGCTCAACACAAGTGACCTCCTTAATACCCATCACCCATTTAGTCCATCCCCCACCTCCCAGAAACCTTCACTCTGCTCCCTATAGTTAAGAGTCTCCTATAGTTTGCCTTCCTCTTTTTTTTTCCCCTTTCCCCTATGTTCATCTATTGTGTTTCCTAAATTCCACATATGAACTAAATCATCTGGCATTTGTCTTTCTCTGACTTATTTCACTCAAAATAATGCATTCAAGCTCTTTCCCCATTATTGCAAATAGCAAGATTTCATTGCTTTTGCTGACTGAGCAATATACAAAATAATATTTTCACTAATGTCATTTTTCTTTTTTTATTAAAATATTTTATTTATTTATTTGACAGAGACAGACACAGCAACAGCAGGAACACAAGGAGAGGGAGTGGAAGAGGGAAAGTAGGCCTTCCTCTGAGCAGGGAGCCTGATGAGGGGCTCAATCCCAGGAACCTGGGATCGTAACCCAAGCTGAAGGCAGTCGCTTGACTGATCCACCCAGGTGCCCCCTATTGTCATTTTTCTGTTCCAGGTTCTTATCCAGGATATCAGATTGCATTTAATCATGTCTCCTTAGTCTCCTTTGATCTGGGATATTTTCTTGGTCTTTCCATATCACTCATGACCTTAACACTTTAGAGGAGTACTCAGCAGGTGTTTTGTAGAAGGTCCCTCAGTTTGAACTTGTCTGATGTTTTCTCATTATTATACTGAAGTTATACTCAGGGAAAGGGGAATTAAGTTTCACCTTCTAGAGAGGAAAATCAAAGAATTTATAGACATACAGTAAAACCACTAGACTAATAAATATTTTCAAGAAGATTATTAGAGGTTATGTACATCTGTCTTTAAAATTTCACTCAGTAATTTTATTTTTATTTTTTTAAGATTTTATTTATTTGAAGGGTGCCTGGGTGGCTCAGTCCTTTGGCATCTGCCTTCAGCTCAGGTCATGATCCCAGGGTTCTGGGATTGAGTCCCGCATAGGGCTCCCTGCTCATTCGGAAGCCTGCTTCTCCCTCTCCCATTCCCCCGCTTGTGTTCCCTCTCTTGCTATGTCTCTCTCTGTCAAACAAATAAAAATTTTTTTAAAAGATTTTATTTATTTGAGAAAGAGAGGGATGGAGAAGTGAGAGAAAAAGCATGAGCAGGGAGAGATGTAGAGGAAGAAGCAGGCTCCTGCTAAGCAAGGAGTCCGATGCAGGACTCAATCGCAAGACTCTAGGATCATGAACTCTTTTGCCAATTTTTTTCCAAATTTGGTAATGTTTATAGATTCTGCATATTTGAGCATGGACCTATTTTTATGAAACATTAGCAGGTCAGCAGAGTGCACTTTTCTGTTTTCATATTGTGTATTTTAAGATGTTTAAAGATAAAATGATAGGACATTTGAACTGGAAATAAAGGGACTTTTTGTCAATTACGTTTTATTTGATTTTCACACAGATTTTGTTGCAACAGGTAAAGGAAGGAATATTGTACAAATTAGACAGACTGGAAGTTGAAGTTCTGTAACTGTTTGTGAGATATATAAGGAAGTTTTGGATTAAGCCCAAATTTATGAAATTTTGCCAAATGAAACTCTACTCTGACCTTCAGATTTGAGCTTTGTTGTTCTGTGACCAATGATGATAAATTTCATGTTCGTTATTATATCATGTTTTTTTGTTGAGTTGAAGTATAGTTGACAAATAATATTATATTAGCTTCAGATGCACAACATAGTGAATCAAAATCTGTGTGTTATGCTATGGTGACAATAAGCATATCAACCATCTGTCACCATACAATATTTAAATTATGGTTGACTCTATTTCCTATTTCCTATAATGCTGTACATTTATCCCTGTGACTGACTTACTACATAAGAAGCCTCGATCTCCCATTCACCTTCACTTATTTAGCCATCCCCCACCAGCATTTCCTGTAACAACTACCATTTTCTCTCTGAATTAGAGCTTGTTTATTTCTTCGTTTATTCATTCATTTTTTCTTTATATTCCATATAAAAGTGAAATCATATAGTTATTTGTCTTTCTCTGTCTGACTTATTTCATTTAGCTTGCTACCATTACATCATCCATGTTGTTCCCCTAGGCAAGAGCTCATTACTTTTCGTGGCTGAATAATATCCCATTATGTATTTTTCTATACATACATAAATATATCATGTGTGTGTATAAAACCTTTTTATTTTGTTCAGTTGGGTTGCCTTAATACCTTGGCTATTTTAATTATCCTTCAATCAATATAGGAGTACATTGATCTTTCCTGTGACTGTACTTGTTGTGTTTGGGTGAATACCCTGTAGTGGAATTACTGGGTCATATTGGTATTTTTATTTCAATTTTCTGAGGATTGCTTTGGCTCTTCAGGACCATTTGTCATCCCATGCAAACTATAGTATTATTCGTTCTAGTTCTATGAAACATACTATTGGGGTTTTGAAAGGGATTGCATGGAATCTGAAGATTGCTTCTGGCTCTCTGAACCTAATTAAAAATAGGAATTCTTGCAATCCATGAACATGGACTATCTTTCATTTTATTAGTCTCATCAATTTTTTGCCACCAGTGTTGTATAGTTCTCAGAGTTTAGTTCTCATTCACCTCTTTGGTGGAATTTATTCCTAGGTATTTTGTTCTTTTTGGTGAGATCGTAAATGGGATTGTTTTTTTTAATTTCTGTCAGCTATTTTGTTGTTAGTGTATAGAAATGTAACCAATTTCTGTATCTTTGTATCCCGAAACTTTGCTGAATACACTTATCTCTTCCAATGGTTTTGGTGGAGTCTTTAGGATTTCTTATACACAGTATCATGCCATCTGCAAATTGTGACTCTTTTCCTTCTTCCACACTAATTTGGATACCTTTTATTTCTTTTTTTTCTTTTTTTTTCTTTTACTTCAGCTGGGACTTCTGCACTAAATATGATGTTAGCTGTGGTTTTTTCATCCATGGCCTTTATTCTGTGGACAAATGTGCCCTGTCAACCCACTTTGTTGAGAGTTGTCAAGAGGGATCTTGTGTTTTCTCAAGTGCTCCCTACCCCCTGCATCTTTTGAGATGATCCTATGATTTTTATTGTTTTTCTTTGGTCTACTAATAATTTGTTCTGGATCTTCACATCTATATTCATTGGAGATATTATATGCCTTTTGTTTTCTCTTTTCTTTCTTTTTTATTTTTCTGATTTTACATTTTAGTATCCTGATTTCATAGAATGAATTTAGAAGTTTTTCCTCTTCTATTTTTTATGATAGTTTAAGAATAATTGTTTTAAATCTTCATTAACTTTCCTAGAATTCACTTATGAATCCATCAGAATTGACAGACTTTTTTATTGTGAATTTTATTCATTAGTTATACAATTTTGTTACCAGTACTCAGTTTGTTTATATTTTATATTTTTTTCTTCAGTCTTTCAGTTTTGTGGTTTTAGGAAATTAACACTTCTGTTAATGTTTTGCCCAATTATTTTTTCATGGTGGTGTCTTGTAATATTCTATAATCTTTTTGTAATCTTCTCTGATGTTGTGTGTAACTCTTCCTTTTAATTATTTATTTTGTGTTTTTAGATTTCATTTTTTAACTTGATGCACCTAGCTAAAATTTTGTGAATATTGCTTATCAATTCAAAGAACCAGCTTTTAATTTTATTAATCTGTTTTGTTTTTTTTTTAAATCTGTTTTGTTTTTTATGTGCTTATTTATTTCCATTCTCATTTTTATACTTCTAAATGTGGTCTTCATGTTTTCTTATTTTTCTAGTCTCTCTGTGTGCTGGGCTAAGTTCTTGGTTCTTTATCTGCTTTTTGTTTTTGTTTTTGTTTTAGTTTTTGTTCCAGTTTCTTGAGTTAGGCCTGTGTCAGTGTTAACTTCTGTCTGAGGTATGCTTTTGCTGTATGCCATATATTTCAAACATTGTGTTTTTATTTTCGTTAGTCTCGTGGTATTTTTAAATTTTCTGTTTGATTTCTTCATTGACTCATTGGTTACCTAATAGTATGTTCTTTATTCTCATGCATTTGTGGTTCTTTCCATTGTTTCCTTGTGATTTATTTCTAGTTCTCTATCACTGTGCTCAGAAGAGATGCTTGATATGATTTATATATCCTTAAATAATTGAGACTTTCTTTGTGTTATATGCTGGAGAATATTGCATGTGAGCTTAAAGAGTGTGCATATGCTACAGTTTTTGGAATGAAGTTTTTGTGTATATCTGTTATGTTTATCTGGTGTAGTGTTTTGTTCAAGATTCCTACTTCCTTACTAATTTAATGTCTGGATGATGTAAGTAGGGTGTTAAGTTTCCCTACATGGTTATGTTACTGTCAATGTCTCTTTTTATATCTCTTAACAGTTTCTTTATCTATTTAAATGTTCCTATGTTGCATGCATAGATCCAATTATTATAATATCTCTTTGGATTGATCCTTTAATTATTTAACTTTTTTTCCTCTCTCATTATAGTCTTTATTTTAAGCCTATTTTGCATTATGTAAGCATTCCTATACTAGTTGTTTTTGTTTTGTTTTGTTCACTTTCTTGGCATTGAATATGTTTTTCCATCCTTTTACTTTCAGTCTGTATGTGTCAAAGTGAGTTTCACTTAGATTTCATGTAGATGGATCTTGGTTTTTTTAGTGTGGTTTTTTTCCTGTCACCTTTTTAATTGGAGCATTTAGAACATTTATATTTAAAGTAATTATTAATGGGTATGTTCTTATGGCCATTTTGATAATTGTTTTCTAATTGTTTTTGCAGATCTTCTGTTCCTTTCTTCCTCTCTTGCCCTCATCCCTTCTGATCTTTTACTTTTAGTTTTATGCTTAGATTTCTTTCTCTTTGTTTGTGTATCTAAGTTGTTGATTTGTAGTTACTACAGGATACATATATAACATCCTAACTACATAGCATTCTGTATCAAATTGATGGTCATTTAAATTTAAACAGATTTTAAAAACATATTTTTATGCCCTCTTTCCATATTTTATCTATATAATACTGTATTTTACATTTTTCATTTCATCTAACTCTTTAGATAAAATTGATTTTACTCTTTGATTTTCACCTTCATACTAGCTTTATAAGTATTTGATCCATGACATACACTTTATTTTTGCTTTTACCAGTGAAATTTTTTTCTTTTCATATTTTTCTTCTAGTTTATGGTCTTTTATGCTTAAAGCATTGTCTTTATCATTTCTTGTAATGCCAGTTTAGTGGTATTTAACTTTTATTTGGGAAACTGTCTTTCCTTCAATTCTGAATGATAACCTTGCTGGGTAGAGTATTCTTGGTTGCAGGCTTTTTCATTTCAGAACTCTGAATATTTCATGCCACTGTCTTCTGGCTTGTAACATTTCTGCCAAAAAAAATCAGCTGATCGCATCATCAGGCTTTTGTGGTATGTAACTCATTGCTTTTCTCTTGTTGCTTTTAAGATTCAGTCTTCATCTTTAATCTTTGACATTTTAATTATTGTATGTCTTTGTATAAGCTTCCTTGGGTCTATCTTGTTTGGTCTTATTATTTGTGCTTTCTGGACCTGGATGTCTATTTCCTTTCCCAAGTTGGAAACATTTTCAGCTATTATTTCTCCACATAAGCTTTCTGCTCCTTACTCTCTTCTTTTGGGCTCCTTGTGATGTTAACATTTGTATGCTTGATGTTTTCCTAGAAATTCTTTATTTTTAAGTGCCTCCATTTTTTTTTCTATTCAGCTTGTGTTCTTTCCACTACTGTGTTTTCTATATCACTGATCTGTTCTGCTCTAATCCTCTAATCTGCTATTGATTCACTCTAGTGTATTTTTCATTTTAATTATTGTATTCTTCAACTCCTGGTTATTTTTTATGCTTTCTATCACTTTTTTGAAGTTTTCCCTGAGTTATTCACTGTCAGGTCTGGTTAGCATCTTTACTTTGAATTCCTTATTATGTAGATAGCTTATCTCTACTTCATTTAATACTTTTTCTTAATTTTTATCTTATTCTTTTGTTTGGAAATATTCCACTGTCCATTTTGTATCATTTTATGTATTGGTTTCTATGAATTAGGCAACACAGCTACCCTTGAAGGAATCTTGAAGGAGTGCCTTGTCTAAGAGCATCTCCAATTAGACTGCATGCTTCTGGAAGAGTGCCTGGCTAGAGCTGTAATTTGCACAGGCTGAAGGTCCTAGGACACTTCACACCAGGGCTGCCTTGGGCAGAGGGCGGGAGCTGAAGTAGGCACAGGCCAGGGCTTCTCAGAGTGTGCTGCACATATGGTGCTCTGGTGGGACAATTGGAGCCAAAGCAAGTGTGTGTTATGGGGTCCTGCATTCCTCTGCACTGGGGCCACCCTCACAGGATTGCTGGAGCTAAAGTAGGAATAGGCTATGGTGTCGCATGACAGCTGGAACTGAAGCTTTTGTGAGTTGGGTTGTTGGGGGTGTTTTTTTTCCCAGGATCTCTTGATGGGCTGACTGGTACTTTAGTTGGCATGGACTAGAGGTGTCCTGTTTTTTATCATGTTAGGGCACACTGGTCATGTGGCTAAGCCTCAAGCAGGCATAGGGTACTTGGCCATCTTGGGGGGATGCTGAAGGCTGGTGTGGGCCAGGGCCCCCAGGGTTCATGGAGGCAGCAGGCTGGTAGAGCACCCAGACCCTGCTCCTGTTGCACAATCAAAGTGAAGGGGGAGTATAAGCAAAGGTGCTCATCAGCTCTGCCTATCTGGGAAAGAGTTCCAGCAGTTCCTTCACCATTTTATTGATATTCTAGATTTTTAGCAAATGGTCTTCCTTTCTTAAAGAATGTCTAGTTATCCTTTAACTGCAGTTGGTTATTTTGGAGGGGGTTTTGTTTCTTGTTTTTTGTTTTTCTCTATCCCATGGTAGGCAAATATGTACACAGATCTCTCAGTAATATTTCTGCCTACTGCATTTCTCAGTGTTGCGGTGGTTTCCCACTGTTTCTATCTCTCCTGCCATTGTCAGTATGGTCCTTCTAACCATTGTTGTGCAGAAGATATTCAAACAGCCTGCAGTTCTTTAGGAGGAATTGCTCTATATGTAGGAGTAGATTGAGTATGTCCATGGGATAATGTGAATCCAGGGTCATCCTGCATTACCATCTTAGACTCCTTTGTCCAAGAACAATAGGTGATTATGTTTATTTAGGAGTCATTCAGTTTCTAGCCATTTTTCTCATTAAAATGAGAATATCCCAGCTTTGAATAACCAGTATTTTTACTTTCCTTCTAGTATTGTATTTAATTCATATACAAGAAAGAAAAACCATCTGTGTGAACCCTTTCTGTTGTACTGCTTCAACCCTTTAACCACTACAAATGGGATTTTTTTGATCTGTGCTGCTCGATATGGAAAAGTTTTGCTGTTCTACATTTGCAGACATGAATTTCCAAACTTAAATTTAGCAGAAAAATAAGACATGACAAAAGGTTTTTGAGAGGGAGAGAGAAGGGCAAAGGAAAAGGGAGAGAATCTTAAGCAAGCTCCAGGGAGCCTGATGTAGGGCTCAATCTTATGACCCTCAGATCATGACCTGAGCCAAAATCAAGAGTCAGACACTTAACTGACTGAGCCACCCAAGTGCCCCAAGATATGAAATTTTAAAATTATTTCCCTAAGAGCTCAGGTTTTGGGAAATTATAACTAAAATTATAATTAAAATATCTGTATTTTGTCTGTACTGTCATTTGCAAATATCTTCTCCCATTCCATGGGTTGCCTCTTTGTTTTCTTGACTGTTTCCTTTGCTGTATAGAAGCTTTTGATCTTGACAAAGTCCCAAAAGTTCATTTCGCTTTTGTTTTCTTTGCCTTTGGAGACATATCTTGAAATAAGTTGCTGTGGCTGATATCGAGGATCTATAAAGAACTCTTCAAACTCAACACACACAAAACAGATAATCATATCAAAAAATGGGCAGAAGATATAAACAGACACTTCTCCAATGAAGACATATAAATGGCTATCAGACACATGAAAAAATGTTCATCATCACTAGCCATCAGGAAGATTCAAATTAAAACCACATTGAGATACCACCTTATACCAGTTAGAATGGCCAAAATTAGCAAGACAGGAAACAAGATGTGTTGGAGAGGATGTAGAGAAAGGCAAACCCTCTTACACTGTTGGTGGGAATGCAAGTTGGTGCAGTCACTTTGGAGAACAGTGTGGAGATTCCTTAAGAAATTAAAAATAGAGCTTCCCTATGACCCTGCAATTGCACTACTGGATATTTACCCCAAAGATACAGATATGGTGAAAAGAAGGGCCATCTGTACCCCAATGTTTATAGCAGCAATGGCCACAGTTGCCAAACTGTGGAAAGAACCAAGATGCCTTCAACGGACGAATGGATAAGGAAGATGTGGTCCATATACACTATGGAGTATTATGCCTCTATCAGAAAGGATAAATACCCAACTTTTGTAGCAACATGGATGGGACTGGAAGAGATTATGCTAAGTGAAATAAGTCAAGCAGAGAGGGTCAATTATCATATGGTTTCACTTATTTGTGGAGCATAACAAATAGCATGGAGGACATGGGGAGATGAAGAGGAGAAGGGAGCTGAGGGAAATTGGAAGGAAAGGTGAACCATGAGAGACTATGGACCCTGAAAAACAACCTGAGGGTTTTGAAGGGGCAGGGGGTGGGAGGTTGGGGGAACCAGGTGGTGGGTATTGGGGAGGGCACGTATTGCATGGAACACTGGGTGTGGTGCAAAAACAATGAATACTGTTACGCTGAGAAGAAATTTTTTTAAAATCTGTATTTTAATATTTGGTCTTTCTTGTGAAATTTTTGGTTTAGACTCATGTTCCTTGAGCATTCATCAACTTAATTTATATGGAGGGCCTTTACATTATCTCATCCAAAGCTTCTTCATGACCTCATGCTATTGCTTAAACTCCCTTATCTCCTGTATCACACTCTTTTTTAAGTCCCTAAGGATGGATTTTGGCTGTGTTTTTTTCTTTTAGGATTTTTTATTCTTTTCCAATGCAATATCATCTATTCTTATAGATTACTGGAATTTGATTTAGTCTTCTCTTGATGGAAGTAAATTCTCTTTTCTAAATATAGAATTTCAAAAAGGAAAAGGGCATTTATTTGTAGACTACAGAGTTTTAAATGATATGTCTAGTTAGGCATATTTTAAGCACTATATCAAAATCTTGACAATGCTGGAATATGTCACTTTTCTATTCTGGCAAGATTCTGAGAGAATACTGTCCAAAGAAACTCCAAATTACAAAATTGCTACAATCCATCCAGAAAGTGACTTTTCACTACTGAAGATAAATCTCTTAAATCACATTTGGCCATTTAATTCTAGATTTTGAAGTGAAAGAAAACCTTCAAACTCTTTCCTTTTGTATAGATATGCTAGATCAAATTTAATGTGACATGCCACATTATGATGAATGCCACTGTGCAGATCATGTCTCCCATGACACAGTGGGAATGCTTAGCTTTGGAGCAAGAGTAGGCAAAACTATGGGTAAATTGAGTCTTTGTATGGTCTGTGAGCTAGGAATTTTTTAGTATTTTTAAATGGTTAAAAACAAAGAATAATATTCTGTAATACATTAAAATTACATAAAATTAAACTTTTAGTGTCTTTAAATAAAGTTTTTTGGAATGCAGCCATGCTGATTCATGTACATATTGTCTATTATTTCTTTCACTACATTGAGAGGATATAATACTTGTGATAGAGACCTTTTAGCCCACAAAGTCTAGCATATTCATACTCTGACCCTTTGTAGAAAAAGTTTGCTGGCCCTATGCTAAACCCATATACTTTCCTCTACATTGTTCCATGGCTGTCCTCAGAGCACATTAATTAAAACCATAAATGGAGGAAGATTTTAAAAAGTGACTTTTCTGTGATGATTGATGGTCTTCAGAATTTTTGTTTATTGAATATTTCCACAAAAATCTTCATTCTTTCACAATTTCCTAGCATTTCTATAGCTTATTTAAGAGAAGGGTGTCTCATATATTTTACAACTATACTGACTTAAAATAATGGGGAGAAAAAAGGATATTTTTGTGAATTATGATGCATGTAAAACAAGTCCTAAAAAATCTAAGATACCTGACCTCCTAAGAAACCCCTTCACTTACTCTATCTGTACTTTATTCTGTAATGTACTTGAAAATGCAACTCTATAGAAAAATAGATGATGTGAGGCATATAAAGTTTGTATGAAATAACGAGGCTTTCTTACTTTGCCATCAGAAAGATTGGAATTGGAAAATCATTGCATTTTGGTATCGGTGAAGAATGGGTAAGATCTAATACAACTGAGAATTAATCAAAAACACAAACTGAGATAAAAAGAGAAGAATAGGGAGAGATTTAAATAGTTAACAGGGTAGCTGTTAGCTTTAAAAAATAATTTTTAAGGCATCATCTGACAAGGATGTGATTCTCTAGACATTAGCCTATTCAAAATTCCAACCATGTATGTCAGGTATAATCAAAGTATCTTACTCCAAAACTTGGTACCTCAGAATACCTCAGTGATATGTAAAGCTTCATTCTGCAGCCAGTGGCCTAAACAAACACTGTTATGTTCCACCCATAATTATGGTTCAGAATTCTTTCATTCCCTTTCCCAGTGACCAACCACAGAAACCACCTCAAAATTGTTCTCTTCTAAAACCAACTTCCAGGGTGATTAGTGAAGTTAACTGTAGTGCACTTGAGTTCTCATCATGGGCTTATAGCTCTAGTCATACCCTGTGTGCTCTGAGAAAAAGCTCATGAAATTCTTCCTACATTGTACCACCATTTTTCACACATGCACATTCACCTTTGGACAACCTCTGAGACTTCATCTCAAAGAAACAAGAGGTGTTCCCAGGTCTCTTAAATGTATCTCCTTTTTTTTTTTTTTAAAGATTTTATTTATTTATTTGACAGACAGAGATCACAAGTAGTCAGAGAAGCAGGCAGACAGAGAGGAAGGGAAGCAGGCCCCCCGCCGAGCAGAGAGCCCGACGCGGGACTCGATCCCAGGACCCTGAGATCATGACCCGAGCCGAAGGCAGCGGCCCAACCCACTGAGCCACCCAGGCGCCCCAGGCTTAAGAAATCCTGAAGAATAATGCAAATAATGAATAATGTATCTCCTACCCAGGCTTAAGAAATCATGATGAAGAAATCGTGACCTTTAATGCAGTACCTGTTACAAAAGCTATGTGTAGCATTTATGATGATCAGAGTGTGATAGTTACGTCAGTGGGGCTAACCTGCAGACCTCTATTTCTAAAATAATGACAACTATGGCTACTTACTTTATCATTATTGTGCTGCTTGCTTGCCTTGGTCTTCCTTCAGTTCTGCAAATATGTAGGGTTTCACTTTTTTCTGTGCTAGCCCTGGATTTCCCAGGATCCTTGGATGTCATCAATCAAAAATACAAGATTGATCCATCATTCCTTTTTTCTTTTATTCTCTGAATACATTCTTAACAATTCTGGTTCCCAAATGCTGCTTTCTCTGTAACATCTTTCTTTATCTTTATAACCAATACTTTGTCATCCTGAGGGTGGACTATATTAATTGCTTCCTAAGTTGTTCCTATAATCTGGAGTCTATGGATTCTTAAAACCAAGATGCATTGGCTTCAAATTATCTCTGTCTTCCAAAATTGTACCCATACATGGTGTTACGAATGACTAAAGGACTAAGGGTCTGGAATACTAATAGTTCATTGATATATGTGTTTTAGGGCCATCCAGTTTTACTTGGATTGGCTGAAATACAATTTTATTCAAGCAAGGTTGACACTAATTGATTTCTTTCTATAACCTGCAGTATTTGTTTTCATGGCACTTATCCCCTGCCCCACTAGACTGTAACTTCATAAAGGGAGTGGCCAGGATTTTAGGTCTACTTATGCGCAGTTGAAATCACTAAGTGGATGACTAGATTATTTGGTTGATTAATTAATATGAAAATTATAGGGGCACCTGGGTGACTCTCTGCCTGCTTGTGATCTCTCTCTGTCAAATACATAAATAAAATCTTTAGATTTTATTGACCTGAGTCACTCAGGTGCCCCATAATAAAAATCTTTTTAAAAATATGAAAATTATAAGGGTAGGAGCCAGTAAAGATTGTGCCTGATTAAAAGGTACATAACAATTTGACATCTTTTTATCTTTTGACATGCATATGAATGAGTTTAAAAATCTAGGACTTGGGGGCACCTGGGTGGCTCAGTTGGTTAAGCATCTAACTTTGGCTCAGGTCACAATCCCCAGGGTTCTGGGACTCATCCCCACATCAGGTTCCTGGGACTCATCCCCTCATCAGGGTCCCCTTCCTTCCTCCCTCTCCACTTTCTCCCTCCCTCTCTCCCCACCCCAGTCTCTTTTCTCCCTACTCCCTCCCACTCCCTCTGTGCATGTGTGCAGCGCACACGTGCGTGCACACATACACACACACACACACACACACACACTCGCTCTCAAATAAAATCTTAAAAAAAAAAAAAAAAGGCCCCTTGCCATTAAAAGTCACTCAGTATTGTATTCTGGATCTGAATCATTTAACATGTTTTATCCTCAGAATATCATCTGAAAAATGGGTATACTTATAGCATCTATCCCTTGAGAATATTTGAGAATTATGCAACATATATAAAGCATTTGTAGAAATAAAACAGTTGTAGAAATTTCCCTCATAAAAAGTCTTAAAACAAGCAAATATTCCTAAATGGTTATTTTCAAAACTGATGGCACACACACACACACAAAATGACCCTGGGGTTACCACCCTGGGAAAAATAGAATAGAACATGTCACAGTCCTCCTTCTGTGGTTCACCTTAGCGGGGGTCTGAGAGTCCAGAGTTTGGTTAGAAATTGACTATGCCCACAAGGATGTCATCAAGGAGGTTTAGAAGAAAAACTGTTGATTCCAAGAATCCACAAAGATGCCATATTTCCAAAGTAATCATCCAAGTTTGGACCTCACACATGAATTTTTAACTCAAAGAACCATGTCAGCTCTAAGGAAGTAAAGACCATGTTCATATCACACATGCTTCTAGAGTTACTTGTGAGTCTCTGATTCTGTAATTTCACCCTGGTTACCAACTTATTACTAACTATAAATCATTTGAATGCTTAGCCCTTGGATATGGAACATTCCTGGCGTTTGGCTGAGTGAGGCAGCCAATGGGGTCTGTGGTTAACCGGGAAGGCTATAGTGCCAGGCTGCCTGCGTTTGAATCGACTTTAGATTCTCTGCTTAAAAGCTGGAGTGACCTGGAGCAAGTCGCTTTTCTTTATGTGCCTCAAAATGGAAATAACATGCCTATTTTCTTTTTGTTTATTGGTGGTGTCCTGAGGTTTAAATGAGTCGATATTTGTAAAATGCTTATAATAGTTCTTGTCACAGAGTAAAACCCCCAGAATAAGCTGTTCTCATTCTAGGAAGTTATTTCCCTAAACTAGCAGTTCCCAAAATTCAGCTACATGGGAATCATCTGGAAAGCTTGTTAACACACAGACTCCAAGGTCCCATCCCTATAATTTCTGATTGAGCTGTGGTTCTGGGATGGAGTCTGAGAATTCATTATTTTTAACAAGGCCCCGGGCGAAGTTGATGTTGTTTGCCCCTGAGTCCCACCGTTCTGAAGTACTCATTTCAAATTCCCAACTTCCATACAGTATAACCAAGAGAGTGAAACAAGGTCATTTTAGTTACATTAATTCAGTGTTTATGAGTCAAAACATTGGGAGCTCTGTTTACAGTCGCAGGAGCTATGAAACAAGGTCTCCGTCTCATAGGGGCAATTCCTGGACAGTGAGGGTGAAGATGACAGAGGGGGAACACAACCCCAGCAAACAACTCCATTTAAACCCAGTTCTCTAGTGTGACCCTTCTCACAAGAGACTTTCTCCAAATGGGCCAGACCGGAGATGCAAACTGCAGGTATCACAGGTTATCCTCGCCAACTCTCAGCCTTGGAGCAGAACTTCCGGGAGCTACAGATAGTGGGAACTCAGCCGAACTCCAAAAGCCCCAAGCCCACCTGTCAACAGGTGAAGGAGGTGACGTTGGCACGGACGTCCACGCACTGAAACTGTCCTGTCCACCTGCTCCCGTTTGCCCGGGAATTAGAAGTCAAGGAGGAAATGAGATGGAAGGCAAAGAGGCGTCCCGTGCGCCCTCAAAAACAAAGAGGAGCTTGGTGGTCGTTTGTTTTCCCTGTGCCGCAGAATCCCGGCGGAGTCCCCAGACACATAATTCAACGTCACCCCGGTCCCCGCCCCCACCTTCCCTCCTCGGCTCTGGAAGGTCCTGAGACCCCGCGGCTGAGCTTGGGACACCGCGACGGCGTGAGCCCATTGGTCACCTGGGCAAAGAGGTGAGCTGCTCCGCCAATCCACTCCTGGCAGGGGACGGACAGGACGCTCGAGGGATTAGGGGCTCAGCGTGGGAACGCAGCGAGTCCCGCAGCAGGAGGCAGCTGGGGCGAGTGCACAGAAAGGACGCATCGGGGAGCGAGGGGCCATTAAAGCAAGCAGGAGCAAGTCATTTTTTCAGTGACTGATGCCAGGCAAGAGATGCAAAGATTAATTCAGTAGCTGGAGACTCTTATTGTGGGCATCTAAGACAGATATGTCCAAAAATAGAGAAACTCCTGGAACCTGGGAGGAAAAAATGGAATGATATTAATAGTTATAGTTCAATGACAACTTTAGGGAGGTTTTAAAGCACACTGTTGAGGGAAAAGAAAGGAAATTTTAAAACTTCCACTTTGTCTTTTGTTTCTGTAACAATTATAATACAGGAACCCTTCTTTTGGCTTAATGTGGGCGCACACGGGCTAGAGTTGACTGAAGCTGTGGACGCCCTCCAGGTCTCTCTCCAGAGTATCACTCCTGAGCTGCAAGCCGAAAGATTAAGCCATTTGCTCCTTTGGGGAGCAGAGAACTTTTCCTCACTTGGTTTTGGATACAGTTTTTCACTCACTGGTAAGATTTTTTATCTCTGCGTGGCTCAGGAGAGGATTCAGAACCAGTAAAGAAGAGCTCAGGTACTGTTAATTTCTATTTTGTTATATACATTTTTCAGGTTTAAATTTGTAGGAATGCACTGTCCATATGTTCTTGTAGAGTTGTGATTCTTTTAAATGACTCTATGTGGGCATAACCCAGAACTTTTGTTTTTTAGCTGAATGAATTTCCTTTGTCCCACCATTTGTTTTTTTTGCTTAAATAATGATGGAAGGTGGAAATGCTGTCTTCAACCACATGTTCACTTAAAATTTTTGTAATCAGATGGTTATAATGACAAAAGTCATGTGATTAATCCTATGTTAAATTTTAGTTTGGACTAAATTCTGATAATAATTCCGCTATCTTTATGTATATGAAGACTAGCAACTCTGCATCTATTTTTAGCATTGTTTATAGCTAAAAGATAGTTGCTGATATAATCCCAAAGAAACCATTCTATCCCAAGGAATGTTGAGATTTATAAATTATGAAGGTCACTTTTCTTAGAAAAACACAATAAAAATTTTATTGCAATCCTTGTATATTCTGAATTTCAAGGGAAAATTAGGTTTGGATCCTTGAGCTTGCCCCACATATGGCTAATTTTGTTTTTCCAAGAAGCTGAGCATATTTCTTCCGTTATGATGCTCCCTGACTCCCATGGCAGAAAGGAGGTAGAAGAGGAGGAGGTAGTGGAGGAGCAGGAGGAAGAGGTACTGGAGGAGTTAGAGGAGGAGGGGGAGGAGGTGGGGGAGGAGCTACTGTGGCTTGTGGTTATTTCATGGCAGTGAAGCGTGCAACGTGTCTTTTTTGGCAAGGACTAAAGGACATGTCTGAGATTTATTCACCCTTCCAGTGGAGTATTACAGCTCTTAAAAATGTTTTTGAAAAAGGTTCAATAAAGCAAAAAACAGACATTATACACTCAATGAATAAAGTGTGTTACAAATTTCTTTTGGTCACATATATACACACATATACACAGAAATATATACCACCTATGAAAGGTGAAGGAATACAGCAAAATGTTAATGTTTATATGTGGGTTGTAGGAATATGAGTAATTTTCTTCTACTTATTTACAGCTTCCAAACTTTCTATGATGCACACAGATTCGTTCTATAATCAGTATTTTAAAAGTTGGTCTAAAAAAAACTAATGGGTAAACAGGAGACTAGGCCTTCCGTATTTCCGTTGGCATAATACCTTCATTATGGTCTCTCTTTTCTCTTTTTACTGACTTTTTTTTTTAAGATTTTATTTATTTGTCAGAGAGATAGAGAGAGCACAGGCAGGCAGAGTGGCAGGCAGAGGCAGAGGGAGAAACAGGCTCCCGTGGAGCAAGGAGCCCGATGTGTGACTCGACCCCAGGACCCTAAGATCATGACCTGAGCCGAAGGCAGCTGCCCAACCAACTGAGCCACCCAAGCATCCCCTTTTTACTGACTTTCTAAGTCATAGGCATTTTTGTTTTCACTAAGAAGTGAGAAGCTGTGAAGGAATTTTCACAGTAAATATTTCACTTGATCACAAAGTTTTGCAAAGAGTAAGTTTTACCATACAAGTTGTGAATGAATGAAGTTAGCCACTTATGACCTTTCAGAAAGCTTTCCCAGATAACAGACTTTGAGTTTGTACTGGAATTTTGCTCAAACCATACCTACAACTCTGAGGTGTAATTTTTTTTTTTCCCCCAGGATGAAGGCTAAAGGCAGAGGAATCACCTGCTTGCTGGTCTCTTTCTCCGTGACATGCCTGGTGGCCAGCCGTGGGGGCAATGCCTGTCCTCGTCGCTGTGCTTGCTACGTGTCCACTGAGGTGCACTGCACATTTCGGTACCTGACCTCCATCCCAGACAGCATCTCACCCAATGTGGAACGTATTAATTTAGGGTGCGTGGGGCCCCTTGTCTTGTGCCCTTCTCAAGCAGACATCACACTGATGCTTCATGCCCAAAATATCAAACAAAACTTGTGACTTTAGGAGATGAACCAAAATGGTATTTCTCTTCTGAAATAAGCATATGAAGATCTTAAGTTTGTGAGGGACAATAAGCAATATTTTCCTGGTAAGCTTTTACTAGGAGAAAGTTCTAGAACCTGAAATCACTCTTGATAGGATGAGAGGCCCAAGACTATAGAAGAACTTCATGCTGGCTACCTTTTTACTGGAAAATAGCATCTGTTAAGAATTAGAGTTGTGGCCTATCAGGAGGCGATAATGACACTGGAAATGTCTTCCCATATATAAAAGATACATATGAAAAGTTGGTTAGACCCTTTAAGAAGGCCCTTGGACTTCTTTTCATGCAAAGTGACTTATTTAAAATTTAAAATTCTTTAAAACATGTAAACCTAATTAAATCTGCTAAAAGGTGATTCTGTTTTAAAGGTTCGTGAAAAACTGTGGTGTGTGTGTGTATACACATGTGCAGTCCGATATAACATCATGTGTCTGAAAATAGGAAGAACCTACTATATGCCAGGGATACAGTAAGGAACAAGATGAACTATTTACGTCTAGAAGCTACAGTGAAAGGGAGAAAACAGATGCACCATAAGTAGTAAGAACCTTCAAAGAGCATGCAAAGTTCCTTGGAACACTCGCTAATGATAATAGGTAACACTGACTGTGCCCTTACCGCCATCAGGCACTGAGCAGGGCACTCTCCACACATTCACTCAATCCTCAGAACACCTTTTAAGTCGCTTCTATTATTTGCACTTTATAGATGAAGAAATGGAGGCTTAAAAAGATTGCTGATTTTACCCAGGGTTCATCCACTACCAAGGCCTAGATTCATAATCCTAGCCAAGTTACTTGACCAAACTCTTTGGTTAAGAGTCCAGGTTTCTTTTTTTTTCTCTTTTCTTTTTTTAATATTCTATTTATTTATTTGACAGAGAGATCACAAGTAGGCAGAGAGGCAGGCAGAGAGAGAGGGGGAAGGAAACAGCCTTCCTGTTGAACAGAGAGGCCAATGTGGGACTTGATCCCAGGACCCTGGGATCATGACCTGTGCTGAAGGCAGAGGCTTAACCCACGGAGCCACCCAGGCGCCCTGAGAATCCAGATTGTTCAACCTCTGCTTTATAGTGAGAAATTCTATCTGGGAAAGCAAGGGATGGGGGCGTGTCCTCAAAGAAGGGGCTGGGCCTGACCGGGAGTCACAAGTAGAGAGAAACGGAGCTAGCAGCATCCCAAGCTGAAGGAACTACGCATGTAGAAAGGGTGGAAAATGAGGAGGAATGTGTTATATCCTGGGCAGGGCAGTGTGGGCATGTAACCCAATGGGGAGTGGGTGGGCCTTCTGTGGCATCTGATGAATCTCAATATATGCCAAGCATTTGATTTTCTCCTTCGAGCACAGGTTATAAAAAGTGAGGTACTGGGAACCTGGGTGGCTCAGTCCATTAAGATTCTGCCTTTGGTTCAGGTCATGATCCCAGGAGCCTGAGATCAAGCCCCACCTCAGGCTCCCTGCTCTGCGGGCAGCCTGCTTCTCCCTCTCCCTCTGCCCTCACCACATGCTCTCTCTCTCTTTCTCAAACAAAATAAAATATAAAAAGGGAGATAATGGGTTTTGTGTGTGGACGTGTGTGTGTGCACTTTTGCTTTGACAACTGAACCACAGCTGATAGGCGTAGCTTATACCTTATAGTTGTTTTAATTTCAGGTACAACAGCTTGGTTAGATTGACAGAAACAGATTTTTCCGGCCTGAACAAATTGGAGTTGCTAATGCTACACAGCAATGGCATTCATACAATTCCAGCTAAGACCTTCTCGGATCTGCAGGCCTTGCAGGTAAGACAAGGGATGGGGAAAGTGCAGGTTCAAGAGGCAAGATGACCATTCCAGTGGAACCCAAAAATCAAGATTCTGTGCGTTAGAGGGAGACATCAAGGAGGATGTCCGAGACTGATTTCTCTTTAAAACAATAGTTTGTGGAAATTAGAATAATAAGAAAATTCTGAGGCATTTTCTCAGATCTGGGCTAATAAGAAAAAAAAATCAATACCCAGGGATTACTGCATCTTTAAAACTTAATGCAGAAAGGCTACTTCTAGTCTTGTTCATCTGGGACTTGTTTTAGACAGAAGTTAGCTTTGTACATGTAAATATACTTTTTAACTTTTTACTTTATTTATACCTTGTCTTGTTCAAAAAATTTTGAAAAGTTGTGGGGACTTCTAAGAATACACCAAATATGACAAGAATTGCTACTCTAGTAAGTGAGAAAGTAAAGATAAAACACATCTAGAGATAATAGAAAAGGGGATTATGGGGGAAAATACACGGAAAGATCAGCATGTCTGATACATATGTAGGACTTAAAGATTTTGAAAAGCTAACTCACAATTCAAGATGTCTATCAAATTTTTTAAATACATAAAAAAACTGTTCAAGAAAGACACAACCATATCTGATTTATTTTTTTAAATTTTTTTATCAATGTATATTTGATATATAATATTATACTGGCTTCAGGTGTACAAAATAAGTGCTTCAACATTTATATACATTAGGAAGTGATTACTATGATAAATCTAGCTACAAAGTCATGGTACAAAGTTGTTACAGTATTGTTAACTGTATTTCCTATGCTGCACATCACATTCCTATGTCTCATTTATTTTATAGCTGTAAGCTTGTATCTTTTAATCGCCTTACCTTATTTTGCCCATCTCTTCCCCCGCCTCCCAGCAACCATCAGACTGTTCTCTGTACCTATGAGTCTGTCTGTATCTTTTTTGTTTTTTGGAGTCCACAAATAAGTGAAATTTTATGGTACTTGCCTTTCTCTGACTTATTTCATTTAGAATACTATCATTTCTTCCATCCATGTTGTCACAAATGGCAAGATTTTTTTCTTTTTTATGACCAAATAATATTCATGTGTGTGTAGACACACATATACATATACACATATACATCTCTTTTATCTATCTATTGATGGACACTTAAGTAGCTTCCATATCTTGGCTATTGTAAATAATGCTGCAGTAAACATATGGGTGCATATATCTTTTGGAATTAGTGTATTCATTTTGTCCAGATAAGTATGCAGAAGTGGAATTTCTGGATTGTATGGTAGTTCTATTTTTAATTTCTTGAGGCATCTCCATACTGCTTTCCAGTTGCTGCACTTTTTGTATGCCCACCAACAGTGCACAGGAGCTCCCTATCCCTAACAACCTTACCAACAGCTGTTGTTTCCTGTGTTGTTAATTTTAGCCATTCCAACAGGTGTGAGGTGATCCGTCATTGTGGTTTGGATTTGCATTTCCCTGATAATAAGTGATGTTGAACATCTTTTCATGTCTGTTGGCCATCTGGATGTCTTCCCTGAAAGAGAACTGTTTTTTAATTGGATTATGTTTTGGGGGTGTTGAGTTTTGTGAGTTCTTTGTATGTTTTGGATACGAATGTTACAGAATATGTCATTTGCAAATATCTTCTCCCATGCCATAAGTTTTGTCTTTTAGTTTTGTTGATGTTTCTTGACTGTGAAGAATCTTTTTATCTTGATGAAGTCCCAAGTCCTCGTTTTGGCTTTTGTTTCCTTTACTCAGGGGACATACCTACAAAAAAGTGCTAGGGCTGATGTCAGAGGAAATTCCTGCCTCTGTTCTCTTCTAGGATTTTTATGGTTTCACGTCTCTCATTTAGGTCTTTAATCCGTTTTGAATTTATTTTTGTCTATGGTGTAAGAAAGTCATCCAGTTTCATTCTTTTGCCTGTGACTGTCCAGTTTTCCCAACCTCATTTGTTGAAGAGACTGTCCTTTTCCCACTGGATATTCTTTGCTGCTTTGTGGAGGATTAACTGACCATATAGCTGGGCTTATTTCCAGGGCTTCTATTCTGTTCTTTTGATCTTTGTGTCTGTTTTTTGTGCCAGTACCATACTGTTTTGATTGCTATAGCTTTATAATATTACTTGAAGTTCAGAATTCCAGTGCCTCCAGCTTTGATTTTCATTTCCAAGACTGCTTTCATTATTTGGGGTCTGTTGTGGTTCTACTCAAATCTTAGGATTGTTTGTTCTAACTCTGTGAAAAATGTTGTTGGTATGTTGATAAGGATTGCATTAAATGTGTAGATTGCTTTGGGGAGTATGGTCATTCTAATAACATTTGTTCTTCCAAACCCTGAACATAAAATGTCATTCCACTTCTTTGTGTCCTCTTCCATTTCTTCATTAATGTTTTACAATTTTCAGAATATAGGCCTTTCAGTTCTTTGGTTAGGCTTATTCCTACCTATCTTATTGTTTTTGGTGCAATTGTAAAAGGGATTGTTTTCTTAATTTCTCTCCTGCTTTATTATGGGTGTAGAGTAATGCAACAGATTCCTGTGTACTGATATTATATCCTGTGACTTTACTGAATTCATTTATCAGTTTTAACAGTTTTGGTGGAGTCTTTCAGGTTCTCTCTATGTAGAATGATGTCATCTGTAAATAGTAAACATTTCACTTATCAATTTGGATGCCTTTTATTTCTTTTTGTTGTCTGACTGCTGTGGCTAGGACTTCCAGTACTGTGTTGTATAATATATTGAGACTGGACATCCATGTCTTGTTCTTGACCTTAGGGAAAGGGCTGTCCATTTTTGCCCACTAAGGATAATGTCGGTTATGGGTTTTCATATATGGCCTAATTACATTTAAGTATGTTCCCTCCAAAACTACTTTGTAGAGGGTTTTTTTTTTTTATCATGAATGCATGTTGTACTTGGTCAAATGCTTTTTCGCATCTATTGAAATGATCATATGGTCTTATCCTTTCTCCTGATGATGTAATGTATCATTTGATAGATCTACAAATATTGAACCATTCTTGAAACCCAGGAGTAAATCCCAGTGGATCAGTGTGAGCGATTTTTTTAGTGTATTGTTGGGTTTGATTTGCTAGTGATTTGTTGAGGATTTATGCATCTACATTCATCAGAGATATTGGTCTCTAGTTCTCTTTTTTTGTGATGTCTTTATCTGGTTTTAGTATCACGGTAATGCTGGCCCCATAGAATGAATTTGGAAGTTTTCCTACTTTTTCTATTATTTTTTGGAGTAGTTTGAAAACAGAGGTATTAACCCTTCATTAAATGTTTGGTAGAATTCACCTGTGAAGCTATCTATCTGGTTCTGAACTTCTGTTTATTGGGAGCTTTTAGATTACTGATTCCATTTCCTTGCTGGTTATTGATCTGTTCAAGTTTCCTGTGTCTTCCTGTTTCAGTTTTGGTAAGTTCTATGTTTCTGGGAATTGATCCATTTCTTCTGAGTTGTCTAATTTGTTGGCATATAGTTTTTCTAAATATTCTCTAATTGTATTTCTGTGGTATTGGTGCTTATTTTCTCCTCATCTGTGATTTTATTTATTTGGGTCCTTTCTCTTTTCTTTTTAATAAGTCTGGCTAGAGGTTTATCAGTTTTATTGATTTTTTGCGAAGAAGCAGCTCCTGGTTTTGTGGTATCTGTACTATTGTTTTTTTGGTTCCTATATTATTTATTTTTGGTCTAATCTTTGTTATTTCCTTTCTTCTGCTGGTTTTCGGTTTTGCTTGTTGTCCTTTTGTAGCTTTTTTAGTTGTAAGGTTAGGTTGTTTATATGAGATTTTTCTTCTTGAGTTACGACTGTATTGCTATAAACTTTCCTCTCAGAACTGTGTTTCCTACATCCCAAAGGTTTTAGACCATTGTGTTTTCACTTTCATTTGTTTCCATGTACTTATTTATTTCTTGATTTCCTGACCCTTCATTGTTCAGTAGCATGTTATTTGACCTCCATGTATTTGTGCTCATCCCAGATTTTTTCTTGTGGTTGACCTCTAGTTTCATAGGGTTGTGGCCAGAAAAGGTACATGGTATGATTCAGTCTTTTTGTATTTGTTGAGGCTGATTTTGTGGCCTGATACATATTCTGTTTTGGAGAATCTTTCATGTGCATTTGAAAAGAATGTGTATTCTGCTATTGAAGGAGAGAATGTTCTAAATATATCTCGAAGTCCATCTGGTCCAGTGTGTCATTAAAAGCCATTGTTTCCTTGTTGATTTTCTGTTTAGATCATCTGTCCATTGATGTAAATGCAGTGTTAAAGTACCTACTATTACTGTATTGTTTTGGATCCGTTTCATCATTATTAACTGTTTTATGTATTTGGGTGCTCCCATGTTGGGTGCATAAATATTTACAATTGTTTTATGTCCATGTTGGATTGTTGCCATTATTATTATATAGGATTCTTCTCTGTCTGTTACAGTCTTTTTTTTTTTTAAGATTTTATTTATTTATTTGACAGAGAGAGACACAGTGAGAGAGGGGATACAAGCAGGGGGAGTGGGAGAGGGAGAAGCAGGAAACCCGATGTGGGGCTCGATCCCAGGACTCTGGGATCATGACCTGAGTCTAAGGCAGATGCTTAAAAGACTAAGCCACCCAGGCGCCCCTATAGTCTTTGTTTTAAAGCCTATTTTGTCTGATATAAGTATTGCTACTCCAGATTTCTTTCTTTCTTTCTTTCTTTCTTTCTTTTTTTAAGATTTTCATTACTTACTTACAGAGAGTGAGAGAGCACAAGCAGGGAGAGCAGGCGAGGGAGAAGCAGGCAGTCCATGGAGCAGGGAGCCTGATACGGGGTTTGATCCCAGGACCCCAGGATTATAACCTGAGCCAACGGCAGACACTTAACAACTGAGCCACCCAGGGGCCCCTCCAGATTTCTTTTGACAGTCATTTGCATGATTAATGGTCTTCATCCCCTCAGTTGCAATCTGCAGCTGTTTGTAGGTCTAAAATGAGTCTCTTGTAGGTGGCATATACTGGGTCTTTTTTTTTTTTTAATCTATTCTGATTAGTGTTCAGTCCATTTACATTAAAATAATTTTTGAGAGATATGTATTTATTGCCATTTTATTACTTGTTATGTGGTTGTTTCTGAAAATTTTCTCTAATTCTTTCTTTCATGATTTGCTCATTTTCTTTAGTGAGATTTTTGGATTTCTTTCTATTAATTCTTGGCATATGTATTAGTGGTATTTTGATTTGATTACTATTAGATTTGTATATAACATATTCTAGATATAATAGTCTGTATTAAGTTGGTGATCTTTTAAGTCTGAACCCATTCTTTACTCCTCTGGTCCCTGTGTTTTAGGTATATGATAGCATACTTTATAGCCTTTTATTTTGCGAGTTGACTGGTTTTTCATATAAATATTCATTTTTACTGCATTTTTGCTTTCTACCTTCATACTGTCATTTTTGGTCTTTCCTTTCCACTCAAAGCATTCCCTTTAATATTTCTTGCAAAACTAGTTTAATGCTCATGAACTTCTTTAGTTCTTCTCTTCTTCTATTATGAAAGATAGCCTTGCTGGACAGAGCATTCTTGGCTACAGGTTTTTCCTATTCAGTACTTTGAATACATGCTACTCCTTTCTGGCTTGGAAGGTTTCTGCTTAAAAATCTCCTGATAGCCTTATTGCGGGGGGCGGGGGAGCCCTTTGTATGTAATTGTCTTCTTTTGCTGCTTTTAAATTTTTTATCAATATATTTTTCCATTTTAATAAAAGTATATCTTCGTGTGGATCTGCTCTTGTTGGTTTAGTTGGGGGTTCTCTGTGCTTCCTAGGTCTGGATATCTGTTTCCTTCCTGAGATTAGGGAAGTTTTCAGCTATTATTCCTTTAAATAACCTCTCTGCCCTCATTTTTCTATTCTTCTTCTGGGACTCTTATAATACAAATGTTACTACATTTGATGGAGTCACTGAGTTCCCTAAGTCTATTTTTGTTTTGCATAATTTTCGTTACTTTCTTTTGTTTACTCGATTACTTCATATTACTCTGTCTTCTAGGTCATTAATTTGTTCCTCTGCTTCTTCCAGTGTGCTGTTCATTCTATCAAGTGTGTTTCTCATTTTGTTTACTGAGTCTTTTCTCTGTGCTATGTTATTCCTTATCTCTGTGTTAATGGTGTCACTGGTGTCCTCCACCTTTTTCTTCAGTCCAGTGAGAATCCATATGAACATTGCTTTAAATTCTCCATCAGGCATGTTACTTGTATCCGTTTTACTTAGAACTCTGGCAGTGTCCTTGTCCTGTTATTTCATTTGGGACAAATTCCTTTTTCTTTTTATGTTGTCTGAGTCTCTGTGCCTGTTTCTCTGTGTTAAGAAAGTCAGCTATATCTCCTGTTATTGAGGGTAATCGCTTTATGAAGAAGAGTTCCTGTAGTGTCCTGCAATGTAGTGCCACCTGTCTCCCAGGGCCTGGACCCTCCACGATTATCTTCAGTGTGTGCTGCATGAGCTCTGCTATTGTATCATGGCTGCTTTATCCTTCAGGCCAGTTGACTGCAGAGGCTCTCTGTCTGTTATTGGCAGTGTTTGGTCCCTGGCCTAAATGTGGTGTGTTTTAGGGGCGCCTGGGTGGCTTAGTGGGTTAAAGCCCCTGCCTTCGGCTCAGGTCATTATCCCAGGGTCCTGGGATCAAGCCCCGCCTCAGGCTTTCTGCTCAGCATCAGGGTCTCTGCTCGGTGGGGAGCCTGCTTCCACCTCTCTCTCTCTCTGCCTGCTTGTGGTCTCTGTCTGTCAGATAAATAAATAAAATCTTAAAAAAAAAATGGGACGCCTGGGTGGCGCAGTTGGTTGGACGACTGCCTTCGGCTCAGGGCGTGATCCTGGAGTCCCGGGATCGAGTCCCACATCAGGCTCCCAGCTCCATGGGGAGTCTGCTTCGCTCTCTGACCTTCTCCTCACTCATGCTCTCTCTCACTGTCTCTCTCTCAAATAAATAAATAAAATCTAAAAAAAAAAAAATAAAAAAAAAAAAAAAATGTGGTGTGTTTTAACTAAGTGTGCTCTGGTTTGCTTGTGAAATGAGACCTGTTGCTGCTGCCACCAGAACTGAATGTACACAAAACTCTCAGGTCAAGAGACATGGTGTTAGCATGGGTTTGGGCTAATCTTCTAAGGGAGGCAGCCTACTGCACTGGGACAGAGGCAAGCTTGACTGGGAAGGGCAGTTCTGGAGCTCAGGTAGGTGGGGCTTGGTGTAAGCAAGTTAGGTAGTGAGTTTTGGTGCTTCACTGGTACTTGGCCCTATGCGTATACTGAGCTGCGGGGAAGGGAAAGAGAGCCTGCCAGTTCCTTTGTTCCTGGTGGAATCTCTCTGAACAGTGCACCTCTTGGATATGCACTATAGTTGCTCCCCAAGCATCTTCAGATCACTGTTTTTACGGCAAATGTCAGCGGGCTCTTTGCCCTACCTTCTTTCCAAGTGAAGCCTCAATGCCCTCCAATCTCTCCCAGAGCTGAACATAACAACCCTTAAAACTCCAGGTTTAAAGCCCTGCTGTTTGCAAGAACTCACAAAATTTGGGCCCTTTCACTTTGTAGGCCAATTGCTATGGCATTCATTTTCCCCATGCATCCCCTTGTGTGTTAGTCTGTCTTTTGCCGAAGGGCAAAAGCTCCCCACCACAGCAGGCACAATCCATTTCTCTCCCAAGCTGCATCTCTCTACTTTCTACCTTTAGTTGTAGAGTTTGTTCTTCCAGTCTTCAGATGAATTTCTGGGGGTTTTAAGATGATTTTATAGTTATCAAGTTGTATGTGTGGATGAAGAGAGCCTAGGGTCCTCCTACTCCATTGCCGTCTCCCTCTCACACCTAAATAAATTAAAAATTTTTAAGAGGATATACTATACCAGGGAGATTATAACTATAAGCAAGATCATTTCCAATGTTTAGAGTGCACTTCTGAGCCATGGTCCACAGGACTCAAACGAATCAAAATCAAGTAGTTCTTGGGGTGCCTGGGTGGCTCAGTGGGTTAAGCCTCTGCCTTCGGCTCAGGTCGTGATCTCAGGGTCCTGGGATCAAGCCCCGCATTGGGTTCTCTGCTCAGTGGGGAGCCTGCTTCCCCCGCCTTCTCTATCTGCCTCTCTGCCTACTTCTGATCTCTGTCTGTCAAATAAATAAATAAAATCTTAAAAAAAAAAAAGTCAAGTAGTTCTTAATAACCCCCACTGAAGGAGTTTCCTTTGTATGCCAAATGACCTAGTCAGTGATTTTATGTAACTAAGTTTTAACTTCCCCCAGAATTGTTAATTTAGATGGAGCAGGTGGTATTAGCCATAGCACAGATATCTCCTTGCTCAGCTGAAAGATAGTCAAGGGCTATCCTATCACCAAGAACTATGTGGGCCAGAGAGCCTAAGAATCTTTGTTGGGTAGGTCTTAGTGATGAGATCTACAATATCTTCGGTAGTTAAAAAGAAGTTCCCGATCATATCTTTATTTGTTTTCACTCCTAACCAGGCAAGTACGGCCCTGAATCATGAATGCCTCCTGGTAGGTCTTTTCTAACTCAGTGATATAAATACAGGAGAGCTGATTGATGAAGTATCTTAGTTGTCTATGGACAATTAGGGGCACAGATAACCTAGAAGGCATTGCCCAGCTGTGTGCCAGCCATCTAGACATTTTTAGGCTCAAGAAGAATTATAACCATCACAGACAAAGACAAATTCTGTTGGCACACAGACCATTACCATTAGGGAGGTATTATTAATGGATTTGTTCACAAGGACTGTTGCATTTACTGGTTCAAGCCAAGGGCTAGTCAGGTTTTTCAATGCATATAAGAAGAGAAACCCTAAACCTGAAATAGAGTGTTGTTCTAAATGTCTTGCAAAGATGGGTGCTGGTGGTAAGTTCTCTTGGTGAGAACAGATATCATCTAGATAGCCATGGGAATATGGGGGTGCAAATGTACTAAGATTAACACAAGTATTTGTGTTTGATGGGCAAGTACAGTTTTTACTGGAGAAAGGTAAAAAGGCACTGGATATTCTGGACATGAAAGTTGAACTTGGTAAGAGATTTCTAAGGGGGTAAGAGGGGCTGGTGATTGTAGTCTGCAATGACATTGAATGTAGAAGAACTGCCTGTAAGGAGAACCAGGAGATCTCTAGCATCATGGACAGATAAAAATCTTTGACAAAATCAGCAGTCTGAAAGGTTATTGCCCTTAGCAATGGCCTGGGAGAAATGGATGATAGCATTATCTTTCCAGGAATGCCAGAGTGAAGACAAGGAGGAAGAGAAGGGTTTCTTGTTAAAGTATGAGATTTTGATCTGTCATTTGGGGCAGAAGCCATCTACCTCAATGTCAGCTACCTCTCTTCCTTATCAATTTGATTCAGAGGTCTCCAGCAACTGTACAGGACTAGATGTCAGGTGGAGCTTTCTTTGGCTGTAAGATGTACATCCAATCCCATATAGTTTTGCAGCAATGCCAAGTCAGAAGCCTTTGGTAAGGTCCCTTTCAGGGAAGCTTGAGGACTATCTTCTGATAATGTTTCCAAAATAATCACCAGACTCCAATATGGCACTAATATCCAAATATTTTAGTTTTTCTGTAATAACAAGCCAAAAGTAGATAAACCTGTTTAGTTAATGTTTCATTTTTTAAAATCTTATCAGGAAGTGATCTAGATATTTATTGAGTTCACCCTCACTCATCACTTAGCAAAACTTTAAGTTTTCAAAGTACCAAAAAGATTTGGAAAACTTTTAAAACTTTTTGTCTCTTTTATTTGTACTTGACAATTGTATCTAGATTACCCATGAAAAGTTCATGAGACATCAAAGAATATCAACCATTATTCTAAGTAATTTTTACTGAAACACACAAGAGATATAACATGAATTAAGTAAATTCAACAGAATAAAAGTGAAGATTATCTGTATTATATTCAAAGTTTAATAACTCTATAAAGATATGCTTGTTTTAATTAAGCCAACAAACTTAAACTTGATCATCCCAGATCAAGCAAATTTGAAAAACATTTGAATTAGTTTCTATTATATTTGACAATATAATTCATATAAGCATTTAATCTTCTTTAAGCCAATTCAGCAGAGCTCTTGTACCCATTAATTTTAGCAATACCATCTGGAGGCAGAAAATACCACATATCTACAACACACTTATATGACACACATGAACACAGAAACAGATGTAGAGAAGTTACACCTTCTGTTTTTAAATTACTGCCATGAAACAGGTACAAAACTCATTTGTTACAAAGGTTGAATTTAAAGTTATATCTCTAGGAGGTGGAGTAAGTTAAACTTATTTGATAATAAAGTTATTAAATCTTTTCAAATATCTTGCCCAGTGTCAGCTGGAACAAATAGTAAATATTTCCAGCAGTGTTAAACTCCTGAGCTTTTGTCAAAGATGGTGTAAAAGATACTATCTTCACAAGATTAGGAGTCTCTCCCAAAGATAAAGAACTAACAACCTATGTTTTCCAGACAATCAGAAAGCCAAGTCAAGTTCTTAGGATACAAATAAAAAAAGGACAAGGATGGGCCAATGTGAAAATTTGTTTCTCTTGACTGGGCTCAGAAAGTAATCGATTTACAAAAACTCTGGTGAATCCTCTCTAGGTTTAAGACATTCTTTAACTATGGCCTTTGATCAAGGAGTGAACGATAATCTGAAAAGAACTGCCTATATCCTCGGATGGTCTTATTTTAAAAAGGTAACTGTTTAATAGTCTCTTCAGAATGGATGTATCAGTATTACAGTCTTTTAGGTACATTTTCTCTCTCTCTTTCTCTTTAAGATTTATTTATTTGAGATACAGAGGGAGCAGGGGAAGGGGCAGAGGAAGAGGGCAAGCAGACTTCCCACTGAGCAGGGAGTCAGATGCAGGGCTTGATCCTAGGACCCTGAGATCATGACTTGAGCTGAAGGCAGACACTCAACTGATTCAGCCACCAAGGCATCCTCTCTAACTTCTCATTAACATTTTGCAGTAAATTGTTCAATGAAACTGTTTTGGAATTTTGAAATCTTTTGGAGGTTTCCAAATGCCAGTTGAAATAGGCATCCCTTTCTGTTTATTTGGGAACCCTTGCTTCCAAGTGCACTTCATAAATTACGTATGATTGGAACATTAATTGGAACATTCCCCTAATGACCAGTGTTTTGATGGCTGCACAGTATTCCATTGTATAAATATACCACATCTTCTTTATCCATTCACCTGTTGATGGACATCTAGGTTTTTTCCATAGTTTGGCTATTGGAATTATTAGAATTAAGAGGAAAAATTCCATTACTTTTTATTTTTCAAGTATTATCTATTATTACAATTCTTAATATATTTTTAATTCAGTATAATTAATATGCAGTGTTACATTTCAGGTGTATAATATAGTGATTGAACAATTCTATACATTACTCAGTGTTCAGCATAAGTGTATTCTTAATCCCCTTCACCTTTTTCACCCATCCCTACCCCTCAACCTCCACAATGATAACCATCAGTTTTCTATAGTTAAGAGTTTATTTTAGGTTTGTCTTTTTTTCTTTGGTTTCTTAAGTGCCATGTGTGAGTGAAATTGTATGGTATTTGCTTTCTCTGGCTAATTTCACTTTGTGTGTGTGTATGATACATATAAATATCTCCATTCATTTAGTGATAGAAACCTGGATTGTTCCCATATCGTGGCTATTGTAAATAGTGCTGCAGTAAACATAGGGAGATACATATATGGCTTTGAGTTAGTGTTTTTGTATTTTTTGGGGGGGTAAATACTCAATAGTGCAATTACTGGAACATAGCGTAGTTTTACTTTAAATTTTTTTCAGGAACTTTTATGTTTTCCACAGTGGCTGCACCACTTTTTCCCACTGACAGTACACAAGGATGCCTTTTTTCCCACATCCTTGCCAACACGTTATTTGTTGTGGTTTTGATGGTAGCCATTCCTGGCAGTTGTGAAGTGATACCTCATTGTGGTTTTGATTTGCATTTTCCTGATGTGTGATGTTGAGCATCTTTTCATACGTCTGTTGAGCATCTTTTCATGTGTCTGTTGGCCATTTTTATGTCGTTTTTGGAGAAATGTCCTCTGCCCATTTTTAATTGGATTATTTTGGGGGGATGCTGAGTTATAGAAGTTCTTTATATTTTTTTGGATATCAACTATTTATCAGGTATGTCATTTGTAAGCATCTTTTCCCATTCTGTAGGTTGTCTTTAAGTTTTGTTGATAGTTTACTTTGCTGTGCAGAAGCTCCTTATTTTGATATAGTCCCAATAATTCATCTTTGCTTTTGTTTCCTTTGCCTCAGGAGACATATCTAGAAAAATGTTGTTATGGTTAATGTCAGAGAAATTACTGCCTGTGCTGTCTTCTAGTTTTGTTACAGTTCCAGGTCTCATTTAGGTCTTTAATTCATTTTGAGTTTGTTTTTATATATGGTATAATTAAATGGTCCAGTTTTCCCAACACCATTTGTTGAAAAGACTTTTTACCTTATATATTCTTGCCTCCTTGTCATAGAATAATTGACCATATAAACATGGGTTTATTTCTGAGCTATTTTGTTCTGTTGACCTATGTGTCTACTTTTTTATGCCAGTACCATATTGTTTTGATTACAATTTTATAGTATATTTGAAATAGGGGATTATTATACCTCCAGTTTTGTTCTTCTTTATCAAGATTGCTTTGCCTATTCTGGGTCTTTTGTGATTCCATTCAAATTACAGAATTTTATGTTATAGTTTGTGAAAAATGCTGTTAGTATTTTGATAAGGACTGCATTAAATTTATAGGTTGCCTTGGGTAGTATAGGCGTCTTAATAATATTTGTTCTTCCAACCCATAAGCATGGAGTATCTTTCCATTTCTTTGTGCCCCCTTCAATTTCTTTTATTGGTCTGTTGTAGTTTCTAGAGTACAGGTCTTTCACTTCCTTGGTCAGGTTTATGTGTAGGTATTTTGTTATTTTAAGTGCAACTGTAAATTGGATTGTTGTGTTAATTTCTCTTTCTGCTACTTCACTATCAGTGTATAGAAATGCAACAGATTCCATATGTGAATTTTGTAACCCACAGCTTTATGGAATTTACTTATCATGACATCTGCAAATAGTGAAAATTTCACTTCTGCCTTACCAATTTGGATGCCTTTTATTTCTTGTCTGATTGCTGTGGCTAGGACTTCTAGTACTATGTTGAATAAAAGTCGTGAGAGTGGACATCCTTGTCCTGTTCCTGATCTAAGGGAAAAGCTGTTTTTTCCCATTAAGTATGGTGTTAGCTTTGGGTTTTTCATAGATGGCCTTTTTATGTTGAGGGTTTTTGTCAGGAATGGATGTTGTACTTTGTCAAATGCTTTTTCTATATCTATTGAAATAATCATATAGTTTTTGTCCTTTCTCTTGTTGATGTCATGTATCAGGTTGCTTGACCAGCAAATATTGAACTAGACTTATATCCCAGGAATAAATCTCACTTGATCATGGCTAATTTTTTTTTAAACTGTATTGTTGGATTCAGTTTGCCAATAATTTGTTGAGGATATTTTGCATCTATGTTCATTAGAGTATTGACTTATAGTTCTATTTTTTTGTAGTGTTTCTATCTGGTTTGGGGATAAGGCCTCATAGAATGAATTTGGAAGCTTTCCTTTCTCTTCTATTTTTTGAAATAGTTTGAGCAGAATAGGTATTAACTCCTCTTTGTTTTTGGTAAAGTTATACTGTGAAGCCATCTGGTTCTAGACTTCAATTTATTAGGATTTTTTTTTATTACTAATTCAATCTCATTGCTAATGGCAATAAAACAGATTAATCAGTCTTTTCATATTTTCTCTTTCTGGGAGTATTGGGAGGTTAAATGTTTCTAGGAATCCTCCATTTTTTTCTAGGTTGTCCAATTTGTTGGCAAATAAATTTTCATACTCATAATCTTTTGTACTTCTATGGTGGTATTTCTCCTCTTTCATTTCTGATTTTATTTGAATCCTTTTTTTTTTTGAGTCCAGCTAAAGCTTTATTAATTTTGTCAACCTTTTCAAAGAAGTGGCTCCTGGTTTCATTTATCTGTTCTAGTTAATGGTTTTTTTGTTGTTTTTTAAGTTTCTATTTCCTTTATTTCTGCTCAAATCTTTATTATTTCCTTCCTTTTGTCTATTGATTCAGGGTTTGGATATTCTTTTTCTAGCTCCTTTAGTTGTAATGTTAGATTATTTAAGATTTTTCTTGTTTCTTGAGGTAGGTCTGTATTGCTATAATTTTTTCCTCTTAGAACAGCTTTTGCTTCATCCCAAAGATTTTGGGCTATTGTGTTTCATTTTCATTTGTGTTCATGTATTTTTTTCTCTTTGATTTCTTGGTTGACCCATTCTTCGTTGAGTAGCATGTTCTTTAAACTCCGTGAATTTGTGTTCTTTCCAGACATTTTCCTTGCAACTGATTTCTAGTTTCATAGTGTTGTAGTTAGAAAAGATGCATGGTATTACTTCAGTCTTTTTTGAGACTTGTTTTGTGGCCTGTTGTGATCTTCTCTGGAGAATGTTCCATGTGCCCTTGAAAAGATTATGTGTTCCACTCTTTTTGAATGGAATATTCTGAATTTCTGTTGGATCCATCTGGCCCAATGTGTCATTCAAAGCCACTGTTCCTTTGTTGATTTTCTCTTGGGATGATCTATTCATTGATGTAAACGGAGTCCTAAAGTCCCTTACAATGATTGTATCACTATTGATGACTTCCTTTATGTTTGTTATTAGCTGCTTTATAAATTTGATTGCTCCGATGTTGGGTGCATAAATATTTAGCATTATTGAATTTTCTTCCTGGGTTGTTCTTTTTATGATTACATAGTGTCTTGTTAGTACTAACAAGTAACTTTCTTATTAGTTTTTGTCTTAGTCTATTTTATCTATATAAGTATTGCCACCTTCACTTTCTTTTCTATTTTCATGATTAAGGTTTTCCCAACCCTTCATTTTCAAACTGCATGTGTTTTAAGTCTGAAATAAGTTCATTTTTGCCTTTGTTTCCCTTGCCTTTGGCAATGTTCCTAGGAAGATGTTGCTGTGGCTGAGGTCGAAGAGGTTGCTGCCTGTGTTCTCCTCAAGGATTTTGATGGATTCCTTTCTCACATTCAGGTCCTTAATCCATTTTGAGTCTATTTTTGTGTGTGGTGTAAGGAAATGGTCCAATTTCATTTTTCTGCATGTGGCTGTCCAATTTTCCCAACACCATTTATGTCTCTGTAGGCAGCATATAGTTAGGTGTTGCTTTTTTTATCCATCCTGTCACCCTGTCTTCTGATTACAGCATTTAGTCTATTTACATTCAAAATAATTACCAACTGGTATGTTCTGATTGCCATTTTGTTACTTGTTTTCTGAGTTTTAGCAGGTCACTTTTCTTGCCTTGTGGTTTGATGGATTTCTTTAGTGATGTGCTTGGATTCCTTTTTCCTTATTTTTTTGTATATCTATTAATGATTTTTTATTTGTGGTTACCACTAGGTTTGTATGTAGCATCTTATGTATATAACAGTCTATATTATGTTGATGGTTGTTTAGTGCTGTTAAACTTCTAGTTTCGAGCTTAAATTTTTACTTCCCTACATTTTAGGAATGTGGTATCAGACTTTACATCCTTTTATTTTATGATTCCTTCAGCTGATTTTTATAGATTTTATTGCTTTTTTGTGTGCTTTAATCTCCATACTGCCTTTATAAGTAACTAATTTGCTAATTTTATTAGGCTTAAATGTGTTTGTGAAGTTTTTTCCTTCCCAATTTTTCTTATTCCTATTTATGGTCTTTCCATTCAAAGAATCTCCTTTAACATTTCTATTTTTTTGAAAAGTTTGAGAAAAATAGGAATTAACTCTTTAAATGTTTGGTAGAGAATGCACTTATGATGCCATCCTGTCCTACACTTTTTCTTGTTGGAATTTTTTTATTATTATTACTGATTCAATTTCATTACCAGTAATCTATTTCTTGATTATGACCTGAGGTGAAGGCCGACACTTAGTAGACTGAGCCACCCAGGTGCCCAAAAAATGCTAATTCAAAAAGACATACATACCCCTATGTTTACTGCAGCGTTATTTAAAATAGCTGAGATTGGGAAACAACTCAGGTGCCTACTGACAGATGAATGGATAAAGATACAGTATGTATAAATACAACAGAGTATTACTCAACCATAAAAAAAGGAATGAGATCTTGCCAATTGCAACAACACAGATGGACTGAGAAGGCACTGTACTAAATGAAACAAATCAGAAAAAGACAAATACAGGCACCTGGGTGGTTCAGTCGTTAAGTGTCTGCCTTCAGCTCAGGTCATGTTCCTAGGGTCCTGGGATGGAGCCCCGCCGCATCAGGCTCCCTGCTCATTGGGAAGCCTGCTTCTCCCTCTCTCACTCCCCCTGCTTGTGTTCCCTCCCTCGCTGTGTCTGTCAAATAAATAAAATCTAAAAAAAAAAAAAATACTATACAATTTCACTTACATGTAAAATCTAACAAATTAAGAAAAAAAAATGGACTCTTAAATACAGAGAACTGGTAGTTGCCAGAGGAAATGGGTATATGGAGATGGGGAAATGGATAAAAAAGGATTAAGTGGTACAAACTTCCAGTTATAAAATAAGTAAGCCATGGAGATAAAAATCATAGCAAATTATGGTCTGTAATATCATAATAACACTGTATGGTAACTACACATCATGGTCAGCATTGAGTAATGTAAGAAATTGTTGAATCAATGTTATACACCTTAAACTAATATAACATTCTATATTTGGATTTAATAAAAAATAATTATTCATAGACAGGTAGTTATCATTTTGTTATTTTATAGTTCTGTTTTTCTTAATCTCTTCCCTTGTAATTTGGTGACTTTTGTAATGTTATGTTTGTGTTCCTTCTTTTCATTTTTTGCAAAACTGTAAAGGTATTTGGTTTATGGTTACTGTGAGGTTCATATATGACATAAAATTCTATGTAGCACTCTAAGTTGAAGATCGTTTAAGTTCAAGGGTGTTCTAAAAGCACTACATTTTTACCACCACTCCCCACAATGTTTCATGTTTTGAGGTCCTATTTTGTATCTTATTATTTAGTGAATCCACTGACTAGTAATTTTAAGTCTAGATGATTTTACTACTTTTGTAAATTTCATAAATTTCATACTATATATGTAGGTGGTTGATCCATACCTTTTTTTAAAATTTTTTGACAGAGATCACAAGTAAGCAGAGAGAGAGGAAGGGAAGCAGGCTCCCTGCTGAGCAGAGAGCCTGATGCGGGGCTTGATTCCAGGACCCTGGAATCACGACCTGAGCCGAAGGCAGAGGCTTTAATCCACTGAGCCACCCAGACATTCCGATCCATACCTATATTATAGGTTTACTTATATTAGCGAGATCATTTCTTTTATAATTTTATCTTTCCTGTTTATGGCCTTTTCTTTCCCACTTAAATTAGTTCCTTTAACATTTCTTGTAAGGCTGGTTTGTTGTTGAAGTCCTTTAGCTTTTACTTGTCTGGGTAACTCCTTATCTCTCTTCAATTTTGAGTGACAATCTTGCTTGGAAGAGAATTCTTGCAATTTTTTTTTTCCCTTTTAACACTTTGAATATATCCTGTCATTCCCTTCTCACCTGTAAAGTTCCAGCTGAAAAATCAGTTGTGATAGTCATATGGGGATTTCCTTATATCTAACTTTTTATCTTCCAGTTCTTTTAAGATTCTCTCTTTAACTGTTGATACTTTGATTTTAATGTCTTGGTGTGGGTCTCTTTGGGCTCATCTTCTTTACAACTCTGTGACTCTTGGACAGAGATGTCTGTTTCACTTATTAGGTTAGGGAGTTTTCAGCCATTACTACTTCAGATGGGTTTTCTGTGCCTTTTTCTCTCTCTCTTTTCCTTCCGGGAGTCCTACTATGGAAATGTTAGTATGTCTGATGTTGTCCCAGAGATCCCTTAAACTCTATGTAGTCTTTTATTCTCTTTTTTTCTTTGTGCTGTTCTGATAGAGTGATTTCCATTGCTGTCCTCCATATCATTGATTCATTCCTCTGTATTTTCTAATTTGCTCTCAGTTACCTCTAGTATATTTTTTATTCTTCAGCCCTGATTGGTTCCTTTTTATATTTTCTATTTCATAATTGAGGTTCTCAATGTGTTGATTCGGTCTTCTGAGTTTGGTGAGCATCTTTATGGTCATTCTGAATTATTTTTCAGGTAGATTGTATCATTTGGAACATATTCCTCTGTAGCTTCATTTTGTCCCTCATTGTTTGTGTGTTAGGTAGATCAGTTATATTACCCAGTCTTGAAGGAGTGGCTTTATGTAGGTGTCCTGTGGGGTCCAGTAGCACAAACTCCTGTGATGCCCCAGGGGTTTCCCTGGTGTGGATTGTGTGCACCCTCCTGTTGTGGTTTGTATGCACTGGTGGGTGGCTGGCCATGAGGCCTGGTTGTGACTGCTGAGGGCACTCTCCTGAATGGGGTTCAAAATGGGGGGGGTTTACTTGGGGAGAAATTGCTCCCACCTGAACTGGGCCAGTGACATAGAATGGGAGCAAAAAGAAATGCTGCCTACCTTCACTTCTGTTCCAAAGAATGTTACAGCATGTCCCTGCCCCTCGGCACATGCTGTAAAATTAATCTCCTTTATGTGTAACCTAGGCATTGGTCAAACTGCTGCCTCTGCCCTGACATTAGGAACAAGGGAGATTACAGGCACACTTTTTTTTTTAAGAGCAGAGTCTCAGTTTCTTATACCTTCGCAGACATAAGCCCCACTGGTTTTCAAAGACAGATGTTATGTCTTCCCAGTTAAGGACCCCTGGACTCAAGACTCAAATCCAATGTGGGGCTTGATCCCCTGGTTCCTCAAGGAGGGCCTCCATGACTGTGATACAACCCCTACCCCTTATGGGTCATCACACGGGGATTGTGGATTCCTAGCTAAACCACATGTTTGTGCTTCTCCCATTAGGATATGGCTTTTCCTTTATATCCTTAATTGTGTAAAATCATTTCTGCAAGTCTTCATTTTGTTCTCAGAGATAGTTGTTTTATAAACAGTTGTAGTTCTGGTTTGTCCATGGAAGGAAGTAAGCTCAGAGTCTTCCTCTTCTACCATCTTGACCCCCAAGACACATCTGATTTCTAGTCCAAAGATCCTCATAAAATAGATACAGCATAATAAAATAAGTTCAGCAATATCTTTATAAAAGACAAAATGCCAGTGTTCATAGAGCGTTCTGACATCATACCAGGTTCCTATAATGCAAAGGATTCAGTCTGGGCATGTGATTCCTTTAGTATGGCTTAATCAGACATTGTTTGGAATATATATCTTCAGAGAATTAGATGAAACAACGTCTTCATGAAATCCCCAAAAATACTTATTCTCATCACCCCGTTTTCAATATTGAGAACACTGAGTTTGGGATTGTACTCCCAGGTAATATTTACGTCAGAGCTTTTCCATGTTGTCAATTTCCCTTTGCTTATTAGGGAACTTGTCATTCCAGAAAAGCATTCTTCAACAAAGGTGATATCTTAGGTTAAATCCGGGGAAAAAATGTAAAAAGAAATTATTGTGGGGCAACTGGGAGGCTCAGCATCTGCCTTTAGCTTGAGTCATGATCGCAGGGTCCTGGGATGACCCCACATTGTGCTCTCTACTAAAGAATATCCTCATGCTATCAAAATATTCAGGAAGTATTATAATTTTAATGCAAAATCAATCAAAATCCTATTCCTCGTAAGAACCAAGAAGTGGAAAATACCCCAAATGTCCACCACTGATAAGTGGATAAGCAAAACATGTCATATGTCCACATGGAATACTGTTCTGCAATAAAAAGGGATGAAGGGCTAATAATTCTACAACAGGGATGGGTATTGAAAAGATTAGGCAAATTCAAAAAAAAAAAAAAAGCAAGACACAGAAGGCTATATACTGTATGACTCCATTTACGTTAACTGTCCAGAATATGCAATTCCACAGAAATAAAGTAAATTTGTTGCTTTCTACAGCTAGGCAGAAAGTGGAGAATGACTGCCAATGGCAGCAGTTTTGATTTGGGGGTGCTGAAAACGTTCTAAATTTAGTGGAGATGGTTGCACCACTGTTAATGTACTAAAAACTACTTAAAGTATACTTTAAAGAGGTGAATTTTATGGCCTGTGAGTTATATCTCAATAACACTGTTAAAAATGTGACAGATAAATTCAATATATTGCTTTCTTATAAAAAATCCATGTTTGAGAAACCTTAAATCTACTTGAAATATCAATTTTTAAAAACTTACTATAAAAATTTTCAATCACATACAAAAGTAAAAAGAATACTATAATAAATCCCAAAATATCATCATCCAGGTTCAGTAGTTACCAAGACATAACAGATTGCTTCACTTGTACTATGACTCAGTACTTGTTTTATTTCATTGCATTGTTTTAAAAGAAATAAGATATCTTAATGTTTTATCTACAGGCACTTCATATATGTCTCAAGGTTAAGGAATCTTTAAAACATAACCATAAAATTAATCTGTAAATTTTAGCAATAACTCCTTAATATTATCATGAGTATTCTAATTTCCCTGATATTCTCATATTTAATTGGCAACTAATTTGTTTGAATTAGGATTCAAATAAATACACATGTTGTTTTGGATTAATTCTAACATGTTTTATTACTGACACATTTTTCCCTTTTGTGAAATTCCTTGGACAAACTAAATGTTTTTTGTTTGTTTATTCTTAGGTATTAAAAATGAGCTATAACAAAATTCGAAAACTTCAGAAAGATACCTTTTATGGCCTCAGGAGCTTGACACGGTTGCATATGGACCACAACAATATTGAGTTTATAAACCCAGAGGTTTTTTATGGACTCACATTTCTCCGACTGGTGCACTTGGAAGGAAATCAGCTCACTAAGCTCCATCCAGATACATTTGTCTCTTTGAAATACCTCCAGATATTTAAAACATCTTTTATTAAGTACCTGTACTTGTCTGATAACTTCCTGAGCTCCCTCCCTCAAGAGATGATTTCCAATATGCCTGATTTGGAAAGCCTCTATCTTCATGGGAACCCATGGACTTGTGATTGCCATTTAAAATGGTTGTCTGATTGGATACAGGAAAAACCAGGTATATACGTATGCTATTTATTTCTTTGTCCTAAGTAGAGGAAACCTGCCTGGAGATTTTTACTGGGAAGTGGGGAGGCCAAGGTAATTTAGTTGGAGAGAAAATGGACACTAAATAATAACTTTGTGGTAATGAATTCTCTTTAATGAATTATTAGTGTGTTGTTTCAGGTCAGTTATCTAGTCATCACTTCTGGCAAAATTAGGAAAAAGGAGTGTTACTCTTTTTTACTTACCATGAACCATAAAATCCCTTCCTTTTTCTTATCTTCCTTTCAGTCATTCAGTCAATACACATTTTTTTGGAGTTCTAGTCAAGATCTTGTGCTTGGTGATAGAACTGTCAAGAGCGCTGTCTCTGCTCTAGCCATGCCTCTGGTATGTTACAGAGAAGCAAACAGAGAATCAGATTGTGAAATGTGCTTTGATGGGGAAAGTAAAATTTGTCACGAAGAAGGCAAGATCTATTCAGTCAACAAGTAGTTATTATAAACCTACTATGAACAAGAGATCACAACACAGGGATCTAAAAATGAACAAGATAGCCCCATAACAGAGTTTACATTCTTGCAGCAGAGGGGGGACAGAAATGAATAAACAATTAAATGCACTATTAACTGTTGATATCTAACTAAATAATTAAGTCTTTGAGAAAATGACTGAAAGGAACATATTGATTTTGTCATCAAAGGGGAAGATATTGATTTTCCACACTTCGGAAAGAGTGATGGGGAGAGAGATTGTTGTGTGGGGAGAGAGATGGAAAGCAGGGAGCAGTCCACTCTTGGAGAAGTCTGGCCTGAGGTAAGGGATGGAGGGAGGGTGCAGCCAGATGGAAATGTGTAATCACACAGGATTCTTCATGCATGAGAGAGATTTGAGCATGTTCAAGGTGAGAAAAGATTAAGGTAGAGAAGGTGACAACACTTCAAAGGGGCAGATCATCCATTGAACCGGTCCCCTGAGAAGACTGGAGGGCAAGAGATCCAGACATAGGTGGAAGGATTTTCCTTAGGAGAAAGAGAAGTAGATGGGCATAGAGGCAGGGGAATTGCTGTGTCTGGTACAAAAGACAAAGGAAGCTATTATCAAATGGCTTTTTCACCCCTATGAAGGTCCAAGAGAGGTGACTGGAGGAGGATTCCAGGACAGGGTCAAGGCCAAAAGCTTGGGAAAAGTGGAAAAGGTTTGAAATTGCTGCCATCTTATTTATATGTGTGTCTGTGTGTAGTCAGTTAATTAGTTAAAAAGCAAATCAGAGAACATTAACTGAACTTTGAGAATTACTTTAGGGCAATAGACACCACCTTAGCTCTCCAAGAGCAAATATTTGAGGCAAATATGCTAAACACATAAAAAGACAGTAAGTCTAGGGACACCTGGGTGGTTCAGCCGGTTGAGCGGCTGCCTTCAGCTCAGGTCATAATCCCAGGATCCTAGGATGGAGCCCTGTATTGGGTCCCATGCTTGGTGGAGAGCCTCTCCCTCTCCCTCTGCCTGCCACTTTGCCTACCTGTGCTCTCTCTGTCAAATAAATAAATAAAATCTTAAAAAAAAAAAAAAGACAATAAGGCTATAAATGAACAACATCGAAATACTTTATTGAAGATTTAGTTCCATAGGAAATTAGAATCAGCAAAAATTTACTTCTACCTTGATTGAAAAGGAGGGAAATTGGACTGGGTCATAAAAGATACATCAAAGGGAGAAGAAGGAATATACAAGCTAGCAGGGAGTTAACGTGTACTGAGTTTGGGGTTGACCTTGTGCTAAATGTTTTCAATTTAATCCTCACAATAATCCTCCATTTACAGATGAAGAAACTGAGGCTGAGGAAATTTAGACTACTACTAAATTTAGACTACTCATTTAGACCCTTTATGCTTCCATCTTCTTACTAGGGATAATAATAATTGGAAAGTATATTACATACAAATTGCTTAGCACAATGTAGGGCTCAAAGCAAGCTCTAAGTGTGAAGTGTTATCATCATTTTCATTGCGACCTACCCAGGTCACACAGCTAGAACGTAGAAAAGCAGAAATTCAAAAATCAAAACCTTTCTTTAAAATGCATTTGGGGTGGAGAAACTGCTTTGTACATGAAGACAGAACAAGCTGCAGGAAGAGGGTAAAGAAGAGCCCAATTGCCTGGCATAGGTTCAGGGTGTTCGGAAATCCACCATAGTGAGAACTGAACACCCAGCTATGATTATTGTACTTAATCCTAGCAGCCAAAGAGATTTTACAGTGAAAGCTTGGAACACAGAGATGTTTTGGGGGGATGGTCAGTTTATGAGCAGCAGACCAGACGGACAGGAGTGGGGAGAAACAAGAGCCCAAGGATGAAGTGCTCGAGAAGGTCTGTGTGTCAAAGAATGACAGATTGAACTACAAAGACAGACCAAGCTACACTTGCATGTAGCTTTACAGACCACAAAAGGACTGAGTGGGGGCTTGTCCATACTTTCAAATGCCAGGGAGAGATAAAGGAGAATGAGGAAGAAATACTGGGTTTTCATGTGGTTGCTAGCTGGAGTACGGGGGCGGAGAATGGTGAGCACACAAGGAAAGTTTATCTGAGAAACGTAGCAGTAGGCAGTGGGGGAGGGCAGGGGGTGATGCCCACCAAGAAAGAACTACACACACCAGAGAGAAAATGATTGTGTATTCAGTTCCTACATGGTATCAAAGCTACCTGCCATTTTGCTAATTATATGTTCTGGTAATAAAATCAGGCTACTGTATATTGTTAGCAGCTAACATTTAAAGTAGAATATACCATGATTCTAAGATACCTATTTATTTTATATACTAAGGAATTTTTTTAAAGTCCAAGAACTAAAATTGTGATAAAAGTTCAAGAATTGGCCAATTATAGCCCTCTACAAGGCTTTTTTCCCCCTAAAGTTTAGTTATTTAACAGAGAGAGAGAGATCACAAGTAGGCAGAAAGGCAGGCAGAGAAAGGGTGAAGCAGGCTCCCTGCTGAGCAGAGTCTGATGTGGAGCTCGATCCCAGGACCCTGAGCTGAAGGCAGACTGAGCCACCCAGGTGCCCCTCTACAAGGCTTTTGTAAATAGTTTTATTGGAAAACAGTCATGCCTCATACTGTGGCTGCTTTGTTGCTACAATGGTATAGTCCAGTTGTTATGTCAGAAACCCATAGTCCACAAACCTAAAATCTTTTCTATCTGGCCCTCTACATAAAAATTTTCTGATTTCGGCCTGCAGAACAAAGCCTGAGCTCCTCAGCCTAGTTTAGCCTAGCCGTGTTTCCTTCCTTTCCAATCCTCAGCACGCCCTGCCATCCCAGACACACTCTTCACTGTTTTCCTATCTCAACCCTGTGGCCTTCCTGCCTGGAGCACTTCCTTTCCTTTTCTGTGGGATGGGCTCCCAGACAGCCTGCAAACTCTGCTCAGCACTCACTCCTTCCGGGAAACCTGGAGGTTTCCACTCGCCCCATCTGTATTTGAATACAGTTGATCACCAACACAGCTGAAAATCTATGTATAACTTGAATCCCCCAAAACTTAACCACCAATCGTCTACTGTTGACTGAGAGCCTTACTGATAACATATATGGTCAATCAACTCATATTTTATATTTTCATGTGTTTTATATTGTATTCTTATAATAAAGCTAGAAAAAATGTTTCAGAAAATCATAAGGGAAATACACTAACTATACTGTATTTATTGATACTGTAAATTTATACCATGTGCTTATAAGAAATTGTTTCAGTACCTACATTAATAATGTCTTATATGATATAAAACACTATAGATATGTTTCACTAATGCTAGACATCAAAAATGGAAAGACAATGTCAAAAAGAAATTCACCTTTATTTCATATCCATGCATTGATAATGAAGCAACAATGATTGTTTTATGGTAGCCTAGCCCATACACTAAGGAATGTATCATTATAAAACTTCTATGGTAAACAGTGTTAGTCTTATTCATAATACAAGATTTTCAAACCCCTTACCTGTGTTGATAGGCTGACAATGCAGCTTCTCCAATTATAAGACAGAGGCATATGTATACTAATGTAATTCTTTAAAAGAAAAGTTATAAGACAGTAAGTAAGCTAACACATTAATTTTATGTTAAATATCACTCACGGCATGCCTATGTAAGGAAATGCTATCCACTTCCATACAAGTCTTGCACTGATATTCTACATAATGAAAACTGAGGCACCAGTACAAAAGCAGCTCACACAGTTCTTACTATACTATTATTGGGTTTTCACATAAAACATGCACGATAGATAAGTTTATTAAATCTACAGCATTGTAATTACCTACTCTTCATTATAAGGGAGTGGTACATCATTAGGTCTCATCCCTATCATCATCATCCCCTCTTCAAGGAGGCATTGGTCTTGCTGTCCAAAAAGCAGAGGGGGTGGGAGGGGAAGCAGGAGAGGCATGTATACTCAGTGCAACTTTACAGTAATACCTCGTCATTTCTGTCAGACTTTTTGCTCTGTTGTTTTTCTAGAAATGTTTCTATATAGGACCAATCTTTCTTTCACCATTTGCTTTAGTTTCAGTGCCCATTGTACAGAAGGGTCAATATCCTAAAGCAAGTCAAAAGCAGTCTTTTTTTATTTTTAATTTATTTTTAATTTATTTTCAACAGAGCAGTATTCATTATTTTTGCACCACACCCAGTGCTCCATGTATCCTTGCCCTCTCTAATACCCACTACCTGGTTCCCCCAAACTGCCCCCCCCAACTTCAAACACCTCAGAGTGTTTTTCAGAGTCCATAGTCTCTCATGGTTCACCTCCCCTTCCAATTTCCCCCAACTCCCTTCTCCTCTCTGACTCCCCATGTCCTCCATGCTATTTGTTATACTCCACAAATAAGTGAAACCATATGATAATTGACTCTCTCTGCTTGACTTATTTCACTCAGCATAATCTCTTCCAGTCCGATCCATGTTGCTACAAAAGTTGCGTATTCATCCTTTCTGATGGAGGCATAATACTCCATAGTGTATACGGACCACATCATCCCTATCCATCCGTCCGTTGAAGGGCATCTTGGTTCTTTCCACAGTTTGGCGACCGTGGCCATTGCAAAAACAGTCTTGAATTAATAGGAACCCTTCTGCCAGACTGTCAAAGGTCAGTTTGGTCTTTGGCACTGCTTTTTCTGAGTCTTCTCCCTTGTCATTAGGCACTGGTTTGGAAGCATTATTTTCTACAAAGTCATCTTCTGTTAATCTCTCTGTTGTGGTGTCTATTAGCTCTTGAATTTCTCTAAGATCCATTTCTTGAAACCCTTCACCACCACCTCCCTGAACCACTCCCCCACCCCCTTGTGCTTTTATTTTTTTCTCTTTTTTCCATATCTAGAGTCTTTCAGGATTTCCTTGATTAGCTCTGGGGTAAATCTTTTGAAGCCATGCACACCATCTGGACATGGTTTTCTCCAGCAGGAATTTACCATTTCAGACTTGATGGCTTCCATGGCTTTTCCTATAACAATGGCATCTTCACTGGTGTAATCCTTCTAGATTTTCATGATGTTCTATCAGGGGTTCTATTCCATAGAATTAATAATCCTTTCCATAGAATATTATGTTTAATAAGCTTTAACGATCCCTTTAGGACCTCCTGAATTAGAGAATGAATTAGAAATATATTTGGGGGCAAGTAAGCCACTTTGATGCTTTTGGTGTTGAACTCATAGGGTTCTGGGTGGCTAGGGGCATTGCTCAACATTAAAAGAACTTTACAAAGCAGTCCCTTATTGGCAAGGTACTTCCTGGCTTCAGGAACAAAGAATCAATGGAACCAATTTAGAAAAAATATTCTTATCATCCAGGCTCTTTTGCTGTACAACCAAAAGACAGGCAACTAGTGTTTATCACTTCCCTTCAAGGCTTGGGGGTTAGGAACATTAGAGATAAGGGAAGTCCTAATGATGAACCCAGCTGCATTTGCATACAACGGTAAAGTTAGCCTATCCCTAGCCTTATTCTGGGTGCTTCCTTCTCTTCCTTACTAATAAATAAATGGCTTTTGTGGCTCCCCACCCTCCCACCCCAGAATAGGGTACTTTCATCTACATTAAAAACTTGTTCAGGTGGATATTGTTTCTCTTCAACGATTTTTGTGATGGTGTCTGGAAACTCATCTGCTCCCTCTTGGATGGTGGAAGCTGCTTCTCCTGTTATCTTGATATATTTTAAGCCAAATCTCTTTCTAAAATTATCAAACCATCCTTTGCTGGCATTTAATTCTCCAGGTTTAGATCCTTCTCCTTTCTTTTGCTCTAAGTTTCACATAATGACTTTGCTTTTCTTTTGACTCATATGAGTGTCTACAGAGATGCTGTTCTTTAGCAATCCTGTACCCACATAAAGGCTGTATTTTTCAACATAAGATAAAAAGGCATTTTACAAAAAGTGCAAGGTTTTCACACCTGCTATACCAGCAGGTAAAACTGACAGTTTCAGGAATTTCCTTTTCTTTTCTTGCAAAGGCCCTTATGCTGGATTCATTGATGTTAAAGTGGCAGGTAACCGAAGCTACAAACCTATTAACTTTTTCTTGTAATGTCGTAACTTTTCTCTGCTTCTTGGGAGCACTTCCAGCATCACTAGAGGAGCTCTGGGCCCCATGGTATTATTCAAGTCTTGTGATACTGCACTACAAATGATGGAAAAATACATGAGAACCATGGAGATCACTTTTTACTGCAGTATGCAATTTACTGGAGAGATGAATTACTCTCACAGAGTTATTTAGTGTCACATAGCATTTTTAAATGGATACTCACAATACTTGAACTTACTTCAATAGCAAAATTATACTAGTACAGTATGTACTACAGTTAATTTTAGGCAGTTATGATTTCATATTGTAGCTTTGCGTATGCTTTCCTTGACATGCTTAAGTGTGCATATAAGTTTTGATAAATTTTAACTTTTGGGGGCACCTGGGTGGCTCAGTGGGTTAAAGCCTCTGCCTTCAGCTCAGGTCATGATCCCAGGGTCCTGGGATCGAGCCCCACATCAGGCTCTCTGCTCAGCGGGAAGTCTGCACCACCCCCCCACCTGCCTCTCTGCCTGCTTGTGATCTCTGTCAAATAAATAAAATCTTCTAAAAATTTTTAACTTTTTTAATAATGGATTTAAGTGTTTACTATTTTTGATAAATTTTAACTTTTTATAATGGATTTGTGCACATTTTATGCATTCATGACATACTTTAACATTTCTAGGTTATGTGGTTTTTCTGTAAGGTTTTTCAAATTCTAACAAATCTCAAAAAAAATTTTCCACTATATTTATTGAAGAAATCCATATAAGTGGACCCACACAGTTCAAACCTATGTCGTTCAAGGGCTACCTATCATTATTTCACCACTTTCGGTTTACCCACAATTCCATTCTTGAATGAATTACATTTTATTGTATTTATTAGTATTATTATTGTATTTATTAGCCATATCAAGACTGATAGCTGATCAGCTGGTGTTGTAAAACACCTTCATTTTTAAGACATATCTCAAGCTTTAAGTTAAAATGTGGCAAAAATGTGACCTTAGAATTTGGCCTGTCTGCCCACCTTCATCCCTCCCTCCAAACTTTTGCCTTTCCTATTCTATGTCAGATTTATTTACATATGGCTCCTAGAATGTGCCTAGAACATAATGGGTACCCAATTAGCCATTTTGATGGTGAATACAAAGGAGTCTATCACCCACTTATATAATCTTAATATGTCCACAACCTGTTTATGCATATATATTGTGTATGTGTGTATATACATAAACACACACATATAATTAGTGAAACCCATTAGGGCTAACATCTTTCAGTCATGTTTAAATAATTACATGTTTTCCTTTTTACCGAAATACCTTAATGATAATCCTACAAGAATCATGAATGAGTCATGTCAACTTCTGCTTGGACATTTTTTTCACCCATTCCAAGAGATGTGACAGTTCCTCATGTTTTCAGTTGCCTCAGGTGGAACGTGTTAGGCAATCCTTTTGCACATATATCAGTAGTCCAGCGTAACACAGCTTCATCTACTTGTGGGTATCTTGGCTGCTTAGGTTTCACAAAGGTCGTTGTCTTGTTTCTCTATAAAATTAGGATTTGTGGCTATTTCTTTGAAAAACATTTGCTTTACTAATATTAAATTTATGTCTATCTTTTCTGTTTTCAGCCTTTCTACCCACCTAATAACTTCTTGTTTTAGTGCCAAAGCATAATACGAACATTTCATTTTTATTTTCTAATGATTTTATTTGAAATAGAGAGAGACCAAGTGAGCAGGGGGAGGGGCAGAGGGAGAGAATCTCAGTTAGGCTCTGTGTTGAGCAAAGATCCTGAATCAGGATCCATGAGATCAGGACTTGATCTCATGACCCAGAGATCAGGATTTGAGCTGAAACCAAAAGCCGAACACCTAACCAACTGAACAACCCAGGTGCCCCTTAATAAAAACATTTTAAGTGGCAAACTTAATATATGTAGTACCAACAGTGCATGTAACTCAGTTAAAGAGAAAACAATGTAAATAGCTAAGACAGTGTTCTCTGTGCGGTAGCAGAAGCCATATCAAGACTGATAGCTGGTCAGCTGGTGTAAAACACCTTCATTTTTAAGACATACCTCAAGCTTTAAGTTAAAATGTGGCAAAATGTGACCTTAGAATTTGGCCTGTCTGCCCACCTTCATCCCTCCCTCCAAACTTTTGTGAGCATCCATTGGCTGGGGCCGGGGATATACAGTAACTAGACAGGTCATTCTAATAGTGGATGGGTAAGGAGTAGGATAAGAGAAGTGAAAGATATAAGGGGCACATAAAACAGAAAGCCCACCCAGAAGTGGTGTTGTGACTGGTCCTGAAGGATGTAAGCAGTTAGACATTGATGGAAGAGGGTGTGTCAGATGGCAAATGATGGGAAGTGGAAGGAAGAGCATATTCCAGAGTCTAATAAGGCATGGCAGGTTGAGGAATGGGAAGCATGTCTGTATGACTAAAAGATTGATGGAGGAAATGAAAGTGACGTGATAAGTAAGATCTGCATCTGAAGTAAAATACCTGGTGTTCAGGTATTTTAACTAACTCTGCTAACTCTGTGTCTAGGTGCTAGCAATAGTAAGCATACCAAGATGTGAGTATAATTGCTGAGGTTCAATTAAGCCAGAAGTCTGCCATGTTCTTTGCTTTGTCAGGGTCTGAACCCAGGGTGTTGATGAGCAGGTTAAGAGTTATGGCTGGTTGGGAATGACTGGATGACTAAGAAGAGCCTCTTACAAGTACTCAAAGGTTTTCAGGCTTGCCGGACATCTTCTCTCCATAAGTTTAGATTTTAAAGTTTACCAAAGAATGCTGACCCAGACATATGTAGCACCACCTGTCATACTGGAGTACATAGGCCATCCCTGTTGTCACACATGGCACAATCTCCTCCTGTGTGTGTGTGTGTGGGGGGCTAATATTCCAATATATATAAATACCACATTTTCCTTACCCATTTCTCTTTTGACTCTTAGGTTTCTTCCAAATCTTGGCTATTGTAAGTGATGCTGCAGTAAACACGAGGGTGCATGTATCCTTTCAGATTAGTATTTTGTATTCTTTGGGTAAATACCCAGTAGTGCAATCATTAGATCCTATGGTAATTGTTTAATTTTTTGAGAAACCTCCATACTGTTTTCCACGGCGACTGCACCAGTTTGCATTCCCACCACAAGTGCATGAGGGTTCCTTTTTCTCCATATCCTTGCCAACACTTGCTATTTCTTTTTTTTTTTTATAGCCATCTGATAGGTATAAGATGATCTTGCATTATGGTTTTGACTTGCATTTCCCTGATGACGAGTGATGCTGAGCATCTTTTCATGTGTCTATTGGCCATTTGTTTGTCTTCTTTGAAAAAAAAAAAGTCTATTCATGGTCTATGCCCAGTTTTAAATCAAATTATTTGGGGTTTTTGTTTTTTAATGTTCAGTTGTAGAAGTCCTTTATATAGTGTGGATACTAACTAGTTATTGGATATATCATTTGCAAATAACTTCTTTCAGTAGGTTGCCTTTTTGTTGATTTCCTTCACTGCGCAAAAGCTTTTTGTTTTGGCGCAGTCCTATTAGTTTATTTTTGCTTTTGTTTTCCTTGCCCAAGGAGACATATGTAGAAAAGGGTTTCTGTGGTCACTGTCAGATGCCTTAGTGCCTGTGCTCTCTTCCAGAATGTTTACGGTTTTAGGTCTCACATTTAGGTCTTTAATCCATTTCGAGTTTATTTTTGTGTATGATGTAAGAAAGTGGTCCAGTTCCATTCTTTCGCATGTAGCTGTCCAGTTTTGATAGCACCATTTATATTGAAGAGTCTGTCCTTTCCCCATTTTATATTCTGGCCTCCTTTGTTACAGATGAATCATAACATAGGTATGATCAATAAGTATAGGTTTATTTCTGAACTCTCCGTTCTGTTCCATTGACCTATGTGTCTGTATTTGTGCCAGTGTCATGTCATCTGCACACAGTGACGGTTTTTGTTCTTCCACATCAATCTGGGTGCCTTTTCTTTTTCTTGTCCAAATGCTGCAAGTAGGACTTCTGAAGAGTACTATATTGAACAAAAGTGGTGAGAGTTGACACCCTGTTCCTGATCTTAGAGGAAAGTTCTCAGTTTTTCACTGAGATGATGTTAGCTGTGGGTTTGTCATATTTGGCTTTTATTCTGTTGAAGCAGGTTTCCTCTAAACCCACGTTGTTGATAGTTTTTATGATGAACAGATGTTGAATTCTGTCAAATGTTTTTTATTCATCTGTTGAGATGGTCATATGATTTTCATCCTTTGTTTTGTTGATGTAGTTTATCATGCTGATTCATTTGTGAATATTGAACCATCCTTGTGTCCCCAGAATAAATCCCATTTGATCATGGTGATGGTCCTTTTAATGTATTGTTAAATGCAGTTTGCTAGTATTTTGTTGAAGATTTTTACATGTATATTTATCAAGGACGTTGGTCTGTAGTTATCTTGTTTTATGGTGTCTTTGTCTGGTTTTGGTACCAGGGTAACACTGGCCTCATAGAATGTGTTTGGAAGCTTACCTTCCTCTTCTGTATTTTGGAATAGTTTGAGGAGAACAGATATTAACTTTTCTTAACCTGTTTTTGAATTCTATGAAATATTTAATCTTTTAAAGGAAAATGAAATTCTATGACCCTTAACCCACTGAGCCACCCAGGCGCCCCATGACCCTTAAAACATTAAAATGAGGAAATAGAACTGAACCACTCTTAGTAAAAGTGAGAAACATAAGCATATATTTCATTTCCCTATTAAAGGAAATTATTCTTTTTGCTAATATTTTCTGAGTACCAAATATATATCAGGTACTTTCTACATATGGGAAATAAAGCAATCAACAAGATAGACAAAAATCCTTGTGACCACAGATATAATACTGTGGGCAGGGTGAAGAGACAATATTTGTTTAGAAGTCAACCTAAAGACAAAAATGTAGCAAACTTTCTATTAAACACTAAAATTCCCAAATTGTTCTTTCAAATTTTAGCAGAAGCTATTTCTTTAAAATGTTCAAATGTAAAGAGTCCACAGCTGGCAATAACTCAACTGTCATTTTTCCTAGATATAATAAAATGCAAAAAAGAAAGAAGTCCTTCCAGTCCTCAGCAATGTCCACTTTGCGTGAACCCCAGGATCTCTAAGGGCACGCCCTTAGCTATGGTCCCAGCTGCAGCTTTCCTGTGTGCCAAGCCAACCATTGACTCATCCCTGAAATTAAAGAAACTGTCTCTTCTGGAAGACAGCACTCCTGTGTCCATCTCTCCCCAAGATTTCATGGCACCCTTTGGCTCCGTCACTTTGAATATGACAGATCAATTTGGAAATGAAGCTAACATGGTCTGCAGTATCCAAAAGCCCTCAAAGACATCATCCATTGCATTCACTGAAGAAAATGACTCTATCATGCTAAATACATCATTTTCAACATTTCTGGTGTGTAACATAGATAACAATCACATTCAGCAAGTATGGCAAGTGCTGGCGTTGTACAGTGATTCTCCTCTGACTCTAGAAAGGAGCCACTTGCTCACTGAAACACCACAACGCTACTACAAGTATAAACAGGTGGCTCCTGAACCTGAAGACATCTTTACTGGCATAGAGGCTGATCTCACAATAGATCCCCATTGGTTAATGCAAGACCAAATCTCCCTGCAGCTGAACAGAACTGCCGCCACACTCAGTACACTGCATATCCAGTACTGCAGTGAGGTTCAAGTCACTTTACCAAGGGCAGAAACAAGTCCAGTGAAGCATAAATGGACCATGATTTCCAGAGATAACAATACTAAGCTGGAACGCACTGTTTTGATTGGTGGGACCACCAGCCTAGAATGCCCAGGCCAAGGAGACCCTACCCCACATTTGGAGTGGCTTCTGGCTGATGGGAGTAAAGTGAGAGCCCCATATGTTAGTGAAGATGGACGAATCCTAATAGACAAAAGTGGAAAACTAGAACTCCAGATGGCTGATAGTTCTGACACAGGCGTATACCACTGCATAAGCACCAATTATGATGATGCAGATATTCTCACCTATAGAATCACTGTGTTAGAGCCCACTTTAGAAGCCCATCATGAAAATGGGGCTCATTATACAGTTTTCACTGGTGAAATACTTGACCTTCCCTGTCATTCTTCTGGTATCCCAGATGCCTCTGTTAGCTGGGTTCTTCCAGGAAACATTGTGCTTTATCAGTCCTCCAAAGACAAGCAAATTCTGAACAATGGCACACTAAGAATATTACAGATCACCCCAAAAAACCAGGGTTATTATTGTTGTGTAGCAGCCAACCCATCAGGGGTTGACTTTTTGATTAACCAAGTTTCAGTCAAAACAAAAGGGCAAAGGCCAGTAGAGCTTAATGTAGAAAAAGATGGATCTGGATTTGATGAGGCCAATCCCACTGCCCATCTTAAGGACCCATCAGCTGTGCAACTCCTTACATCTGCTCCAGTGAGAGTCGAGACTGGAAAACAAGTCTTGAGCACAAGTAAAAAGCATAACAATCGTGAGTCAATACACCGGCGGCGAGGAGATTCACTAAATCGACATTTTAGGGAGCACAGGAGGCCCTTCTCTTCCTCTGCTCGAAGAATTGACCCACGGCACTGGGCAGCACTTTTGGAAAAAGCTAAAAAGAATACTATGCCAGAGAAGCAAGAACATACTACAACAAGACCCCCTCCAGTGGTCACCCAACTCCTGAATATACCTGGTGAGGAAATAGACTCTTCAGGCATGCTCCCTCCAGATGAGGAACTGATGGTCCTGGCAACTAAGGCTCCTAGTGTTCTGGCAAGGACAGTGATTGCCAATTCCAGAAAAATACCTGATACCTCTGTGACAAATGTAAGTGCTGTCACTGAAGTCTTTCCAATTGTGGGTCCACAAATCCTACCACCTGAAAAACCAATAGATTTCAAACCATCTCCTATTAAAACTACAACCATGTCAAAGAATATAAACCCAACCATATTAAGCAAAATGCGAGGCACAACCAATGAAAATTTCTCCACTATCTTTCCTCTATTACCTGAAGCAACACAAATTCAGGAAGCTGACAACCCTAGGAAGAAAAAAGAACATTTACAAAGTACACTCCCAAAAGTAATGGGGACTATAAGCAAAGATGTCAATATCAAAATGCTGAGTAGTGCTAACAGCAAAGCTGATATATTCGTAGGGTCAGTAAATGCCACAAATAGTCATCAGACATCTGTAACAAGAGTCAGTGACCCCAGGATCAATCACTTCTATCCATCCATCATTCAAAAGCTTAACACCTCTGAGATACCTTCGGGCCCATACACTGCTGCGCATTCTCAGTCACAGATTCCAAGAAATAGTACAACTAACATCCTGCTAACATCCAGGCGCTTTGGAAGACGGAGGAAAATTTGGGGTAGGGGTCGAATTATCAGCCCATATAGAACTCCAGTTCTTCGACAGCATAGATATGGCTTTGTGAGACCAACATTCAGAGTTTCTTCTGAAGAAAGCACTACTGCATTTTCAGCCACAGAGGTCAGTGTGGTGTGCCCATCCTGTTCTCCCAGGGAAAGGCTCACCCCTGCTGCAACAGCATTTTCTTTTCCAAGTTCTTCCCCCATCATGCTCACCAAAGCTGAAACTGCCAAAGTCACAGAAGAAGATTCTACAATTCTAGTCCACAATCCATCATTACTATTTGAGAACAAACTAAATGTAAATATTGAGAAAACAATACCCACAATAAAATATTTCAGTGCTGAAAGTACACAAGTGACTCCAACTGACGCAGTTATGACTCATGCCCCCAACTCCTTACCTGAGGAAAAAACTCCTATTCCAAACAATGATTACCCGAGTGTGTCTAATACCAGCGAACTTCAAAGGGAGTCAATGATTATGTCATCAGTTCCAGATCCCACCACCAAGCCATCAATGTCGACGACTACAGCCATTACAAGATTTTTAAGAAGGAAAATTCCCTGGCATCAGATCTTTGTAAATAACCATGTCCAAAAAGAGAGGTTAAAGAATCAGCATCAATTTAGCTCACCAAAAAACACAGCCACAGTGCTTACTAAAATATCTCCTGCTTTACCCACGGCTAACGTTTTCCCTTTCCATTTCACAACACTCTCAGCAAGTGTGATGCAAATTCCATCTATAACATCAGCTACAACTCACCAAAATATCACTGAAACACACAGTTCTGTAAGTCTCCCAAAAATGAAGAAGCTGCCCTTTCCACCAGTTTACCTTAAACCTCCTAGAGTATCTAAGCAGACAGCCAGGCTAACTGTTCCTCCTACTGCCCCTGCATCAGTCATCATCAGTAAAACCCAAATAGCCAGACCTAGCACACGAAACATACAAAGAAAAAAGGAGCCTCTGAGGAACAGGAATGACCCACACTCCTTTCCCAGTCAGAGTTCCGGCTTCACTGTATCCACTACTATGACACCTCCTGATCTAACTGCGGCTGACACTTCAACCACGCTCCCCTTAGAAAACATGAAAGGAATTTCAAGTACAATGAATCTTTATCCAAGAATGCTTAGTCTGACAGACATAACTGAAGAAGGACCCCAAGAGAATACTCAGACTTTGAAGAGAATTGTTTCTGAAATCACTTTGTCCAGCAAACTACACCAGAGCACAACTAGGAACACAATCATTAGACACTCAACCATGCCACCATTCCTGAGTAGTAGTGCTGCTCCAATGCCAATTCCCACCTCCCATCCCTTGAATAATCAAAGTACTGTCACAGACAACATGGCAACTCCTGCTTTTAAAATGATGACAAATACAGTGGTCAAACCACGTGAATACTCTAGGCACAATGCTAATCCACAGCAATTAGCAGTAGAGGTTGCAACATCTCCCAAAGTTCGCCCAAATGTCAAGGTCACAATTGGAGCCACCCACTTTATCTACTCCAATCTGTTTCATTCTACTTCCATGCCAGCCCCAGTAACAGTTAAACCACAGAATTCTAAACTGACTTCCACTCCGTGGTCAGAAAACCACTTCTGGCAGAAGTCATACCCAGAAATTGCTAACAAAGGCAAAACGCCAATAGTGAGCATATTGCCTAGTCCAGGCTTGCCAGAGGACATCACTCATGCTTCAGACTGGGATATTAAAAAGACTGCAAAGAAAAATGGCTTTGATAAGACACAAATTCAAAAAATAACAACCTCTGAGCTCCTTCCCTTTGATTCTTTGTCTAGGAATATATTTGAAAGGCCCAGAATAGTTGGAGGAAAAGCAGCAAGTTTTACTGTTCCTGCTAACTCAGATGCCTTTCTTCCTTGTGAGGCTGTCGGAAATCCCCTGCCCACCATCCTCTGGACTAGAGTCTCATCAGGTATCTGACACTCTTGATGTTTTTTTTGTTGTTGTTTTATTTTTTTGTTGTTGTTTTATTTTATTTTATTTATTTATTTATTTATTTTACTCTTAGTCTTCCTTAGTCATAAAACAAGGAAAAGATTGTGTTATGTTTCAGGGTTACACATCCAAAGAATCGACACCAGTTTCAAATCTCTCCAGGATACAGAAACTATTGATATTCTCATTAGACATTTGCTGCATAACTTTTTTTGCTCATTAGAAGGTTTTAAAAGATGTTAATTAAGAACATTTTTTGTAATGCTTTGAAAGCAGATACAAGAAATATGATTTGAAAAATAGAAGGCCCACTGTATTGAACCATTAAGGCTTTTCATATTAAAATTATGGAAATAAAAAATTTTTAGGAATATTTTAACACTCTTACCACTAAGTGTCCTAATTTTAATTTTAAATATATTTGCTCTCAATAGCCTAACAGTACCCCCAAAGCTTTCTTCTTGAGACTTCCTCTTGAACAATTTGTGTTCTATTTAAACTCTGATGATTATGACTACAAATTTCTTTCTTCTCTATCAGGATTTGATTTATCTAAAAGGAAACAGAATAGCAGATTCCAGGTGCTGTCCAATGGCACCCTCGCCATACAGAGGGTGGGCATTCAGGACCGTGGACAGTACCTGTGCTCGGCATCCAATCTGCTTGGCACCGACCGCCTTCATGTCACGTTATCCGTGGTTTCCTATCCCCCCAGGATCCTGGACAGACATACCAGAGAGATCACAGTCCACTCTGGAAGCACTGTGGAACTGAAGTGCAGAGCTGAAGGTAGACCAAGTCCTACAATTTCCTGGGTTCTCGCAAACCAAACAGTGGTTTCTGAGTCATCTGAGGGGAATGGGCAGACCCTGGTAACCTCTGACGGAACGTTGGTCATCCACAATCTCAGCATTTATGACCGGGGCTTTTACAGATGCATGGCCAGCAACTCAGCTGGCCAGGATTCACTGCTGGTCAAAATACAAGTCATTGCTGCCCCACCTGTTATTCTAGAGCAAAAGAGGCAAGTCATTGTAGGGACTTGGGGTGAAAGTTTGAAATTGCCCTGTACTGCCAAAGGAACTCCTCAGCCTAGTGTTCACTGGGTCCTCTCTGATGGCACTGAAGTGAAACCACTGCAGTTTATAAATCCCAAGTTGTTGTTATTTGCAAATGGGACTCTCTATCTAAGAAATGTAGCCTCTTCAGACAGGGGCACTTACGAATGCATTGCTACCAGTTCCACTGGCTCGGAGAGAAGAGTGGTAATTCTTACAGTGGAAGAGCAAGAAACCATCCCCAGGATAGAGTTTGCATCCCAGAGGTGGACTGAGGTGAATTTGGGGGACAAATTACTACTGAACTGCTCAGCCATTGGGGAACCCAAACCCAAAATAATCTGGAGGCTACCATCCAAGGCTGTTGTCGACCAGTGGCACAGGTAAACCATACCTTTGTGTTGAGATTATCTTCTTTATCTATTTCGCTGTACAATTTCTGAAATGGAAAAGGTGATACAGTGAGGCCAACAGTAGATTTAGAGAGCTCATAGACTCTGCACATAAAAGTAACTCTTTCTAAAGAGACCTAATCCTTTTGAGGTTAATGTTACATGTAAAAAAGAGGCTTCTTACATGCTTAACTCTAAGGGTCAGCTATTCAATTCTTACTGAATTTACACAATAGTTAAAAGCAGATTAACAATCTCATTTGCTCTCATACTTGTGACAGCTTTAAAATGGTAACTACAGAAAGGTCTTTATAATTTCTCTATCCAAAAAGAGGAGGGAATTTTGTAATGCAATCAAAATTCTGTGTAATTTTGAATACAATTCCCATTACCTGTGCAAAAACCATAATGCAACTATAGAAAGCATTAAATCTGTGATGTGAATAACAGGTAAGTTCAAAATTTAGGTTGTTAAGGAAAAGGTCTAAAACACTTACTGGCTGTTAAGCCAGTTTTGGAAAATGGAAATTTTTATCAAGAGGCATAAAAAAGTTTAAGGAATCTCTGAAAAAGTTAACCCAAAGTAAGTATGGAGAGTGTTCTAAAACACGTTACTTGTATCTCAGAATAAATCTTAACCAGGTATTTCAACAGATCCTTCAGGTATAAAAACAGCAAAGAAATTAAGTAGGTTGTTTATATTTTGCTTGGGTAAGTATTTATGGGACACATGGTGTTCAAATTGTGGAAGAGGCAGCAGAGTGTGTAAAGATCACAGATGGGGCACCTGGGTGGCTTGGTCAGTTGAGCAGCTGGCTCTTGACTTCTACTTGGGTCATGCTCTTGGGGTTATCAAGCCCTGCACCAGGCTCTCTGCTCAGCAGGAAGTCTGCTTGAGGTTCTCTCTCTCTCAAACAAATAAATCCTAAAAAATAAATAAAGATCACAGGTGCTACCATGGGCCCACCAGAGGTACTGGCATTTTTTTCTTTTATAATTCACCTTGTTTGCCAACTGAACACCTCAATTATTATTTTGCCACTAAGCTCAAAAAGGTAAGAATATTTTTTACATAGAAATTTTATATATATCAAATAAAAGGGGCAATTTATTGCAAGAAAAAGAAAGTCCTTGCTGTTTCCATTTCACAGCTTCTAAAGTTTGAATTTTAGATTCTAAAAATGCAAAAACATTCATCATAGCTATGTTTATGAGAGCATACCCCACCCATGACCAGACTAAGCAAAACCCTGTCACTTTCTTTTTTTTAAAGATTTTATTTTTATTTATTTTGAGAGAGAGAGAGACAGTGAGAGAGAGCATGAGCGAGGAGAAGGTCAGAGAGCGAAGCAGACTCCCCATGGAGCTGGGAGCCCGATGTGGGACTCGATCCCGGGACTCCAGGATCACGCCCTGAGCCGAAGGCAGTCGTCCAACCAACTGAGCCACCCAGGCGTCCCACCCTGTCACTTTCTTAAAGCCTACTTGTCACCTGAATGAAAAAGCCTTTTCTGGGTTTTTAAATAGTCTCAGACCTGGAACACCACCCGTCTTTCTCCAGTACTTTCAACACATGTGACCTGTTTCAGCACAGAATGGTTTCCTCTCCGTCAGAACCTCAGAGCTTGTTACAAAAGCAGCTCGGGTCCCAGCCCGGATGTGCTGTGTCAGAATCTGCACTTTAAAAAGATACCTGGATGAATCACATGCTCCATAAAATCTGAGAAGCATTGCTTTAGAAGGTCTACAGATGCTTTCTTTTACTTGGGGAACACTCGATTTTAAAAAGTAAATTTTCTCTGAAAAACATCACTTTATCAAAAGGAACAGTTCTAGTCTCTTCTTACATATTACCACCTCCAGATGCATCAGATTGGGGGACGGGACAAGGTCACTCTAAATCAGTGGTTTTCCAAGGATGCAGTCCCCTTGCCAGTAGCATTAGCATTGCCTGAGAACTCGGTGAGTCAGAAACCGATTCTCTTTTAATAAGCGATCTGTGTTCTTAAAAGCCTTCTAGGTGATTTTAGTGCCTGCTAAAATTCGAGACCGGTTCTCAAACTTTCTTGCTCGTAAGAATCACAGTCACCTGGGACATTTGTTATTCAGTGGGTTCCCAGATCCCTGGCCAGATCGAGTGAATCAGAATCTCTGAAAAGGGAAGCCAGGAAACATGCATGTTAAATGAGGCAGGCGCCATGTGATACTGATGCCCGGGATCAGAGAACTGTTTTGAGAGCCAAGACTGAGAGTACTGGTTCTAAGACTTGCTGCACAGGAGAACCGTTGGAAAACGGAGACTCCTGATGCCTAGGGCCACACTCCACACCAATTATATCAAATTCTGGAGGTGAGCCTCCTCCGATGCGCCATAAATGATTTTCATATGCATCTAACTTTGAGAGGCATTAGGAAGGAATATCAGATGGTAGTAGCACATGGTGAAAAACAGGAGTTTGGGAACCAGCCTGTGACCTGAGGTGTTACTAAAGCTATTTAGGTGTCTAAATACTAAGGCTCTCTAAATAAAGTATTCCCGGCTGTACAGTGAGGAACTACTTAAAGATTTAAAAATAACAGTACCTTTTGTAATGTACCACATTGATCCCGGTTTTAGCACCAATTCAATTTCCGCCAGTCTTTCTGAAAAGCTAAATTTGGTTTTAGCAGGAAAGATGTGCCATCTGGTGGCTCACTGTGGTAACGGCATGCTGTGTAATAACTTGAGGGAGAAAAACTGTACTGCACACAGCTGGACAAAACGCAGAGACTAATCGCTTTACAGCTGCTCGCAAAGGTCAGATGCGGCAGGAGGCTTCTAACAAGTCTTACCCTGGCACCTCCTCTCTTCATAGCAAAGCTGAACTTATTTTGCAACAAAATAACTCTTAATTATTTAAATAGAATCTGGCATCTTTTCTGAGCCAAGTCTGCATGGAACCATGGAAGTTCTTTATGGACACAACACAAGGCAATTATTTGATCTGTAAAATGGTCAAGAAAGTCTTGTGTCTAAGGCATCCACAGCATTGTATCTTCCAAACCACCACTGTAAAGGAGTTTCATTTCACTAAAGTCTAACTGTTGTTAATTTTCTCTCTCAGGAAATGGCTTAAGAGACAGTAAATAAGTAGTGCTGATTTTAATTTTATTGCAACAGTTTAAGAGAATGTCCACAAAGCAAATCCTATGTAAATAAGGACAACTCCCCTCACCCCTTGCTAAGAGCTGCACACTCAAATCTGTCTCTTATCTCCTTAGAATGGGCAGCCACATCCATGTCTACCCAAATGGATCCTTGTTTATTGGCTCAATAACAGAGAAAGATGGTGGTGACTACTTGTGTGTGGCCAGAAACAAAATGGGAGACGATCTGATACTGATGCATGTGAGCCTCCGACTGAAACCAGCCAAAATTGATCACAAGCAACATTTTAAAAAGCAAGTATTTCATGGGAAAGATTTTCAAGTTGACTGTGAGGCTTCCGGCTCCCCAGTGCCTGAGATATCTTGGAGTTTGCCTGATGGAACGATGATAAACAACGTGATGCAAGCCGATGACAGTGGCCGCAGGACCAGGAGGTATACCCTTTTTGACAATGGAACCTTGTACTTGAACAAAGTTGGGATAGCAGAGGAAGGAGATTATACTTGCTATGCCCAGAACACTCTGGGGAAGGATGAAATGAAGGTGCACCTAACAGTGATAACAGCTGTCCCACGGATCCTCCAGGGTTACAAGACCAACACGAGAATCAGGGCTGGAGACACAGTGGTCCTTGACTGTGAGGTCATTGGTGAACCCAAACCAAAAATATTTTGGTTGCTGCCTTCCCATGACATGATTTCATTCTCTAAGGATAGGTACACATTCCATGCCAATGGGTCTTTGTCCATCAACAAAGTGAAACTGCTCGATTCTGGAGAGTATGTGTGTGTGGCCCGAAATCCCAGTGGGGATGACACCAAAATGTACAAGCTGGATGTTGTCTCCAAACCTCCACTGATCAACGGTCTGTATACAAACAGAACGGTCATCAAAGCCACGGCTGTGAGGCATTCCAAAAAACATTTTGACTGCAGAGCCGAAGGAACACCATCTCCTCAAGTCATGTGGATCATGCCGGACAATATTTTCCTCACAGCCCCATACTATGGAAGCAGAATCACAGTCCATAAAAATGGAACCTTGGAAATTCGGAATGTGAGGTTTTCAGATTCGGCAGATTTTATCTGTGTGGCTCGGAATGAAGGAGGAGAGAGTGTGCTGGTGGTACAGTTAGAAGTACTGGAAATGCTACGACGACCAACATTCAGAAATCCATTTAATGAAAAGATTGTTGCCCAGCTTGGAAAGTCCACAGCATTGAATTGTTCCGTTGATGGAAACCCACCACCTGAAATAATCTGGATTTTACCAAATGGCACCCAATTTCCCAATGAACCGCAAACTTCTCAGTATCTGATAGCAAGCAATGGTTCTTTTATCATTTCTAAAACGACTCGAGATGATGCAGGGAAATACCGGTGTGCGGCAAGAAATAAAGTCGGCTACATTGAAAAATTAATTGTGTTAGAAATTGGCCAGAAGCCAGTGATTCTTACTTATGCACTAGGAACAGTTTACTGTATCACTGGAGAATCTCCATCACTGCACTGTGCGTCCGATGGAAGCCCAAAGCCACATACCAAATGGACTACGCCAAGCGGTTATATAATAGATAGGCCTCAAAGCAGTGGAAAATACGTACTGCATGAAAATGGCACCTTAGTCATTAAAGAAGCAACTGCTTATGACAGAGGAAACTATGTCTGTACGGCTCAAAATAGCATTGGCCATGCACTGGTCACTGTTCCAGTAATGGTTGTAGCCTACCCACCCCGAATTACAAATCGCCTACCTAGGAGCATTCTCACGAGGATAGGAGCAGCCGTCCGACTCCGATGTGTGGCCCTGGGAGTCCCCAAGCCAGAAATCACATGGGAGCGACTGGACCATGCCTTGCTCTCAATGACAAATAAAAGGGGGACTCAGGAACTTGAGCCTTTTCACCCCCAAGGTACCCTCACCATTCAGAATCCCCAAACCTCGGATTCTGGAATCTACAAGTGCACAGCAAGGAATCCACTTGGTATTGATTATGCAACAACATATGTTCAGGTAATCTGACCTGAAATAAAAATTGAACAGAGTCAATATCTGGACAGAGTTTATTTTTTGGAAGAAGTTTAATCAAAGGCAGCCATAGGCATGTAAATGAATTTGAGTACATTTACAATATTAAATTTATAATGGACATGCAAAAGAAAAAAAAAAAAACTTGTAAATAAATGCAGTATGACTGATGGTGATTTCATTAATTGATCTCCAAACAAACTTTTAACTTAAGGCACTTTTATTTTGCCAACAAATAACAATGAACATTAAGGTAAAACTGTCCACCATAAAATAACAAATGGCTAATGTATCTGAATTCTTCATTAAAGAATGGACTTTTTTCTTTCACTACCAGTTGCCTAGTGTCTACCTTCTATCAATGTTACAAGCATGGCACTGAGAAGAGAGACAATGGAAAAGATTAAATTTGCAGTCTTGATTGTAAATTTACCATTTTGATGTACAGGTATTTTGTGGCTGGTTTAGAAATATTTTAGTAAAACCTAGAGAAAAAAACTGAACAGTTTTGATTATGATTCTCTATTTTGCGTACATGGAAAATTTTCATTGACGGGGAATGCAAAAATGTTTTAATAAATGCATTTAAAATACATGTAAAAAGCAACTTAACACCTATACGTCATAAAAGGTGAAAAGGAGGTTGATGACTTCATTACTGAAATAAACTCATTAAAAATTAGGCTTCAAAAATACACTGAAACTTCCTCACTTCAAAATCAAGCACAGGCATCCTTGTTTGGAGCTCTTTATAAGGAAAATATTCTGAGGAGGAACCATTGCTTTATCAACATGTTATCTCATTAAGTGATAATACTTTATGGGAGAGGAAAATGGGAAAATCTAGATCTGATATATAAATACATATAATGAAGTTTCATTGTACTTAAAATTTGATCAAACGTACACAAAATGTTGCTTTTTGTAATCCAATGTGAATTGAGTTGGGGAACATTATGATTGATTTTTTTCTAATTCCAGAGGCTGGGATGTTTCAGTGTAATTTGTCCAGAATTTATTCAAATATTTGCCAGTTATTTAAAGTGGAAAAAAAAAATGCCATAGGTCTTCCTCGGATATCTCAGCACACAAAACACAACAATTTTGTCCTGCTGATTGGGGGGTGGGGGGGGTTTGCTTCACTGCGTTTTCAGCTGGCTCCACCTCAGAGGTGACCTGACTGCCATTATCTCGGATGCTGGCACCCTGTGGCCACAAGGGTCAAAGGACTCTCATTCTCACGGTGACCTCCTTCCACTTCCCGGCCAAAAGGAGTACGTAAGAGTGACAAATGGACGGTACTAGGAATGAGACTAGAGTGTAAACAGGTCTGTCTAAAGAATTCTGATGCCCAACTACATTCAATTTCAAAGTCTTATTTTTAAGTGGAAAGGAGGTCTTCATCTTATCCTAGGATAATTTCCTATCTTAAAAAGCAAACTGCCAGTTTCAGTCAAAGGATAGGGTTTTCCCTTGTGTGTGATCATTTTAATGCAAATTAATGCACTTGCTAAGAAAGAAAACTCTCAGGATGTGGGTTTCAGTGGAAGTAAACATGCTAAGGACTAGATTAAAAATTCCAATTGTTCTCTTTATAATGCACAGGGTTAAGCCAGTCCCAGGTTTTTCCTCAACTTTCCATAGAATCTGAACTACAGAGCCTTACCATGACTTAGCTTTGTCACCTGAAAAGAAAAGGACACAACAAGAAAAAAAGTATACCCCACAGCTTTCATGTGCAAAATGATTATTAATAAATTAATTTCACTACCTTATGCAAAATATAAAGTGCATACGAATGCTATGCAATTATAACACTCATTCTTGAAACAATATGACTGCTGTTTGCGATACTGAACTTTAAAAATATATGGTTCAAACTGAAAACTGGCATTTTAAATACCAATCATTCTTGAAAAGGAAATCAGGACAGAACAGAACTTACTCACTAGGCACAACATTCATATTTCGGTTGTTTTGCCAAGGCAATCATTATATGGATAGATTACTTTGAAGAAAAATAACTTCATGGACTCTATGTAGGATTCTCAAGAGGAAAACAAAAACAAAAACAAAACCTGATATACAAATCCAGCTGAAAAGTAAAGATCTGTCTTCTGAAAGCAGATAGAGTATGTTAATTTCGTGAAAAGAATGGTCTTTAATGTTTTGGCAAAGTCTTTTCCAGCCCAGAGTAAACATGAAATGAGCAGGCTGGAGGGAACTATTTCACAGTGTACAAAGCAGTTCACATGGATGCTGCCACAGCAAAAGTAAGCGGACATGTATTTGAGGTCGTTTGCATGAGTCAAACTTTGCAATGAGTAACTCACCTAGGAAGATATAAATTATTTATATAATGATTTGCAAAAGAAATGATCTAAAGTCGTACTAGCTACATTTTAAAAAAGTAGTTCTACATGGTTTGCTCATTATAGACAAATCTATTCACAGTATGCTCAACTACATTACATGTAAAATCATATGGCAAAAGGAAATGAATTAACACAAAACATGGGAAAATATCCCCCACATGTTTTAAAATGCCCTGCAATTTTCACATTCAAAATTTTATGCATCTAAATCTAAAAAAATATTATATGGAATACTCTTAAGTTACACAAACTGATAATAATTTACTGTATTTTTTTACTCTAATAGGAGCAAATTACCACATACTTCAACAAAGTTAAAATAGTTACTATTTCTTTATAATAAATTTGATGTATAATTTACTTGTGCTTTTTGCACCAATTTATAAATACAGTATATGCAATACACAACCAAGACACCAACATTAATAATTAAATTCAAAATAGCAAATACTTACCATACAAAATAAACAGCAAATACATCTTTATGAAAACCAGAGCCTTCTGGACTTGGGGGCCAGATTCTCTGGAAACCACATCAAATTTGAGCACTTGGAATCTCAGGCCAGCAGCAGGATCGTTTTTTCTCAAGTTGGCATAAGGTTCAGGAGAACCAAGAGTCATTTTTGCCAACTCTAGCAATAAAGAGTTGGAACAATCCCACTGTGGTTCGTTCAGGCCTTTAGAATTGACATGTTGTACCTTTACAAAGACTCTGGCCAATGCTCCCGCCACTGAAAACAAATCCGAGTACAGCTACTTCTAAGAGGCTTCCACATATCTGAGGGTGGCTCTCACGGAAGCCTGGGTTGAAGTTCTTGGTCTAAGAAGTTTAAGTACTAAGCAACAATCTGTTTCAGCACCTTTTGACCACAACAAAAGCAAAGAAAAATCCTACATAAATAAGAACACAGTTTATAAAGTGCTTATGAAATTACAAACATTTCAAATCAGAGCAATGCAAATAGATGTCCTTTTCACCACCAAAGGTGAAAGCAGAATAAAGGGGTCACTCTCCTGTTAAGATCTGACACGCCTTTCAAATCAGTAGTTTGGTCCAGCACAGTTTGGGGGGAAGAAGAAAACAACAAACTTCATCATTAATGAATACATACATATTTTAAATCCACCATAATTCATTCTTTCTGTGAGATTCAAAAAAAAGCACCAATTTCAAATGATCTGCTACCACGCTCTTCCTGGAGTAGGCCCACATGATCCACATTTTCATACCTACTTTAAAGTTGAATTTAACCAAAAAACCCCAAACCACACTTCCTCCTTTCTGTTTTAAATACCTCCTCTATATGAAATGTAGCACAAAATATAAGAAAACTTCAAAGAAAGGAAAGAACAAAGGGACATTTCCAGAGATGACTGATGCATTAAAATTGATTTCAGTGCAAACATAAAACTTTATGTCTTGTCCTCTTCCAGATTCAGAAGTGTGATGGATGCCCATAGGGAGTCACTCCTTGCTGTGGCTGGTTACCTAATGGGAAAAATAAATTCAAATAAAATCGCAAATGCAAAATTAGGTGTTACCCTCTTGTTCTCCATACCAGTCTCAAGAATAGGAGAACAGACTGACTGGCCAAGGAGTGCCCGCTAGCCGGGGGACCTGGGCGGGAAGGTCCGAACACCGTAACCGCATGCACAACGCGTGCCCTCCACGGTGCCCGGCTCTCCGTCAGAGCTGTCAGAGTCCTACACCAGCCAGCACAAAGCCTGTGGACCGTAACCAGCCCCTCTAAAGCCTGTGTGTCTCAACTAAGAAACAACTCAATACTAACATACAAAAGGGCTCTGAGTATTGTAAAATACTGAAAGTTCCCAAAACGTTTATAAAACAGATCAGAGATTGGACTTTAACACGCACATTATAGTAAGTGAGAGAAGTGGCATGAAATAGGGTAATCTTCTACAAATGGCCATATAAGATATGTAAGAGGGAAGTGTGTAAGGGTGTCCACACGTGCGACAGTGGCTATGTGCACTGACTCAGGTGTGTGCCTATCTATGGGTATATGTACATGTGTGCAAACTCACATACACACACAAACAGAAAAACTAAAGAAGAGCAGGCAACCAAAAAAATGACAGGGACTTAGAAATAACTACTGCTTCCCCAACTCTGGTGGGACTATTCCAGTCCAGAGGCTCCATTCACACGGGTTATGATGCAAAAGGAGCCTCTGGAGTTGTGCAGTGGGCAGTTCAACAGCAGAGGCTGGCATACTGCTAATAGCAGGGAGCAGAGTGTAGTGAAGAGGTAGGCTCTGGAAGGGAACCATCTGAGTTCAAGTCCCAGCTCTGCCCCTTACCTGTAGCTGAATAACCTTGTGCAGATGAGTCAATCTCCCTTTTCTTTAGCTGTTTCCTCATCTATGGTATGGGAATAGTAATACCTTGGCTCATGGGGCAGTTTAGCAATTAAGCAATCTATGTAAAGTCAGAGTGCCTGGGTCCCAGAAAGAGCTCCATAAATGACAGATGGAAAAACAAAAAACAAAAAAAACCCCTGCACATCATGAGCTCTGGGAAACCGGAAATAGTAGATACATTCCCAAAATAGGTGTCACTGCATAAAACTCATAGGTACTTACTTCTAAACACTAGAAAAAAAATCTGAACTCTAAGCATATTGTCTCTGCCTTAAAATTAGCCTCTTCAGCCATGTGAAAGTAGGAATTCTTGAATAAAACAACAGAATTTTAACCACACATATAACAGACCACACCTACTGAAGAGTAGTTAGAAAAGAAGACCAATCTAAATGATTAAACAAATGAAATGAGGTAAAAAGAGGGGAATATTTTTAAAGAAAAGAAAGAAAAAAGAAGAAAAAAACAAAACAAAACAAAAAAAAATACCTCAGTTATGCCCTGGTAGAGACACAAGGTATAATGAGGGGCGTTTCCTCTGCCAGGAAATCAACACAGACAGCAGCCAGGCAGAAAATTAAGACCAAACCCAAGTGGCCCCTCAGTCCTAACTGACCCTCCTCCTGACAGGATCCTGCCAGAGTCGCACAGCTGTCTTTAGGACTAGCTGGCCTTCACTCCATACCTCCAACGCACGTAATAGGGGACCTAGGAGAAACTGCCAGTCCCGCTAGTCTCCTCACTGCATGAGCGAACAAGTACACGATCCAGATAATGGTGGGAGAGTTGGAACCGAATTCAGACTTCCCAAGCCCCAGGCCAATATTCTTTGCATCACAGGGGGCTGGTTCCCATTTCTAAAAATATCTCCTGTGACAGCAGCACAGGGGGCATTCCATTCATGAGTGTTCATGGACGGCATCTAGAAGGGTGTGCTAGAATGCACTGTTGGCATCGCTCTAGAGAGAAAGCACGATTAAAAAAAAAAAAAAAAAAATCACACCAACACAGCCAGCAAAATTACTGGGGACAAAGTGCCCTGCTCTGCTGCCTGCAATTTAGCAGGTTGTGAATTCTCTGCACTGTTATCAGAAGGACAGGACCGCACAGTGGCAAGAACAGTCATGGCCCTAGTGGCCAGGAGACAGGTCTAGGGCTGGCCACTCTCGACGGGAGACTCTGGGAGGCCACCTCCTTTGTCTGCATGCTTGAGGGCATCAGCCGAGTTGGTCTCTGAACCTTCCAGCTTGATATAAAGAGTATCTGCACTGCCCCATTGGTCTCCCCCATGAAAAGACACATTTCCAGGTACAGACAGAAGCAAGAGGAAAACATCTTCACTGGATTCAGAAAAAAGACCAAGACTTTGCAGCGGCAGCGGGAGAGTGGGCAAGCATTACTCCCAAACCAAACCAAGCCAAGCCAAGCCAAGCCAAGCCAGCCTGGACTCAAATGAAGATGAACATGGTACTGAAGGAAGACGGTGCAGTGTGTGAGGAGCCGCCATGTGTGCTCTTCTCACGAGCAGCCATGTGCTCTGTGACGTGGTGTACTTACTGGAAAGCTGCTTCTGGAGCTGCCGCACCAGGGCTGCCGTCTGCTGCTGCTGCTGGGTCTGTTGCAAGCCTTGCCTGGGGAACTGGAAATGTGACAGAAGACAGAACGGTGGTCAGCCTGCACGGCCTGGAGTGGACAAGGACAGGGACTACGAGCCGGGCTCGGTCCACAACACACCGCCCACATTTTCCCATCAAAGTGCCAAGCCCGGCAGGTGTAATTTTCGTCTACACCCTGATGTACATCTGGGGAGCATCTGAAGTGCCCAATCCGTTCAAAATCCCACTCTCTGGGTGGTCACTTCACATTTATTGGAAGACGCGTGATGAAGGAGTCCACTCCAGGGGTGGCCCCAGATGTCAGACCTCCTTTGTTATCTCATCCTTCACAAGCTGGCCAGCTAGGGTCATGCCATCATAAACCATTTTCCTTGGCCATGTCAAATCTCTCTGATGGGAGGATTTGTTCAAGCACCACAGGCCTTGCCTTGTATGGATGGAGACAAGAATCTGGTGAGGCAGAGCAATGCCCTCTGTCCAGGACCCACTTAGAGCTATGCCTTCCCAGGGGATGCTGGATGAAGGTCAGCCAGTGTTATCATTTTCTCAGATACAAAGCAGGAGAACAGCACCTTGCCCATTTTTTGTTTTTTTCTTTCTATTGACCGAATCAAGAGGGAAAAATAAAGTAAAACTCCAACTTTCATTCATGTGGAAATGTTAGTAAAATAAAGTGCTTTCCTTTCTATTCAGTGGTTTCTATGTTTATTTGGAAACACTACCTATTTAACAAAACCAAATATGCTACCATGTGCTCAGCAGTGTTCTAGACACTGTATGTATACAGTAGCCCACTTATGCCTGAACAGGTGATACCTATCCTCAATCCTTTATCCGAAGTCCTTGTATATACAATTTACTATGACACACCCATAATATACAGACTGACCAAGTCCCAAGACAGTACTACATAATCAGACACTAAATTTCTTCAACAAAACACACAACTAGTCCTATCAGGCAGAATAAATGAAAAAAGACTTAGGTCTGTTCAGGTCAGCCTTTGCTATTCAGTAAGTTACAAATAAAATTTCCATTTCAAAATAAAATGTCTTAATTCAGTTTGAATTTTAGAAATGAATATAAGGGATTGTGAACCTTTACTACTATTACTCTCATTTTACAGCTGAGGGAAACGAGACTCCAAGACTTGCCCGTGATCCCTGTAACTAATGAGGCAGGGATTCAGACAAAGCCTTCTGGATTCAGAACTTTCTACCTTAACTGTGATCCAGTGTTATCTTTAATTGGGAATATTAGCTTCCAAATATTAATTTACTTGTAAATAATCACAGATTCCAAATGGTGGGCTGCAAGGATGTCTAACCTTTTTTTTGGTTAAAGACTTTATTTATTAGAGAGCAAGCGCACATGCACACAGCCAGGGGGAATGGCAGAGGAAGAGGGAGAAGCAGACTCCCCGCTGAGCAGAGAGCAGGATGTGGGGCTCGATCCCAGGACCCTAGGATCATGACCCGAGCCGAAGGCAGAAGCTTAACCAACTAAGCCACCCAGGTACCCAATGTCTAAACTTATCACTTTACTAACTAACATACTGCAGTACCCAGTGCATAAATATCTAACATTCATTCATTCAACAGATACTTAGCTGTCTTCTTTTATACTCATTTAAAATCTGCTCCAAAGAGAGTAATTCGCAGAATAAAACATGGTAGCGATCCCCTCAGTATATTTTGAGGAACCTGGGGGGTAACCAATACATAGGAAGCTCACGTGCACGGGTGTGTGAGTACGCATGCGCATGTGTTAGGTAGCGGGTGTTCTGCTGGGTGGTCTGAAGAGAGGATAGCCTCCGGAGGACCCCAAGACTATTAGGGGGGATCTGCAAACTAAAAACCATTTTCATAATAATCCTAAGGCATTAGTTGTTCTCCTTCTCCTTGTCTCAGGAACACACAGTGCAGATTTTCAGAAGCTATATAACATGTGATATTGCAACAATGTCTTCAATTTATTCAGACAAACTAATTTTTAAAAATGTAAACAAGGTCATTCTCCTCAATAATTTTTTATTTTGAAAAATATTTTATATATTTATTATTCATAAAATTGTTATTTCTGGTTAAAATCTAACGAGAAGTTTAAATATATTAGCAGATATTGGTAATATTTGTTTTAATTTCTAATACAATAAGTATCAACAGACATGCATAAGCTCTTTGGGCCCACAGTAATTTTTGAATAAGAAGTGGTTCCAAGGCCAGAAACTGAGACCAGTTCTTTCGGCACTCTCCACCCCCCACCACCAAGAATACAGCTGCAGTCCACAGTCTCCTCAGTTGTGGTATTTTCCTTCTCTGTTTCTCTCAAGGCCACTCTGATACAAAATTTTCCTTGCTTCCACCTGTATGTGAATATCAGCAGGAAAGAGACCCAATTTACGACTTCCCTGGGGCCTGGGCACCTAGAGCCAAGGAAAGAGAGCATGCCACCAGCTCCCCACAGAAACCTCAGTGGGGAGCATTTCAAATCAACTCACTGAACTTTTGCAAAAAACTGGCTAAAGAGGCATAAAGCCATCAGGAGAAATTTAAAGAGTCATCATCATAGGTCTTCAACTGACTTCCTGAGTTAAAATTTCTGGGGGGCAAATGTGCTAGAAATCTGTATTTTCAAATTGTTCCCTTAAGTAGTCTGATGCTTGGCTAGATTTTGGAATCATTCCTGTAGTGGGAGCTGGAACTTTTAATTTACCAAGACAGGTCAGTTCATGGGACAACTGAGGCTTACTGGAAGTAAAATAAATCTAAAAACCACAATCTGTGTATGTTTGACTTTCCCTCCTTAAATCTGATAAATAAAGATGAAAGATTTTTCTGGACTCTATCCATACAGGAGATATTCACAGTTTTGTTCACCTCTGTGCCTCTGCAAATGTTAACCCCTCCTCCTAGAAAACCTTCCTCCCCCCTTCATCCTACCCTATAAGCTCCTAAAAATCTGCTTGTCCTTCAAAGATCAGCTCAAGTGCTTAACCTCCTCCCTTAGGAATTTGAAGAGCACATCACTGCTCTTGTATCCTGTGGAAATGCCTTTACTATCAAATACGGTATAATGTGACAATTGCTTGTCTCCCTAGTATTCCAGATTTTGCTCTTCTTGGGGACAGCAGCTGCGCCATGCTCCTGCTGCAACCATAAGACAAATCACAGAGCTCAACAATGTCCCTCAGGTACAGCCAACTAGCCCACAAGGCAGAGCTACTCTCCACTAAACACATTCGCTGCTAAACTCCAAACAGTAATTTAAAAATTTATTATGATGTATTTGGACTAATCTCAAAATCCCTATTTTGACAACACATGCTTATTCAAGAATATTCAATGTTCTGCTCACTCATTACTAAGGCAAAATGCATCTCTAAACTAGTAATTTCTATCAAAATAAATGCCACTGAATCATTTCTGTCTCAGAAAAGCTGACTTCCTTGGGCCCTTCTCTGCAGCAGCAGCAGCAGCAGACACGAAGCAACAGCAGGGCTGGCGAGTCAGTGTGGGCCTTCACGCTGCCTCATACCTGGTTTCAACCTCCTGCCTTCTGAACCATCTTTTTCCTTTATTTATGGATCACATGTGGGGCTTCTCGTCCTTTGTTGCTAGAACATTCAACAAACAAGTTAATCAACAATAGTTAACCAAGTCCAGGCACATTTTGGGGTTCCAGGAACACCAAAGTGAGTGAAAAACAGTTTCTGCCTCCGGACAGCTATTTCCTAAAACTGGGAGCACACCATCGGTGAGCAAAGGACAAAGCACCAAGGCAACATGTGTTTGAAACCTGCGCTGCCAACTGAGAGAGCGCGGAGAGCTCTGGGCTCCTCTGATGGACAGAATACACCCCTTCATCAGTACCAGCTCCAGCACAAGGACCGTGGAACCGTGTGGGCCCCTCCGCTGAGTGCCGGGACAGAAGGACACAGGCTTAGACACTGGCATTTAAGAGGGGGCACAGTTGGAAAGGACCAGCACCAAGAGATTTCAGAGGGTTTGGCATTTATTTGCACTTTCACTAGTAACTTGCATGCAGCCTTTTTGTAAAAATCTGGACAGGTTTTTTTAGTGGAAAAAAAATCCACTAATGTCTTCCCTATCTTCCATCTAAAAATTACTCTTCCTTTCTCTTCAAAAAGGAAAAATAAACAGTCCTAATTCATGCAGAGGAAGGTGACATGGTGCAGTAAATTTCTCCTAACTAATTTTTTCCATTTGAAAAAGAAAATACCATCTGGCTAATTTTGAATTCTAGAGGCATTGGAAAATTTTCTCACAATTTTTCTGAATGGAACATAAGAATATTTTTTAGGAAGATTATATGACAATTTCACATGGAAGAATATATGACAATTTCACACATGATCTCTGGCTAAAAATTAATGTGATCATTTAAGTAAGTACTGCTTCCACTGTACATATTTTTGTAAGGCATTATATTCAATATAATGTGATACTGACACAAGGATGAAATACTTTAAAAAGCCAACTTTTTAAAGCTTTAAAAGCTAAAAAGCAGCTTTAAAGAAAAGATCACAGCCTGATAATATATTTAGTTAAGAGCTAATCACTGCAACTCAAAAACTTTAAAGGTATTTTTCAAGTCAAGAACTATAATATAGGTCAGAACTAGAAAGGCCAAATATAATTTTCCAGCAACTTAAGTAAGCAAAGGACAACACAAGCATTGACAGTAAGCTGACATCACATTTAATGTCAGCATGGGCCTTTAACACTTCCTTCCTCTTTTCATGGACAAGCTGCTTTCTGAAGATGCTTTTTGAAAAAGCACCAATTTCTATTCTAAGTCAGTTTGACTCGTAGGTTCACTTTTTATGGTAGGGACCAAACTGCTTATGTGGGTGTTAATAAGCATTGTGCCGTGTGTCCCCTGCTACTGCTATCAATGAGGGGACAAAGAGAACGCAAAAATTCTTTCTGCTTATCCAGGTCCACTGCATTCAACCTCCTCCAACAAGCCTTCCCAAGCTTCTCATACCCTTCCTGACCTCTGTTATGGATTGAGTTATGTTGTCCTGAGAAGCTTTGTTGGCATCCCAACCCCCAGGACCTCAGAATATGACCTTATTTGGAGAGAGGGTCTTTACAGAGGTAATCAAGTTAAAATGAGATCATGAGGATTGGACGTGATCCAATGTGACTGGTGTCCCTATAAAGAAGGGAGAGTTGGACACAAACACACATTAACAGTGAGAACATCATGAGAGGATGAAGGTGGAGATCATGTTTGTTTCGATGAACCAAGGAAAGGCAAAGATTATCACCAGCAAACCACAAGAAGCGAGAGGGAGTGGCCTGGAGCAGGTTTCTCCCTCGTGGCCCCCGGAAGGAACCAACTCTGCCCACACCTTGAGCTTAGACTCACAGCCTCCAGAACCGTGAGATAACATGTTTCTGTTGTTTAGGCCCCCCAGTCTGTGGTGCTGTATTACGGGAGCCCTTGCTTCTCTAGTACTTTTCCTGCTTCCCACATGCCGAGCCACTGTTCAATGGTTTCCTAGGATTCTAAGCTGTCTGGAGGCAAGGAACATGCGGGGCGCTTCATTACTGTGCTCATAACCTCTGGCCCAGTGCCGGCCTCTACTGTACAGAACAAATAAGCACTAGTTGAACTGACTGCTGGATGTCACCCCACAGCCACATGGAGGGTGGTGGCTGTGTGACCAGTACCACTTCTCCCCTGACACATCATGACTCAGAACTCCGAATGAGTCAGAGCTGACTTCTCTTCCAAAGCCAGCTTACTCTGCTCAGTTTCCAGCAAAGCAATGATATCACATGTTAAGAAATTACAAGAAATATAATTTTCTTCTTAATATTGCTAAGGCTTTCTGCTACTGCTATTCTGAAGATATACTATGAGAGATAACTTTATTCTTAGGCTTCTATTTTCTTTTATTGTAAGAAAGCAAAAACAAAAAAAAGAGAAATAGAGGGGTGCCTGGGTGGCTCAGTGGGTTAAAGCCTCTGTCTTTGGCTCATGTCATGATCCCAGGGTCCTGGGATCAAGCCGCGCATTGGGCTCTCTGCTCAGCAGGGAGCCTGATTCCTCCTCTCTGTCTACTTGTGATCTCTGTCAAATAAATAAACTAAAAATCTTAAAAAAAAAAAAAAAAAGAGAGAGAGAGAGAGAAACAGAATATCTATCGAAATATCCCTAGCAGTATTATCTGAGAATCTGAAAACATACCAATGTTCAGCAGTAGTAGATGGGGTGTGAAGCAAGTAACTGACTACAGCTGACTGACTTAATAGTTATATAAAATTAAAAACATGTAGACTATGCTAATAAACTTGTAAGTATATAAAAGTATGCTGAAAAAAGAACAAATTACATAATATATAACTCCAAGACTATCCTTTAACTTTTAATTCTGAAACCTGTGGCTCTAAGTGATATTTTAAATTTCCCAATCTATCCTAAGACTATGACATAAACAGTATTTCTGCCTTTGTAAAAATAATTGCTGTCTAGATTACAATACAGTGTTCTAAATATAAAAATAAGAATTATGCTTCCAAAATAGCTTTTAAGAAAAGACTTCAGCTCAAAAGAAAAAAAGATGGGAGAAAACCTACTGTGGATTTTACTATCCATTAAGACTGTTGTAATGAAGTTTTTTGTTTCTCTGAAATTACTTTACTGTGAACACAGTGGGAAAAAATCATGGGCAATGTTTGACTAACCCGCTTAATCTCAAGGTTGTATTTTAAGCTAGTGAGTAAAATATAACCTATGACATTAAAAACTTCAAAACTGCTTTAGAGGTCAAAAATGAATAAATCTGATATATATTCTTTACACATAATAAATTTATTACTTATGAAACTATTAGATGAATAGAAAGATATTAAATTTCCTTATATTAGATATGCTTTCATTCTAGTAGAACACGGGCCTAGAGCCTCTTCTCAACTCTGCAAAAGCTGATCCTCTACTTCAAATTATAATTAATAAGTTTATAATTAAGAATTGTGATTAAGAAGCTTAAAGACAACTTCCACCTCTAGCCCTATAAATTTAACTTTGTGACAGAGTCAAATGTTTATTTTTTTTTACCCAACCCAAAATAACCATTTCAGGCACCTGATATCAATATCCATCTGTATTTATATAGCACAATTCTCTAAGAATAAAAAAAGTAATACATTTAATATTTTATGTACTTCTTATATGTTACATATAAAGCAACTAAAATAGTGCTGATGTAAGAGGCATGAGACTTATATGTACAGACGGGTGTGTGTGTGTGTGTGTGCGCACGTGTGTGTGTGTGTGTGTGTGTGTGTGAGAGAGAGAGAGAGAGCTTGTGGGCAGAAAGAATAATAAAGGAAAAGTAACAACATGTTATTAGTGAATCTGGGAAGAAAATTTATGGTAATTTTATTATTCTGTAATTCTTCTGTTTGTTTGAAATTACTTCAAAATACAGTTATATCTTGTTCTTGGGTGAGATGCTAGGGTGAAGTAGCAGTATCCCATCCCGAGGAGTCCCTGCCACGACACTTGTAAGTCAAATCCCCCCTGCTAAGACACCACTGATGAGGAAGAATGTAGGCTGTCTGTGAAAGTTTATATACTGCCTCTCCTTAAGAAAGGATTTTTAAGATGGGACTACAGTAAATGTCACAGATATTTAAAAAAAAAAATTGGAGCTAGAAAAACTAGATTTATGATAAAGAAGAATTTCCTTAACAATGGGGACTAAACCCGCCAAGGCAGAGGTTTGTAAAATGCACCAAGTTGCCCTATTCTAGTTGCTGACACTCCGTTATCAGATCTGTCCTTTATCACCCAGCTCTAGTGATCTGATCTCTCCTGCTGTACCACAGCCCTGGCTCTGTTGTTCTTTCTTTACTGCAAAAGTTGTGAAACCACCCATCTTTCTACTCCTATCCTGAAGACAGTCTCTGCTAGGGTTTCCCAAAGCGCAGCAAGCCAGCTCCTGTTACGCAGTACTCATTCACACGACTCATCATTCAGTTACCTTCAGTGCAAGTATTTATTTTTACAGATATTTCCAGTATGTGGCAGGTGATGTGACCACTGATCACAGTAGTAAAAACTCTTCTTTTTAGAATACACTTATTTAAGAAAATAGAAAAAGGTAATTTAAAGAAAAATGCATAAATAAATAACTAAGCAGGGATATGGCATTTGGAAAAGTAAATGTTGTAAATCATTGTGGTTCAGAAAACACAGATACTATGCACTTAACATTTTCAAAATCTAACTCACAAAGCTAAAGAAGTTAATTATATGATGACAGATTATATGAAAATTCTTACAGAAAATTACTGGCTGAAATCAGAGTTTCCTTTATATCAGTAAAGATAATATTTTAGAAAGCACACTTATGCCTTTTTGAAATCATAGTAAAACTCAGAGAGATAAATTATCATTTTAACATTGTTTATAAAAACTTGGTATCTCAACATAAATATTTTAGTCCATGCAAAAGTCTGAAAAAATTTGAAGAGGAAAAATGGTGTAACTTACTGAACCCCAATATTTATTTATACGTTTCTGTGAAAACAAATATACTACTCTGATAAAAGTTCTAGGGAAAATCTGCAAGTGTACATTTAAGCAATTTCAATTCTTAAACAATCTTATGGGATGAAAAATGCCACCTGCCTTTAAAGAAGAACCCCACATGTTTGGTTCCAAAAACATCAGTTTCCTTACCAAAGGCTGCTGGGGCTGCATCGCTTGAAGACCAAGGGTCTGACTCTGGGGCTGGGGGGGTTGCTGGGGCTGGGGGGGTTGCTGCATCTGGAAAGAAAGAGAAAAGGATTAGTTACTTAAACAGAGAGGGTAATATATTCCAGTCTCCTCCCTCCCCCCCATATATACCTTTTATCTAATTATGCTGTTGCAACAAAAATTATATACACCTATCTCCTGCATCTGTCCTGACAAACATTATTCATCTTTCAAGGGCAAGACCTAAATCTGTTCTCTTTGTAGGTTTCTTGGGACCACCCCAACCCCAAAGGGCTCTTCCTTCTGTTGTCACAGTGTTCACTGTCTATACTGCCCTCTGCTGTCCAGGGACATCCTTTACACTTACTGTTTAAACACTTCTCATGTTCTCTGCTCTTGCACATATCTTACACCAGCAGGTTGGGAAAGGACTACTAAGTAATTACCTTTTTAGTCCCTATGACATCTGGATGAACTCTTGAGGATTAATTTTTTTCTTAAAGAAAAATGTAGACTTCTTGAAGAAAAACAAGAAGAGGAGGAGTAATTCTTGAAGATTAGAACATTTTTTTTTTAAAGGAAGATGTGTATGTGGGAAGTTCTGGCAAAAATTACCAACATAAAAACAAATTATGTCAGTGGGCATAAATAAAGAGCCCTTAGAAAAAACTTCCAAGTCACGGAAGAAACACACACTACTCATCCACTATGTGGGACACAGAGGAAAGGAAAATATTAATAGGTGGTTTGTCCCCATGACCTTCAATGTGTCCTCCACCCAGGCACTTCATCTTGATGACGACAATCCTGGACTTCTTTTCAACCTCTGCATTTCCAACTTGGTTTGCAAATATCCCCCAAATTATTTGTCCTCTTTAGGCCAAGGTAATAAATAGCTATTACCAGATGGTATTTCCCTCCAAGTGCCAACACTCATAGATATGGAATCCTAGCAGGAGGTCTGGCAGGCTCACTCCCAACTGAGGCAATGCAAGTGGAACCAGAACTATAACGATTACAATATAAAGCCAACTCTCCATTTGGCACTCTGTGAATTCTTTCAAGAAAAATCGAACCTAACCTCCTATTTATCAGTTTGTTCATTTATGGAGGTAGTCAGTCACCAAGAAAAGAGTAAATATAATCCTGAGGCAGAAGCAAATCCCTTTCCTTTATCTCCAGGGAATTTGTAGTATTGAAAAAATTACCAGAAGGGCATATTATGCTACTTGGGATTAAAAATTTTAAAAAGTACATATTAACCAATCAAAAAACATTTCCAAAATCTGCAGCCTTGAAAAGCAATGTAAGGCCAGAAGTAGTAAATAAATAATGTAATAACTTTCCTTCATGATTTAGAAATGAGAAATTTAAAACAGAGGGAACTATAGATATCAGTTCTATTAAGTTCTGAAACATATTCTTAAAACCTGAGACAAAAGTATTTATGAAAATATTATTATGACTATTCTTAATAATATTACCAAATGAGTCTTTTTCTTGTATTTTCTTATTGAACTCTTTCTACAAATTGAGATGCGACCAATGGCATCTTACAACTAATGATATTTTATAATTATAAAACCCATTTTTCTGGAGAATTTATGTTGGCTTCTGCCTATCACCTGGGGGTACTGTCAACTAGGACTTTTGGGATCACACTGAATTCAGACCTTAAACCCACTTGAACTTATGGTTCACATTCTCAGGGGAGGTATTTTTTTATTCCCTCCAACCAGGATCAAGGTTGAGACATGCGCATAACTTTACTGTTCCTTTCTGCATGACAGTGTTACTAAATTCATTCCAAGAGTATAGCTTTTTGGACTCCAGTTCTACTAGACTCCCCATTTTTGTGGTGTTTTTAAGGTTTTCTTAGTAACACATAAAATGACAGGGCATCTCAAGGTGAATTACTGCTAAGAGTCCACTGTACAGACTCATCGGACAATACCCAATCTAATAACATAGGACAAACTTGCTAAGAATGAAGACAAATGGAACTGGTAAACAAAAATAACCTATATTTCCTAAATGAGTAAGTCAGAAGCAAGAATGCATCGAGAGGAGGAATCCTTTTTACCACGTACTTAAATACTTACATGAAATAAATGAAGGATAGCCAGAGACCAGAGGAAACATCCTACCTATGTCCCTCTAGCTTCAGAGCTTAAATCGGACCAGAAATGTCAGAAAGAATTTTTTGGATTACAGACAGGCCCCTCTGGGAATCTGATGAAAGCTGTGGGCAGCTCAATTTTGGTTTTGTTTGTTTTCAAACACATAGAAGAACTTTTATATTCAAATTGCGTGGCATGTAGTTAAACAGTGAGTGGGTGAGCTGACGCTTCCGCTATTAAGATAAAGGCAGCCAGTTACCCTCTCCTGAACCTGTGGAAGGGTAACGATGTGCTGCAAAATGCACCCTCCTGCCCATAACCTGGCAAAAGCACAGGGAAAGGAAGAGCCTGGACAAGCTGGAACTAAATGACACCAGTTGAGCTTCTAGGGTCAGCTACACGGGGTTCATTGGAACTTAATAAAAGCTTCTTTAGAGCGCCTCTTATTTCTTAGGACTACAGAGAGCTCCTCGTGCATTGCCCTCCCCCCACACGGACCTGGAGGAGCCTCTGCTGCTGTCGAACCTGTGGCTGCCTGGGTCGCATCGGGTCCTGAGGCAGGGGCACCGAGGGAAGGCTTGGATGTGTGGAAGTCAGCACCGCATCGATTCCCCCACCTACCAGAGGGCTCTGCTGAAGGGACTGATGATTCAGTCTGGTGAAAAAAGAACACAGGTTGATTTCACACCCAGGCAAACTGTCATATTTTCAATCAGTGCCACTGGCACATTAGGCACATTCACAAAGAAACAACCATGTTTAGTACTCAACTGTACAATTCACATGTGATAGAGACCAGTGATTAAGATAATCTCAATTCCCAGTGAGACATGGAGTCACTGAACAAAGGACAGCATGCATGCTCCCTACGTAAGATAAAATTGCAAGGTTTAAATTACTTTAAAAAATATTTTGATGGTTTTTAATAATAAGTGGCATTATTTGAGCATTTACTCTGGAGAAGGCACAGTAGTAGTAAGAGTCTGAAATGTATGATCACTCCCCACAGCAACACTTGGAGATCAGTGGTTTCAAATTGCTGGTTTTGTTATTCTTATTCTTTTAAAAAACTTTTAGTTGAAAGATAGTCGACATTTGTATTTTGGACATTGATTTGGAAATGAGAAAGAGCTCAGTTTTTTTCTTCCAAATACATGTAAGAAATTTTGCATTCAAATTGCCCGACATGCAGTTAAAGAGTGAATGGGTGAGATTCAACAATTCTATACATTATGAAACGCTCACCCTGGTAAGTGTCGTTACCACTTGTCACCATACAAAGTACAATGGTATTGACTATACTCCCTATGCTTTAGTTTTCATCCCCATAATTTATTTATAACTAGAAACCTGTCCCTTGTAACTCCCCTCACTTATTTTGCCCATGTCTCTGCCCTTTTCCCTCTGGCAACCACCAGTTTGTTCTCTGTATGTATTGGTCTGTTTCTACTTGTTTGTTTATTCATTGTTTTGTTTCTTAAATTCCACTTTTCAGTGAAATCGTATGTTATCTGTCTCTCTCTTATTTTAGTTAGCATTATACTTTGTAGGTCTGTGTTGTCACAAATGGCAAGAATTCGTTCTTTTTATGGCTGAGTAAGTCTGTTCTTTATCTACATGACATCTTCTTTATCCATTCATCTTTTGACGGACACCTGGGCTGCCTCGATAGCTTGGCTAATGTAAATGATGCTGCAATAAACACAGGGGTCATGTATCCCTTGAAATTAGTGTTGTTGCGCTCTTTGGGTAAATACCCAGCTGTGGAATTCGTGGATCATACGGCAGTTCTATTTATTGTGAGGAACCTCCATACTGTTTTCCAGAGCAGCTGTGCCCAACCACATCACCACCATCAGGCCCCAAGCGCTCCCTTTATCTCCACATCCTTGCCAACACCTCCTATTTCTGGTCTTTTTTTGAAATTAGTCATTCTGACTGATGAGAAGTGATACCTCAGTGTGGTTTTGATAGGCATTTTGTTATCCCTATTTTAAAAATGAGACAACAGAGAGCTAGAGAAGTAACTTCCCAAAGTTATTCAGACAGTAAGTAAAGAGCACGGGTGGGACTGAAATCCACAACTGTTGAGCTCTGAAGTTCAACTTCACAGGCAATATGCTAAGCTGCCACTTATTAGAATAATAATAAATACAATGCATGTTTTCCAATCTTATTTATTTTCCCAAATGTGCTACCACCAACCGTGCCAAACTTTCCAAGCTATAACAACTTGGTGTTGATGTTACAGATGTAACACATGGAAGCTAAGCTGCTGTCTAATATAATGTAAAATTTTGCATGAAACTTAATTCTTCTAGACCAATGCTATCCAACAGAAGTTTCCATGATGCCTAAAATGTTCTACAGCTGTGCTGTCCAGTAAGATAGCTACTGGACTCCGGGAGCAGTGACATAATTTCTGGGTCTCAGTGTGAAACAAAAACATAAGGCTACTTGATCAAAAACTGGTTGGATTTTCAAGACAGTGACGGTAGACCACTAAGCATGGGATCTTTCTAAACACAGTGCACTGCGTGACCGCATGGGTACCACATCTTCAAAGTTGGCTCTGCTTGGCTGCACGTGGTTTTCGAACACTTAAAACGCGACCAGTGTGACTGAGAAACTAAATTTTTATTTGAACTTTAATTAGTCTTAATTTAAATAGCCACATGTAGCTGGTGGCCACCATGCAGTATGCCTATGGGATTCAATTACAGCAAGAACTGAGAAAGAATCTTTTGTGATCCTCTTTTGCCAAGCTAGCTAAAGCCAGAAAGGTAGAAACTAAAATACAACAAAACTCTTACGGGCGCCATGCACAATGAGTATTAACCAGTCATAGGCTTTATGGCTCTAATCAAAATATTCTAGTAAGGTACTGCTAACAATAATCAGCAATTTTTTCACCTTAAGATATTTTTAGCCAAAAATCTTTTTGAAAGAGTGGAAAACACTGGAGCTAACATACTGGCCTCATCTAAAATATTACACTCATATGGCAGATGTGAGTTTACAGGGGCCTTGAGTGAAATAAACAAGATGAGGCACTGCTTATTTTAATCCTCTATCTGGATGACACTAAAACTGAAATGACAGAATGCAAATTATATGCAAATATGCAAGCTCAAAAAACTATTGTAAAGCACCACGCTCTAAACAATATATAACAAAGACAAGAATTCACGTGTCTACTATTGCAATCATTATTTCCACATGTACCACCTCTGAGAGCCAGTCAAGGGCTGTAGGTATGGCGACGCCTGCTGCTGAACATAGCCACTGGGCTGCTGCTGCATCTGTCGGAGTCTTTCCATCAGCGCTGGGTTGGAATGTGCAGCCGGATAGGTTCTGGAGTTGTAGCTGGGAGACAGGAGCACGCCGCCAGCCTGCTGCTGTGGGGTCTGCTGCAAAGGCATCTGCGTTCCGTACATTGTATAGCCCTGGGGCATGGTCTGCAGGGGGGCACATGAAGTCACTGGTTCAATTTACCACCGACTTTGCTATCACTAGGCTCTGTGGGACAAAAACAAACCTGGGAGGAGTTCCCTGAAAGTCACTGTTCTCAAAGGTTCTTATAACTCAACATATGGGGAGGACAACTCTGGAGGTAGTGAAAAAGCTAGTGAAAAAGCTACAGAATGAACTGGCTGGATCATGATTCATCAGAAATTTCAATTAAAAACAAAAAAACAAGAACAAGGGGCACCTGGATGGCACAGTCAGTTGAGTGTCCGACTCTTGGTTTCAGCTCATGTCATGATCTCAGGGTTGCTGAGACTGAGCCCTGCATCAGGCTCCCCACTCATCATAGGGTCTGCTTGGGTTTCTCTCTCCTTCTGTCCCTCCCATTCAACTCTCTCTCTGGTAAATAAATAAATCTTAAAACAAAACAATTTCCTCATATCAGGGAGATCATATGATAATTGTCTTTCTCTGACTAACTTATTTCGCTCAGCATAAATTTGGGGGGTAGGGAAGGAAAAAATGAAACAAGATGGGCTCGGGAGGGAGACAAACAATAAGAGATCCTTAATGTCACAAAACAAACTGAGGGTTTCCAGGGAGATTGGGGATAGCGAGAGGGTGGTTGGGTTATGGATATTGGGGGAGGTATGTGCTATGGTGAGTGCTGTGAAGTATGTAAACCTGGCGATTCACAGACCTGTACCCCTGGGACTAATAATACATTGTATGTTAATAAAAAACAAAACAAACAAAACATGAGTCCTCATTTGGTTAAGAGATCAGTTTTAGAATCGGTTGCTTATTGTGGGGGAAGGAAAGACATGTTTCTGTATAGAAATAATCAGGCAAGCATCCATACCTTAAATGCACAGATGAAATATATGTTCAACAGATCCCAAGCACCATTAATTTCATTTCCAAAATTAGAAAGAAAAGTTATCTATGTCCAATGTAAATACAATGATGGAGTACACTTTCCTGATAACTACACCTCCACCTTGGATCTGATGAATTTGCCTGTAGTAACTAACCAGTTAGCAAAACCAAAAATACGATACCTTAACCTCACAGTAAGGGTGTAACTGGGGACTATTCAATATCCTCTACTCCTGGTTGGACTACAGCCCCTTTTAGCACTCTACCAATACTCTGAATATTTAATTTTTCTATTCAATAATAATGTTCTGCTGGATGGCTATCTGCAAGTTACAGAATGGAATGCTGATTGAAATGGAAGAGGCCTGCTCTTCAGTCCTCAAAGAACCACACGCTGAGGTGGTCTAATGGCCCTGACTTGGAAGGCAGAGGAATGCATAATCACCGTCCAGCCAGCAGCCGGCATGGGTCCAGCTGTGGGCTCAGTGCCTGTGAGAGCGGATCTCAGACTGCCTTTGGGGGGGGGGGCGCAGTGTGAACTGCTAGCCCCACCAGCAGTCTCGTCACCATCCCCGGGCTCCTAATTATGAGACGGGCAAAGTATAGAGATGCAAAAGCCACAAAATTATTGGGAAAAAATAGCTCCAGAGTTGAGTTATACTGAGGCAAGTCCATCATTTGTTGGGCGGCTACCATGGACCTGGCGCCACGTTGTTTCCACAGGTTCTTAAATCCTCACACGCTCCTCTCTGTTTTACAAAGAAGAAAATCAAGACACAGAATAACGTGCACAATATTACACAGCTAGTAAGTTGCCAGTAATTGCGAGGGGCTGATTCTAAGGCCAATTACGTTCTTAGTCTACCATGATCTCTCTGCAACCTTATCTTTTAATATCACGAATTCCGTCATTATTCATTATAACATAAAATAAGTATACTGGGACTGTGAAGCATTTCAACATCTACCATCATCGTTAGTACAAAGGTATTTATAATTTTAACTCCAGAACGTTCTGAAATGTTTTATTTCTTTAAATCAGTCAGTCGTAAGACTTGTTGATCACTGGGAATGCCTTTTTTGAGAGGTCAATTATAAGCAGAGGTACTACTTTCTACACGCCCATTTATTTGGTTTCCCATTTCAAAAAATATTAAAAATCCCAGCAGCATCTACAAAGCAAATGCAGATACCTGTGCTTGCTGCAGCCCTGGGTACTGGGAGAGCTGAGGGGAGGGCCGAGCCTGTGCAGCAAAGAGAGCAGCCTGGTCCCCTGGTGGGCCCTGGAAAACAAAGCCGAGGTAGCCTATTGATCATAACAGCAAGCACATCATTTGCACTCCTGGCTAATGAACCTGATAACACAGGACACCAAATCTTATTAGATGATTATACAACTTAGAGATTTCCATACTGCATTAAATATAACTTCTCATCAATTTTCTAGGTGTGTAGAGACTATAAAATTTACTTCTTTCAAAGACTGTAGATGTTTCCAACAGTAACACAGACATAAATAAAAGCCAAAATAATTGATGGTCCAATTATCAGAAAAGCTCTGAGACAGCTTTCCTGTACAGCCCAGGATATAAATGCCCCTCCAGACTGAAAGGCATGAGACACATACAAATTTCATGACTTTTTAATGAAGTTTCTTCAAGTGATCTAAAAATTATCTATTTAACCATGTAGCCAAGAGATGAATTTGTTATCTCCTACAACTAATCATTAATTAGAATAAAAATTTATAATACATCAATAGCAAATATAATTCTAACGAGCTACAATATGAAACCAACGAAATTCTGCTTACCAGTCTTAATACATATGTTGTCCTTTGAAAAAGAAATATATAAGAGCAGCTGTATGTGTTCTATGTTATGGTGTCAGAGCTATTTCATGGGAGCTTGCATAATCATCCCAAAAAGAGGTCTAGCTTCCAACCATCCCTAGGTTTTTACAGGACTTACTAATTATAAAGAACAGGGTTTACTCCAAAATATTTTACTATTCTTTTATAGAACAGATAACCTCATTTTCCAAAAGTGTTAAACTATACTTCTATAACACCATTTAATGTGTTTGGAAAGTAGTGTAGACTCTTCTAACAGAGAGAAAACTGAACATTTAATTTTAGAGGGCGAACACCAACAATTATTAAACATCTTTTCTAACGTCCCAGAGACTGGACTTCTTGGTCTCACTCCCATTTTCTCACAAGAACTCTGCAGAAAGAGAGGATCATCCTCACTCATTTTCTTCAGAGAAAAAGCCAGGTTCAATGAGCTTAAGCAGCTTACCAAGCTCACCAAGCTCGACCTGGCAGAGCCATTATCTGAACTCAACCAGGGCTCTCACCATTATGACAAGATGTCTCCATATGTGATATTAAAAATGAAAATATTTAAATCTTCACTGGGTGCTTACCCTTTAGTGACATGGAGCCTCTACAACTCACTCCAATAAAAAAGAGAATCTTATTAAGATTTGTTATTAAATATTGAAACCAAATGTATACATTCTATAGTAAAACTCTCTGATCCTCATAAAAATTACTTGGGAGCATTTCCTAAGGCGATTATCCACCCATCCATAGGCCAAACAAAAGTTTCTGAGAGTGCATATAATAGCTTCAACAAGCACCTAAATTTCAAGAATAAGGGACCATAAAGATACCCTCAGCTTTTAGCCGATTAATCCAAGTGCAATTATGTCTGTATTTACTTGGGTCTAAGGAAAATAGTCCCAACTCATTCCACAGCAGCATGGCCATCCAGGACCTGACAACTTCCCCCCGCAGAATATCTGAAAGGCTTTTGGTCTTCCAAACACTGTATCAACCACATTGTTAAATGCTGCTCCTTAAATCCATGCTCCCTGACAATGCCCTATAAGGTCTCTGAAACACACTATTTTGCTTTTTTATGGGGACAAATACTTGCACATTATCCTTTTTACAGAAAGGAAGAAAAATGAATTATTTATGTGTGAGTTAAAATCTCGAGATCCATAGTAGTTTACAATTCCCACACCCTGTTTTGTCTTAGAGGGAAACAAAATGTGATCTGTGTGTGACAGTTGCACGCAAATACATAAAGACAGACCTTTTCACACTGCTCACTCCTCCTCTACTTATTGAAGATGCTACAAAAAGAACTATGACTTACATGTGGAGTAAACTAGAATACTTAGAAGGGAAATAGCTCAGTTACACTCTTATTAGCAAGTAACAGTTGAGATCATGGACACAAGAAATAGGACTTTAAAACTATTCTACATTAAAAAAAATCACAAATTAACATGTAAGTTAAAAGAATAACTTTCAAAGAAACAGAAAGGGATAAGAAATCTCACATATGGTTTTTACACTGTAAAATTCATGTATTCTCTGTCATTTTCGTCTCAAGGTAAACTATTTATGAACATACTATGCTTTTTCCTACCACCAATTTTTCCTGACTTATATAATAGGTTATAATTCAGATTTGCAATATCCTTCCTGGGAAAATCAGACACTCCAAGCTGGCTGACAGTCCCCATGTACTCTGTGCATGGCTTTATCATCATGTTTCCTCGAAAGAAAGATACCCCTTCTCCCACAGAACTGAAATGCCCTACTTTTGGTTTTCCCCAGAATAATGCTAGAAACACATTATATCATAATTGTACAAACAGTTGAATTTGTTGGATACAGAGCAAATAAGAAGTTCCTTTAGTGACTTGAAATACTTTACCAATGCCAAACAAGGACCAAAGTGTGGGAATAAGCAAGGATACTAAAGACTCAGTTTTAGTAAGTTTCTTAACATTAGTGGGGGTGGTTTTGCTTCATTAAACCAAGAAGAGACTACATAATGTATCATCCAACTGTGATAGGACAGG